>NC_085014.1:15805541-15840541 GCF_963854185.1 Sardina pilchardus | reverse complement strand
TTCAATACACTCCCGACCCTCTCACCTCTCATGCCCCCATCCCAAAAACGCCAGGGCCCAGGGCTGGGAGGAAACCATGGAAATGTGCGGCCACACACACACACACACACACACACACACACACACACACACACACACACACACAATCACACATACACACACACACACACACACACACACACACACAGACACACAGACACACATACACAATACACAATACACACACACACACACACACACCACACACACCACACACACACACACACACACACACACACACACACAACAATCATGCAAAAGAAACACTGAAGTGTGTCCCCCAAAAACCTCAACATAACCTCAACCTCAACATGGTTCATATTTGCTCCAGTGGCAAACTGAATTACCCGTTCCCATCACAATCATAAACACCACTCCACCCTACCCTCTCTGCATCCTAACCCCAATCTAACCCTGACCCCCTGTCAGACACAGTGCTCCATCCCACTCCCCCCTACACACACACACACACACATACATGCACACACACTCTCTCACGCATGCACACACACACACGTACACACACGTACACACACGTACACACACACACACACACACACACACACACATACATGCACACTCACTCTCTCACACATGTACGCACACACACACACACACACACACACACACACACACACACACACACACACACAGCCCCTACTTGACCATCTTACAGCTGGGAATGGAGGGGAGCCGGTACAGTCTTGGAGACCTCTCAGTGCTCTCATAATTTACTGGTTTCCCTCTCGAAACACGTCCGGCGAATATGGCAACAGCGCGTGCAGCCGTAGTGATGTTTTTTTTATCCTCCATGTGTCCCCAGTTCACCTCAACATGTTCGCGCTGCCAAAAACAGAGGACAGATCTGGAAGAGCTGAGAGAGGACACTGAAGTGGAATAACGATTCTTGGTCAGTGGGGGTGGGGGGGGGGGGGGGGCGCAGCCGCTCTGAGCTAACAGCAGCTTTGCTTCTCCCCTTCTCTCTTTCCCTCTTTCCCTCTCTCTCCCGAGCGGCGGATCTTCAGAGCGTTAACTGTTCTCACCTTTACGTAACCCTGCGGCGCACTTCAAAGGGAGATTAAGATTTCAAACGGGCTCGTTCCCGGCGTAATCCGCCGCCGTGGACCCCTCAGATTTGGGGCTGATGGACAGACTGCTACTCTCTGTGCGTGCGGTGGGGGAGGGGGAATGTGGAGCGCCTGTTTTTTAACCCCAAAACTTTCCCATGCCCGTAAGGTTCTTAGCTCAAAGCCGTACACTCACTCATTTCAGTCATTCGGGCATACATAGTCATACAAAGAAACACACACATACAAACACACACACAGACACACAGACACACACACACACACACACACACTCTCTCTATCTCTGTCTGTCTCTCGCCCACACACCTTTTAGTGAGCTTCTCTGTGTCACTTGTTCTTCCTCACTCTCTCACTCATCGGCGTCGAGGTCACGGGTTGACTGTAAGAGCTCTTGGGAAACAGAGATCTGCTCTACTTCTCATTGAACTGCTCCACCAAAGCCCAGACACACACACACACACACACACACACACACACCAACACACTGCCATACACACATACAGACTGACAAACACACATTCATAAACACAGACACAGACACACACACACACACACACACACAGACACACACACACACACACACACACACTCTTATACGTGCTCTCACATAAACACGCTTTTCTAAACACACATTCATCCTCAGGCACTCCTGCCCCCTCCTCCTCCTTCCCATCAGTCTGGCGGCTGTCGAGGGCCTTTGATTGAGATGGTAGCTTGCGCCTCGCCGACTGAAACTAGACCAACTACACAGTCCTCCTCACACGAGGAGGAGACAGAAACTGTTGCGCTCCGTCTAGAACCATTAGTCAGAGTTCTTCTATTGTGACAGAGCACGAGGGGCTCATAAGTGTCTCTTCATTCTGCTATGGCGACCAACATGTCAGGAATCGACTGAGTTTATAATGTTCTTCACAAGTGTGTTTGCGGGGAAAGATGAAGACAATGCTGCGGTCTCAAGCCACTTCCTCACATTCTCCACTAGTGCCAGGCACAGAGAGAGGGACCCAAGGGCTTCCTGACAGCAGAGTTTACTCTGGCACGGACCACGTCCTCCACCAGTGTCTGTGTGTGTGTGTGTGTGAGTGAGAGAGAGAGTGTGTGTGTATGTGTCCCTACACCACCCCCCACAAGTAATCCCCAAGGTCTATGCCACAACTGAATGCAAGTTGTGTACTCAAGATTAGGAAACTGATCAGATTGACCTTTGACCTGTAGTCAACTGTGCGGGTGTGAGAGACTGAAGTAAACTTTAGTAGTTCATATCATATCATTATAGAAATCCAGGTGGGCATAACTAGCTTTTTTTGGTTGAATGGTCAAGAGTCTGCACAGAGGCTTGTCAAGTTGTAATGGGTATGCTAAATTGTCCACTGAAAAAAATGTGGCAATGCCACCACTACAGAAACTGATTTTAGCAATGTGTCACTGCAGAGAGAAGCACTTTGCACCCCATCTTGTCACAAGTACACACTGAACATTGTTCTGAGAATAACTTTCCGTTCTGTCTAAAATGTTGGTGCAGAAACCACATTATTCTCCTCTCAATAATTCCCTTATTCAACCATAAAGAAGTCGGTTGTAAATTCAAATTCAAATTCAAACTTGAAGGGATCGTATTTCCTGTTCTCACCCTGTGAGGAAACCACTAGTCAGTGAATGTGGGCGTGAACGTGTGAGCATGCTCACTAACCAGCTATGAGAGATGTCAGATTCCAAGCCATCTCATCCCGTTTGCTGAGTAGCTAATCATTCCAGGTCTGTTTGCTATCTAATCCAAGGGTTAAGCTACACTCCACCGAATCAGACAAAAAGCCCTTCCCTTCCTGGTATGCCCTCCTCCTCTAACACTCCTCTGATAAGTGTTTTTATTATTATTTACTTAAGCAGGTGATGTCATGGGACATGCGGTATCTCTGTGTTTAGAATCAATGTTGTGTTGTTACGTCCGCCAAGGAGGTTATGTTTTCATCGGGGACCAGCGTTTGTCTGTTTGTCTGTCTGTCTGTCTGTCTATCTGTCCGTCTGTCTGTCTGTTAGCAAGATAACTCAAAAAGTGATGGATGGATTTTGATTACATTTTCAGGGAAGATCAGACATGACCCAAGGAAGAAACGATTACATTTTGGGAGTGATCCATGACACTGTCGGGATTACGGAGCCGTTTATTTGTTTCTCTTAGCGATGTAATGGCATGGTATGGCCACGTGGTGGCGATCGGAATAGTTTAAGTTCAAATGTACTGTATGACAACCTATGAACAATACAGGCGGAGGTCTGCGCTCTCTGAGTGCTTTTCTAGTTTAATCTGGGAGTTTAAAAAGGGCTGATCCATATTCAACAGTTTGGGGTATATCATTACATACATTCTTCAACGCCATACTATCTCTTTCCCTTTCATCACTCTGTTCTATATTGTCACTGATCAACAAGATCAGTCTCCTCATCACCATCTCACCTCACTCACAGTAATCATGTCCTTGCTTTCATCTTATATGACATAAAAGCATACATTAAAAGAGATAGTTAAAAAATAGTTTAAAAAGTAAAGTATACTATAATTAAAGAATGTAAAAGAGTGTGTGTGTGTGTGTGTGTGTGTGTGTGTGTGTGTGTCTGTATGAGAATATGTGTGTGTGTGTGTATATGAGCATGTGGGTGTGTGTGTGAATGTATGTGTATGTGTGTGTTTGAGTGTGAGAGAGACAGTGTATGTTGTATGTGTGTATGTGTGTCTGTCTGTTCTCCCTGGGAGTGGGAGCACTGTGCTGAGCTTTGCTGTGCTGTGAGAGATGTCTGGGACAGGTTCCCAAGCCTGATCTGCTGTCTGGTGGCCTGCTCCTCTCATCGGGCCCCCACTCCCCCTCCAGCCTCCAGCCTCCAGCCGGCCCCTGGACTGATCAAACCGCTCCGCAGCCGGCAGCACATCACACAGCAGCCCACAGGGGTGACGACAGCAGGGAAAGGGACGCTAGCTTACGGAAACACACAAGGACACTGGCATAGATGAGTACACTCTCTCTCTCTCACTCTCTCTGTCGGTCTGTCTTACACACATACACAAACACTTGCATGCACACAGACACACGCAAATACACACACATGGAGACACATGCATTTGAACATACGGGCGAACATTCACACGCACACGCACGCACACGCACACACACACACACATACACACACACACACACACACACACACACACACACACACACACACACACACACACACACACACACACACAATACATACAGACTAAAGTGTACACTTTTAGGTATGTGTACACAATTCAACTTACACAAACACAGACATACTCACAGATGAACACACACACACACACACACACACACACACACACACACACACACACACACACACAGACACACAATCACATTGTTTACCTAACATAAATTTTACTCACACATAAGAAAACAATATGGCATCTGTTCCCCAGATGCCCTGTATACGTTCTTTCCTCCTCTCCTATTCTGTTATGTTCTTATTATGTTCTTTGAGTGAGTATAACTTCCCTACATTACTTTATGACTATTTCCGCCCTGCCCAAACAACCGTTTCCCATTGTTCCACAGTGGATTATGTTTTTACAGTAGGCCTATGAGAAAGCACGTTAGCAAGATGGCTGAATCATAAGGATGACACATTTTTTATTTTTTTGCCAAGTGATGCGAGTTTTCTGAGTGAACTAATAGCTCCAAATTAATTCAACAAATCGAACAATTTAAAAGACTTGAGCGTTAACAGCCGTTAGTGTATTGAGATTAGTGAAGTGACACACCTGTCTGGAGGCCGGCTCGACGCGTGTGTGAACTGCGATTCTCTGAGGGGCAGCCGGTTTCAATGCGCAGGCGCGTTCTGCGAGTGCGCTCTTGAAGTTTCAGTCAAATTGGGGATTTCTCCCGGTCAGTATGGGACGAGAAGTCACCGCGGACTTCACTCACGCTATTTACTGAGAGCAAAGTAGAGCTCTAGTTGATGGACTTACATTGAAGTTTTTTTTTTTTTTTTTTTTTAAATATGGAATAATTTCATGGAGGACGCTCAGCTGACGGAAAACGTAGGCTATTTGGAATCGTCTTTATCCCACCTGAAAGAATACAAACGGTATGGCTTCTCATAACTTTTTTAGAGACGTTATAAATACGAAAATAAAGATGACCTAGGTCACTTTCTGTGCATAGCATACATGAGCTTGGAAGAGTATAATTTTAAGGGGGTTAAATTGGTTTCGATTTATGGATAAGAAAGTTTATTTGACCTCCCCTTACAGTGTCCCAATGGGAAGGCTCCGTTTGTTTGTAGGCAATAGATCCAGCCGACAACAATACATCTAAAATCTATTTTAATTTAGACTACTTGACCCTACTAAAGTTAAACTGTGACTTCAAAGTAACAAGATCTATAATGTGATGGATGGATCCTCTGTGTTGTTTGCTTTCAGATGAAATGTCTGAAATCCAACTATATTGTTGAATCCTACGTTTTGCTGTCAGGCTGCACGTTAAGATCAGGGGCGCAGCCGAAAACGATTTTGTCAAAGACGACCTTTCTTGGTCTTAGATTGAAAGATTAATCAAGACGACTTCAGCTGTTTGATCTGTTTGTTTACATTAACAATTAGCCATTTTCTTTTACATCAACCACTTTGCAAAGCCTGACACATTCTGGAAAAAACGCTGTATTTACAACAGCTGTATTTGTTTCTTTAGAATGTCACAGAAGTTAAAACTTTTTAAAAACTTTCAATTGCAAGTCATGCCTTATCCTCGAAATGTAGGCTATCAACAGTTCTCGTGGGGAAGCGCCCTCCCGCGGTAGTCTACGGAACATTTTGGCACGGCTTGTATGGCCTCTTTTACAATCCGCTGGCTTTGTTTCAAGCGATCAATTCATCCAGAAAATTAAACAAGAATTTAAATGAGGAAATGTTTTGCAGAGTATATTAAACCGGAATGCCACACGTCAGTAAGTTGGCCTTTCTATTGTAGAGGCTGCTACAGCAACTCACCTGTCCTCACGAAACGTCCAATTTTTCCAGGTCAGCCAAAACTCTCCAAAGACTTCAATCGAAGTTGTTATCATCAGAGGAAAGGGAAAGCGCCTGGCATAGGCCTACTTGCACTGCTTTAAGTGTAGTGAATTGAATTTGTACAGTCATTGATTAAACCTAATAGGACTGGATAGTTTGAAGGACAGGCTAGTATACTGAGAAAATGTCAGAGGAATGATTTAGAAACGAAAGGCAATATTTACGGTGTTACAGTGTTAGATATTTCAATGAGGCTTTTTAAGCAGAGGTCAGTGTCGTCTGAACAAGCTGTCTAGGTTGTGGCGTATGTGGTTTACTCATGAAGGTACAGAGGATGAGTAATGGCAGACACTCATGAAACAGCAGGCTGGCTGGCTGACTGGGGGGGACTCTCGCAGCCCCCATGTTGTAAATCCCTGCTACCTTGAACTTCTGACAGTTTCACTTTAGGTGGGGAGCAATGACTGGCTTCAACCCAAGCAGTGGCACGAGTGGAGGGAAAGGCAAACAAATCACAGACTACACTAGGCTACACACACACACACACACACACACACACACACACACACACACACACACACACACACTCACACACTCACACACTCACACTGCTCTCTCATTAGCTTGATTAGAGGACGGAGGCTGCCAGGTGTAGGATCTTCACTGCTTTTTAATGACCGGTGTGAAGACAGGTGCATTTGCATAGGAACACACACACACACACACACACACACACACACACACACACACACACACACACACACACACACACACACACACACACACACACACACACACACACACACACACACACACAAATACACACATAGAACTCACACACATACTCACACACCAGCCTAATTAAACTTAGCAGCATGCTGGTATGACCATTGCACCAAGTTGGCTTCTTTTGTGTATGAAATATGTGTATGCAACTGTTGACATAACAGGTGATGAACGTGAAGGTGAAGGTGATGTTTTGATGAGGAAGGTCATAGATTTTAACATCTGATCCAGTGGACAAGAAATGTAGCATGAACCAAAATGCAAAAATAACAACAATGTAACATGACCTCTATCTGATCACTATCAGTGACTGATATTCTAATATGTAAAGTTCACTCTTCTCATTTTTTTTTCCTTTCAGAAAACCTTGGAAGTAGACATAGTGTGGGCAGAAGTGGAACCATACCAGTTGGCTCTGACACCTGTGTTTGTGTTGGTGTTTTTACTGCCCCCCCCCCCTCCCCCACCCTCCGCCCAACTTCTCTCATCCTGTGTGAGCCTCCATCACCTCCATCACTTGGTTTGTTTTAGTGGGCTCCCGGTTGAACCCCACCGCGCCCCCCCCTCCCTTCCAGGCCGTGTGACTCGGCACCCCCCCCCCCCCCCTCTCTCTCTCTATGCACATCAGTCTGTGCGTGGCCCCCAAAGAGTCTCGGCCCTTTCATGGAACTCCGGCCCTCGGGGCCCCAGCGACCCCTACCACCACCACCACCACCACTCCTGCTACCACCGCTGCTGCTGCTGCTGCTGCCCCTCTGTCAGCTCTGACGGCCATGTCGGCCATTTCAGCGCCCCCTGCTCCTCCGTCGGCCCCACTGGGGCCTCCCCCTCCCCCTCCTCCGCCACCTCCCCCTCCTCCGCCTCTGCTGTCTTCGCCGCCCTTCTCCTCGTCCGCGCCCGCGTCGGCGCTCTCCAGCCTGGAGTGCAAGCGGCGGCAGCGGCTGCGCAAGCTCAACTGGGAGCGGATCCCGCGGGAGCGCGTGGAGGGCCGCCAGAGCGTGTGGAGCGGGCCGGCCGCCGTGCGCGACGAGGAGGACTTCGCGCTGGACCTGCGCTCGCTGGACGAGCTGTTCGGCCAGAAGGAGGCGCGCGCCACCGAGCGCTCCGGAAGCTTCCGTCGGAGCCTGCTGCGCTGCCGATCGCCACAGGAGACCAGCCTCGACAAGGTGAGGGACAGCAATAGTGCCCTGTTCTCCACCTGCACCAGCAATACATTTGTATAAGTCCGATAACTGGAGAATTTTCAGGAATGTTTAGAGGTATATTTGCCCTCCAAGGAAACACTTAATGATGTGATTCTCAGTAAATCCATCCAAAGCTACTTCTCATACGGAAACAGCAGCTTTTCTACACTATTATACACATCAGTGTGCATAATATCTCTGATCGTCTTCTTTGGGTGAAATAATAGCGAACTCAAAGAAATAGTAGCTTTGGAAATAATTAATCAAGATCAGTTTGTGTTATTTCTTTGAAATGTTCTTTATCCCTGAATAAGACTCTGCCTGAGGAGACCCTCTTTCACCTCAGCAGGGAGGCTCCTGTTTGCAGGACAAATGTGTTTATATGGCATGTGAGTGTTAGGGAGTTGTGTGATGGCAGTGATTGCCCTCGGAATGAGCTTATTAGTCTGGAGCTGAGAGCTTTCACACGAACCCTCATAACGGTCACACACACACACACACACACACACACACACACACACACAGAGAGAGAGTGAGAGAGGAAGCTCCTGCTGTGTCATCTGCGACCCATTAGTCTGCAAACCCATCGACTATGATGAGCGAGCCGTGTTAAACAGATGGGCACAGACCGTCAGCAGTACTTATTTTGATTGATCTCAGTGAGATGGCCACAGATCATCAGCACGTACTCATCTGGATCGCTGTATGTTTTGTCTGATTTGCAGGTGACACTCCTGGACTCTAAACGGAGCATGAACGTGGGGATTTTCCTGCGGCAGTTTAAAACGTGAGTTGATTTTGCACTCCGCTCATTGTTTACATTTTGCCCTCCCAACCCCCCCCCCCCCCCACACCTCCCTTACACTTCCTCCTTTCCTAAATAAACAGCGCACTTAATGACGGACAGCTAATGACGGGGCCTCTTTGCTGTAGAGACCTTGGCAGTAGCCATAAAGGCCCTAAAACTCAGACAGTTGTGTTGTCTCTGCGCTTCGAGAGGAAACACAAGTGACTACAACTGCACTCCAGAGGGAAGTACTTAGCACCTCTGATGGAGGCAATCGAGTGTGAGTGGGCTTGGCTGGCCATTCCCCCGTGTGTGTGTGTGTGTGTGTGTGTGTGTGTGTGTGTGTGTGTGTGTGTGTGTGTGTGTGTGTGTGTGTGTGTGTGTGTGTGTGTGTGTGTGTGTATATAGAGTGGTGGTTTAGGAGGGTCTGACAGGTGCCAAGGAGGTGGCAGCTGGGAGAGGTGGGGGTCGAGTAGGGAGTGGGAATGGTCAGCCTGGAGGTCAGAGGTCAGATCTACTTTGAAGCCATAAGTGAGGAGGAGGAGGAGGACGTCCAGAGCGAGGAGGGTAAAGGACACCCTCCTGATCCTCCTGCTAGAGGACTACTGGGCAGGACGCATCGCATCAGAGATGGCTAAGGCAGAGCAAGATACAGTACAGCCACTTCCAGGAATCCGGGAAACCCAAGGCGGGGTCAAAATCCCCCTTTATGCAGAGCAGAGCAGATTGAAGTCTATAGCCTCTGCTCTGTTTAGGATTAGGATAGGGATTTTGACCCCCACCCCCCTTTGTGCGATTCGGGTTCCAGAAGCGGCTCCCGATGATGTATCTTGCTTCATCTTAACCATCTTTGATCACCTCTCTCCTGGCTGCTGGTTCCACCACACCTGTCTGAGTCATTAGTGCTTCTGGTTTTGCCAAAAACGATTTGTTGGGTGTGGAATAAGAAGGTACACACTGTTTTGTGTTTTTCCTAAATTGAAGTGTCCTCTGTAAAAAGGTCACCTTTTATGAGGAGTTCATGGTGATGATTACGCAATTACGACATAACTTTGGGTGGACTCCAAGTGAAGTGCACGCTACTGTTAGCATCCTCAAACACTACCAAAGAAAAGCTTGTAATGAACAACATACTACACTCACAAAAAGTTAGGGATATCTGGCTTTCAGATGAAATGTAATGTTTCAGTACAGAAAGTTAAAGTGGATTTTAGGTTCATCCTGAAATGTCGCTGACTTTTCGTGAGTGTATTTACGTGTTGAAACACAGGGAAAACTTGCTGATCGCCATTGTTTGCCAGCTTTGCTTCTTTGTTCTCAACAGGAGAAATATTTAAGAAAGTGGTTTATTGCTACTAATTAAAACGGATAGTTATGTAATCGCCATTTCATAAAAACCCCCTAGATTGTATTTCGGAGCGTTTTGACGCATGCTGCCAAACAATTTATACTGTTATTTAATCATTTATACTGTCATTTGTACTGCTATCGGGCACCGCAGTTCTTGGCACAGCAGTGTGTGGTTACAGGGCTTACACTGAAGTGTGTGTGTGTGTGTGTGTGTCTGTGTGTGTGTGTGTGTGTGTGTGTGTGTGTGTGTGTGTGTGTGTGTGTGTGTGTGTGTCTGTGTGTGTCTCACACACACTGAGATGAAATGACTGATTCCCAGGCGGCCTCTGTTTTGCGAAGCCGGTATGCTTTCATGCCTACACATGCAGCGCGGCACTCCATGCAGGCTCAATTGTGCACAGCTTAATTGAAGAGCAGTTTCTCTCAGAACCCAGCCCTGCCACGACACGCACAGAGACACAGAGCCATCAACCGGTTAGGGCTTTTGTGATCGAAAAGCCCCCTTTTAACATCGGACTTACTCAGAAGCTATTTGTCTGCTCTTAGCGCATTGTTGACTGGCGAGTCACGTTTTAAGTGTCTGGGGGCCTTTTTCCTTTTGAACGTCGTAGAACGTGACTGTCGGCACCCTTGGAGTGGACCTGTTCATTATTTTATACTATCAGCTGGGAGTCCAATGCGCATTATGGTGGCGGAGTCTGTAATGTTCTTAAATAAACAGTTACAGACATGACCAACAAAGGATTTGGCTGTTTAACAAGACCAGTGTGTCCTTCGTACGGCCTTTTGTAGAGACATCTGGGTGTTTGTCTCGTCATGTGGAACGTTGCACTTGTGTGTGTGTGTGTGTGTGTGTGTGGTGTGGGGCCTTGGGGGTATATGTGTGTAGAATTGGACTGTTGGATAAGGTTACCTAGACAGGCACAAGGAAGGGAAGTGTCCCTGCCTGCTTTTGGCGTGCCTCATTCGTGACTATCTAAATTAGTCGAGCGCTTTTCCTAAGTGGCTGTGTCACTTACATAAGAGACTCTCACCTTCAAGAAGAAATCACAGATGACACCACCGTGCCTGTTTTGACTCTGGGTTTGGGTCCCCCAGTCCAGAGGGACCGATTGGGGGGGACAACCCTCATCCTCTGCGGCTCCTCCGCCCAGTCGGAGTGCTGTTGTGAGTGACCCCTGCGCGGGGTATTCGAGATTGGCGTGTTTGCTTAGCCTTGACGTCTCCGTCAACGTCGCCAGTGTGGCGTCAAAAGCTGTGTGTGTGTGTGTGTGTGTGTGTGTGTGTGTGTGTGTGTGTGTGTGTGTGTTTTCCTTTCTTTTGCATCTCGGATGAGATAAGACGCAGTGTGTGTGTGTGTGTGTGTGGGTGTGTGAGCTCACAGGGCGCTATGATCAAAAGAACGGAGAGTGATATGGGAAATGTCACCTCCTTGTGTCACTGGCGCCCTTCGTGGTTCACAGGTTTCCAGGATTCCTTAAGGATCAATTGTGTGTGTGTGTGTGTGTGTGTGTGTGTGTGTGGAGCGTGGATGTGTCTGGTTTTTTAGAGTCATCTGTGATGTTTACGCTGACCTTCTATTCTGAAGACTATAGCCTAACGACTCGCCTAACGACCCCAACCATCGCTTCTAATGAATTTTGTGTTGATTAAGGAAGTGACATCACTCTTTTGTTTCCATAGTGCTGCCACGGAGATTGTGGATGACATCAGACAAGGGGCCGGCGGTCGCTATGGTGCTGAGAAACTGTCCGAACTCCTCAAGCTGTTGCCTGACAGTGATGAGGTGAGTACCCCCCCAACAACACACACACACACAGACCCTCCCTACTCCACCCCTCGCTCAGTTTGTCTCAGTGGAGACACCGTAGTCCTCTACCAGACCCAATCTGGTTTCTATTAGCACTCCGGACCCTGATGACCACAGACTTGCCATGCCGTTACCCTGCTGGAATCTCTGCTCAAATCCCACATCATCATTATGGAGGAATTTTCCAAGAATATCGACACTAGCTCTTCAAAAAAGGAGAAACACTATCTCTCTTGGTGAAAGGGAGACTTACTGCAGGGTTAAAGAGGCTTAGGGCAAAGATTAGGTGATTTGGACACATTTTTTGACTGGAATCCTCTTCATTTTGTCACTTCTTCTCTATTCTATAGCCTACTTTCATTTGTGATAGAAAATGCTCATTGAAATGGCGTAGACTAACTATGAGAGACATCGAATCTCAGTCATTGAATCTCTTGAAGTGTATGTTTAGATGAAATCTGCATGAAGATGTGTGTATTCAAGTTGTTTCTTTACTTTCTTTGTGCGTGTGTGTGTGTGTGTGTGTGTAGGAGACCCGTCTGAAGAAGTTCAGTGGGGAGCACAGTTCTCTGGGGGAGCCGGACCTCTTCATGCTGCTGTTGGTGGAGGTGCCCAGGTGAGCTCCATGACTCCTCCTCTCCTCTCCTCTCCTCTCCTCTCCTCTTTTCTCCTCTCCCATAGTTTTACACTTATGGCACTTTACAAACACCTTTGTCCAAAATGGGACTGACAAAAATATGTAAACACCTTTGTCCAAAATGGGACTAACAAAAATATGTAAACACAGATCATTTAACTCTTCCTCACCTCTGTAGCTCATTTCTTCAACTCCTATGAAAGACACAGCAGGTTTATTAATAGTACAGCATATCAAAGCCACATCAGCAGCTCATTGTCAGTGTAGCCTTAGTGCACTTAAGGCCCCTGCACACAGAATATGATTCAGTTCTATTTAGTCTGCACCGCTCAATAACATCTATCGTTTAATCAAATGTTTGTCAGTTAAACATTTCGGGCGCTGGCGTGCGTGGGCAGGTGACTTAGTGTCGGCACACTCATGTCTGCAGCCTTTGTGTGGAGGCCTTTGTTAGACCACACAACTGCTTTAGTTTCTTCGAGTGTGCGAGTCCTTCATTTTTCCAGAGGACGGGGAAATCTGGAGTTATTTATGGCCTCTGTTAGTCCGTTTGTTGGGTGCTTTTCAAAAGCCGGCCTGTCAGACACAGGAAGTTGGATTATCACAGTGTGTAAAGGTGAAGGCGGCAGCCAGAGGCTCCAATGTAAACAGCTCTTGTCTGAGCGCGGCGCTATTGGCTTGCTTGGCTCCTGCAGTTCACCAGGAAGTAGCCATTAGTCAACCCATCTTAAGCCTTTTAGAGTTTAGATTCTCTCCTAGTCTGTGTTCCATTAAAGTCCAATGCTCTGCTCCTCGGCGAGGGGGAACTGGTCCTGGCTGTCTGTAGACTAGTGTCTCTTCCAAACCCAACACCACCTCCACACACCCCAGGCCACAATTCAAAACAAACTCCCCCACCAGGCACTCTTAAGGCTGACTGCCGACTGATCAATGGCTCTTCTTCTTTCTCCTCCCTCCTCCTCCTCCTCTTTCCTCTTTTCTCTTGTCTTCTCTCTTCCCTCCCACCTCTCTCTTTGTCTTTATGACTCTTTCTTTTCTTCCTCTCTCTGTTTCTCTCGCTGTCTTTTTTCCTTTCCTCTGTCTCACTTTCCCCCACTTACTCTTTCACTCTATCTCCATGGTTTTGTCTCTTTCTGTCTCACATTCTGTATCCATCTCTCCCTCCCTTTCTCCCCCTTCTCTATCTCTCTCTCTCTCTCTCTCTCTCTCCATCTAGTTTTCGTCTGCGTCTCGACGCCATGATTCTGCAGCAGGAGTTTGACCCTACCGTGACCTCTCTCTGTGTGGCGGCCAGATGTCTGGAGGAGGCGGCCAGAGGTAACTTTCCTGCAGGGGGCCTGTGTGTGTGTGTGTGTGTGTGTGTGTGTGTGTGTGTGTGTGAGACAGAGAGAAGTTTGGGGGGTCTCTTCATCCTCTTTAAGTGCCTCAATCTGATATTCGTCCCTCCTCCTCTTCTGTCTCTGGTGGTCCATTTTGTCTTGTATATAATATTTGACGGTTCCCTTTGGGCTGTAGAAGTGCCTGAGTGCTGTCTACTTCATACTAACACACAAGAAGTGAGGAATTAGAAAATAGTCACCAAGTCCTTACAGTGATGAGTAGTCATGAGATGTATTCTTAATTGAGAAAATGGACTTACTTCATTACCTATGATTGGTATATATATTTTTTCAATATGTAGAGAAGGCTTATAAAGCTATGAGTCGTTTGTTGGTTTGTTTGTTTGTTTGTTTGTTTGTTTGTTGGTTATGAGTCAGCATGTGGAGCAGGCCGGTCTGAGGTGATTGGCTGACCACCTAACTCATACCTGATTGGTTTTTCAGAGCTGCTGAGCTGCCCGGAGTTGCACTCGATCCTGAGGCTGGTGCTGAAGGCAGGGAACTACATGAACGCTGTGAGTCACCTCGCGACCTTGCATCCTATACTGTATTTTTCCGCCAGCTCACACACCGGCTCACACTCGCACCGCAGTCAGAACTGCTGACACCCCACAGCCATCTGCTTGTGTCATTAGGGAAATGAGCCATAGAACACTCACACTGAAAGCCGTGGATAAGATCACCCATCCTGGCATTATCCTTTGACTAAATGCGAGGCTTGGGGCATTTGCCAAAACAAGTAGCCTGCTTTGTGATTGGCCCGTCGAGTTTTTCTGCACCAATAAGGCTGTTTGTTTTTTGTGCAAGCTGTGCTGCAAGCAAAAGTACAAGCTTGGGCATAGAAAGTGTGCAAAGTCTTCTTTTGTTTTTTGACTTTTCACTTTTTTTTTAAGCACAAAGAATCATAACAAGCACAGAAATGTAGGGCATCGGATAAAGAAAACATCAACAATGTCTAAAGAAAACATTAACAGTCAAACACATCAGAAAACACCCAGAGATTAGAACTGCGGAGAAGTCACACTAAGCCCTCCTCAGGTGTGTCTGCACGGGTTCTGACTTTTCTCTCCCTCTCTCCCTCTCTCCCTCTCTCCCTCCCTCCCTCCTCCTCTCCTCCGTGGCCTTTTAGGGCGGCTACGCCGGTAATGCCGCTGGATTCCGCATCGCTTCGCTGCTGAAGCTGGCCGACACCAAAGCCAACAAGCCAGGCATGAACCTGCTCCACTTTGTCGCCATGGTGAGACTTACTGGCACCCGCACGCCCGTCTGCCATTGCGTAACTTTTTTTTTTTTCTTTCCCAAGAATCTCTTTGAGAATTAAGAAATGTGCTCAAAAGTTCAGTCAGCTTAGATTGTCAAATTTTCAGTGGCCTGTTATGTCATATTGGTATAACGCATAATCTGTTCTGCATATCTGCATATAATCTGTTCTACACAGATTATTACCTTGTTTCCTTTTTGCTTTTTTTTAAAACCCGGATTTACTGTACACATCGGCTAATACAAACTCAAGAGTCAGATAAGAGCTTGTTCTTTTCTTCCCACAGGAAGCTGTGAAGAAGGATGAGGGCTTGTTGTCCTTTCCCGACCGTCTCTCCCACTTGGCCTCCGCCTCAAGGTATACACACACACACACACTCACACACACATATATATACACACACACACATGCACGCAAACCCCACCAATGCAGCCACACATCTTATTTCATTTACCTCCAGTATGTCAGTATGTTTACTCAAAGGAAGTCCACTTGTGATAGCGATCTCTTTCAAAGAGGGCCAGCGCTAGTTTATAAAGCACAAAAGAACTAGATGAACAAGAACCACATGAAAGAGGCCGCTAGACTGTTCAAGGCTTGACATGAACTTTCCTTGGAATCGATAAGGTAGTTAATGGCAAATGTATAGACATATTGTCTTACCTTGTGATTCTCTTATCATTAGACTAGGAAACGGAGAGGGACATTTAGAGATTAAGGGTGGACTGGAGAGGGGTGGCTGCTGCGGTGTAGACAAGTTGGAAGTCGTCTAAAGAGCAGCATTGTGTTTTCTGATATATTGTGTCAAAATAACGAGTTTATGAGTCATATGTGTTTGAGTGTTGCTTATGTTGGCTTTTGTGGGAAACTAACGTCTGTATTTATGCGTCTGTGTGTGTGGGAGTGTGTGTATGACTAATGTGTTTATGTATGTGAATAGGATTGCAAAATTCTGGGAATTTTCAGTTTCCTTGGGAATTGACAGGAATGAACAGAAATTAATGGGAAACTGATTCTTTTAACGTGGGAAGTTAGTCTATATCAGGGCATCTATATGTATTGATCTACATTGTAATCTAAATGAAAAGCATCTTGGAGCAAAATATTAGTTAAAACAACTTGATTTAATGCAAATTCAGTCGAATTTCCACCCTACACGTGTGTCAATGACATGCACACAGCAATCAGCATATGGCTACTAAACATAGGAAACCTATGATGCGTTCATGCTCATGGGAAAATCATACCGGACATTTTTTACCGCCCTTTTGCATTATGTGAATAATGTATGTGTGTATAATCATTACACACCTACGTATGTGCATACATTAATGTATGATGTGTGTGTTCTTGCAGGCTGTCGGAGGAGTCCGTGCTGGAAGACCTCTCTCGACTCCAAAGCAGGGTGGCATCACTCTCCCTCAGCGCCCAGAGCCAGCCCGAAATCCAGCAACACATGCAGCAATTCCTCGAGGTGTGTGTGTGTGTGTGCACATGTGTGCCTGTGTGTGTGTGTGTCTGTCTGCCTGTATAATTGTGTGTGTTTGTGTGTCAGTGCATCTGTGTCTGTACATCTATGTGTGTGTATGCGTTCCTGTATATCTCTATGTGTTTGTCTGTGTGTGTCTATGCATCTTTGTCTTGTCTGTGTCTGTGTCTGTACATCTATGTGTGTACCGGTATGCGTTCCTGTATGCCTGACTGCTTGCATATGCATGCATGAACCATCCACGCATCCATTCCCATCGCAAGCAGCACATACCATTCACACTGGCCATGAAAAAGACCCCGTGGAGATAAGTAATGATAAAGGCCTGAGAGGCCATAACCGAGTGAGTGCTCCCTCTTCACCCCGAGGCTTTTGCCCAGGCTTTACAGCCTGACCCCCTGCTTGTAAAGAGATTATGTGGTCATTTGAACTGGCTTTCCATTAGCGAGAGGCACTGGCACTATCTCCCCATCACCTATCTATCGGGCTGTTGTTGTGTCTCGGTGAAATACGGAGGGGGAGTAGCCCAAGGTCAGGAGCAGTATAAATCCTGTGGGGGTTTGTAGGCTTAGATTTGTAGTGGGAGAGGTCTCTAGTTGTGTGTGTGTGTGTTTGTGTGTTTGTCTTTGTGTGTGTGTGTGTGTGTGTGTGTGTGTGTGTGTGTGTGTGTGTGTGTGTGTGAGAGAGAGAGAATGAAAATAGAAATTGTCTCTAACTTTATGACTGCATCTGAACATCTGAACAACTTTATGACTGCATCTTGCCAGCCAGCCGTTTAAATACAGTTTTGTACGCGATCATCTACACAAAATATCGAATTCAGATAATTGGTATGTTGGGGCACTGAAACACAAGGGCGAAGTTAGTGAATCAGTGTACTGATTCTCTGTGTGTGTGTGTGTGTGTGTGTGTGTAGGTGGCGGAGGTGCGTCTGCAGGAGGCCGAGGAGGAGGTGCAGGCCTTGCGGCTGAGCAGCCAGGCCCTGGTGGAGTTCCTCTGTGAGGACGAGACCCTCTTCAAACTGGAGGAGGCCTGCCGCATCTTCCACTGTTTCTGCCACCGCTTCCAAAGAGCTGTGCGGGTAAGTGTGTGTCTGTGTGTCTCTCTGTCTCTCTCTCTGTACGTGTGTGTGTGTTTATGTGTAAAGATATTTAGTGACTATCACTTGAATGCCCAACCTGTTTTCAGTATGTTCAGTATATCCTGCGTATGTGATTTCATGGGTTTCTACATGCTGTATTCATGGATTTCATCAGGTCCCTTGCCACAGGTGTATAAAATCAAGCACCTTGATTATCAATGCAAACTGCATTGTGCTTGATTAATACACCTGTGGAAAGGGACCTGATGAAATCCATGAATACAGCATGTAGAGTCATAAGTCTCATATAGTTTGAGTATGCCATGGGATTAACCTTTCTTTCTTTCTTTCTTTCTTTCCTTCTTTCTTTCCTTCTTTCTTTCCTTCTTTCTTTCCTTCTTTCTTTCCTTCTTTCTGTCTGTCTTTCTGTCGTTCCCTCTCAGGAGAATGCTGAGCGTGAGCAGGCGGAGCAGAGGCGCGTGGAGCGCGAGCGCGAAGGCTCGGAGCGTCGGCGTTCCCTGGCGCTGTGCTCCTCCTCCTCCTCCTTCTCCTTCTCGGGAGACTCGGTGGCCTCGGGCGAGGGCTCGGCGGCGGACGACCTGGAGCGCACGCTGGAGCGCAGCCTGAGCCGCAGCGGCAGCGCCCGGAGCCGACGCAGCCTCCGGAACTCCGCCGACGGGCGCCGCCACTCGCAGTTCGCCCACCCGGGCGACGCGCTCGAAAGAGACGCCCCGCACACGCCCTCGCCCACGGCCACGTTCGAGAGCGCCACGATGAGTCCCGTGATGAGCAGGCGAACGGGGAACGTATACAACACTGTTATGCAATACATGCTGTCCTCATCATCATCTCATTCCGTGACTTCGCCCTCTACGCTGCACGCAGATGGCACGGCAACCGGGCCTACGTTAACACACACGTTAACTCACGCGGCGACAGACCTCGAACACACACTAAACGCGCGTTCCAGAGTGAATCAACACACACTGAACGCTGACGCACACAGGACGCTGCGTACAGATGACGCACAGACACAGCAGCTGCAGGCTGCCGCTGGCCAGAGCCCAGTTAGTCACATGACCACTACGTGCACGAAGGTCTCGAACAGTCCCAGTCGGCTTCGAGGACCTGTGAACTCTCTAGAAAGCGCCTCGGTGAACCTATCCCACAATCCCCTGGGACTGTCTGTGGATCACTCTGGCGTGATTGGACCTACTCTCAGTAACAGCCCCTCCCCTCTCAGTGCCTTACCCTGTCCCCCAGTGACCAGGCCACTTCAGGAAGTCCCAGGTGGCGCTGCGAGTAAGGCGCCCGGTAAGGTGGCCGCATCGAGACCCGGCAGCGTCCGAGTGCCCGGCGTTGGCGTGCCCGAGCGTGAACCCCGGGCGCCGGTGCCCTCCGAGACTGCAGCCGTCGCACCGTCGTCTCCCGACAGGCCTCGGCCCGTCGTCGCCTCGCCCGCCCGGGAGACCCGCGTGCCCTCCACTCCCTCGCGCCCTCGCCCGGCGTTGGCGGACGAGGCCGAGCGCGCCGCGTACCCGCGCGTGGGCGAGACCCTGGAGTGCCACCTGCTGGTGCGCGGGCTCCGCTCGTACGACACCCTGGGCAACCCGGCTCCAGCGTCCTCCCCGTCGCCATCGCCGACGTCCCCCCTGCCCCGCCCGGCGCCCAGCCACTGCTCCAAGTGGAAGAAGGAGAGGGAGGCCGAGGAGCGGGAGCGGGAGCGGGACGGCGCGCTCTCCCCGTCCTCCTCGTCCGTCTCCTCCGTTGCCCACGCGAAAGACGACCCGCAGGGCGGCAAGACGGCGGCGGGCACGGCCCGCGGGCCCAAGAGGGGGTCATCCGCGCTGCGCTTGGCGCCTCCTAGCAGTTCCGCCAGCCCGCGCGTTCGCGCCAAACCCGGGCCGGCTCCCTCGGACTCCCCGGCGCCCTCCCGCGCCTCCCGCCTCACCCCGCCGCGCACCTCCTCCCTGCGCGCCTCCCCCATCACGCGCCCCACGGCCGCCCCCGGCCAGATCCGTCGGCACGGCAGCGCCAAGGAAACCGGCAGCCCCGCCGCGGGACAGCCCGCCCGCCGCGCGCCCGAGAGGGCCCCAGACAGAGACCACCCGCCGGCGGGCGAGAGGGAGAAACCCGCCGTCGCCGCCACCGCTGGGCGCGAGTCGTTCGTCCGCGGCTCCCCGTTGCGGGTGTCCAAGCGCGTGGCGCCTCACGGCGAGGCCACGGCGGCGACGCAGGCGCGCGGCGGCGCCCACAGCCCCTCGTCCTCCTCCAGCACGCCCAAGAACATCCGCACCACCGTCATCACCGCCGCCCGCGCCAAGACCACCAAAACGGACACGTCCGTGCCCAAGGCCAACGCCGCTGCCGGCACGCGCGTCCCTGGATCCAAGATGGCCCGTGCCGCGCCCACGTGGAAGTAAAAAATACAACGACGCACGAGTGATACATTTATACCTTCAGATGCACCTGCACGTTCAACCGTATTATGTGCCTGTGCAGGCGATTTAGGGATTGTCAACAGGACATTGTGCATGTTTTCGTATGACAGTTGGAGCACATTCATATTCAATTGCCTCTCTTGCCTTTCTTGCCTCTTCTCTCTTTGTCCGACATTTTTCTCCTGGACAGTCAATGTTTCTGGAGTAAGTCCGAGTTAGATATCCTAGCTTTTTATCTTTGTCTGCGTAGTCTGTTGAAACTGAAGAGAACTGGTGTGATAAGTTCTACCTCCACAACGCTTGGGTTCTTTCTTTGGGGAGATTTCAGTAGGGCTTCTCCTGTAAGGGGGCTGCTACTCTACCATACAGTTTACTCCAGAGGAATCAACTGCCATATTTAAATTTTCAATATTTTGTTTTTCAAATATGTCTCTGTTACCAGTTATACAGGTTCATCATGAAAGACACGATTTTCACATTCAACAAGTGACCAAATAGGTTGCTTAATTGCGTCTGCATATGTTTTGTTTTTCTTTCTTAAGTTTGTATCCGTGGCTGAATATCAATGGGCAAGCTGTTACTGTCGTGTTTATATGTCAGCTCTGGTCATGTGTCTTGCATGTATTTCACCCTGTGTGTATGTGTGTGTATATTTGTGAACTTGATCAAAGTGAGCCATTGCACATCAGCAGCTAGGTACAAAAAAAAAAGACAACATTTATTATTGAGAAGAAAGAAATGTGGAGGGATTTCTCTCAATGCAATTCTTAGTGTGTATGTGTGTGTGTGTTTTTCTTTCCAAAGCAGCTTAATCTATGGGAGACTTTTTCCCTGTGGCCTGGTACAGCTTGATGCCCCGGCCAGCTGGTACTCTATTGGTCACTGTGGGTCGGTCAAAATGGCCGTCCTTTGTTGCACTTTACAAACTAAAGAGAGATGGGTGTTTGGGGACGAATGGGCGACTTCTTTAAAATAATCTGCTGTATGGTTGTAGTGTTTTTTTGTCAAAGAAGAAAGACTTGAGTGTCATATTTGTAATGTAATCTTAAGAATATGAACTCCTATTGTAATATTTGTATTCCTTTGTAAATAAGAGAAAATAAAATGAAGATGGCTGTTGACAGTTTGTCTGATGGTCTGATTGTTGTGCTGCATTGACACGTTCCTGAAACCCAATCAGAACACAATCCTGAAAGCTAGTTTATTGTGGCGTTTATGGTGTCATACATTGACTCCATTTTAAAGTATTATTTGTGTTACTGTACATCCTTGTGCTTCAGTGTTAATTGAAGGGTACCTCATTATAATTACATTCATGTCAATGTCATCCAAACTGAACCCTGTTTCTATGCAGACTACAATAAGGCAACACTTTAATGTAAACTTTCGTACACTTTCTGTCTCGCTTTCTTTTTATTCCACAAACACACACACAAACCTGCACAATAGCCTGAAGTGTTAATTCATCTTGTGGCATAGGGGTAAATGGAGTTGGCTGGGCCTGCCTTGCCCTCTTTAAACGCTGGCCTATCCACTGGCCTTCTGTCCTCTGCCCTTCAACTCCAGTCACTCTCTCTCTCTCCTTCCCTCTTCTCCCTGCATCCCCCCGTTACTGGTCAGAGTCACCCGCGGCTTGTAAACGTTGCTATGGAGATGCTCTAGGAAACCCATAGAATCTCCCCCTCCACCCATGGCATAATGAACGAAGAAGTGTGTGTGTGTGTGTGTGTGTGTGGGTGTGTGTATAGGGTCTCAGTGGGAAAAGTGCCTTTATGGGACAGAGTGACGCCAGCGCCCTTGGGAAAGGCAATAAACTAGTGGGCTTCTTTTGGTGACTGAGTGCGTCTGTCACTGCATGTGTATGTGTGTGTGCCTTTGAGACATCACACTTTTTCGGGATCAGTGAAGAAGCCTCTCTTGATTGCAGCCCAGTCAATAGCTCTAGACCTCATGGGCCTGTGTACCTTGCTTATTGTCCCACAGCAGGGCACTATAGATTACACATAGCCTACGATCTTATCCCTTCATGAAAATCTAAGCAGTGTGTCAACTGCACTATGACTGAAATATGTTTTTGTGACTTTATATGTCTAGAATATAATGCACTTATTGTGAAGTTACGATGGTTTTACAAAACACATTTGCTCACATTAACAGGAAGTTTGATTGACACCATGTCCTATATACACTGTTGTCAACACAACCGCATTTCCATGCAGATGAATCAAGATCTGTGTAAATGAATGATGCCACACAGGAAGCAAGACAAGCTTCTGAGTAGCAGTCTTCAGAATCAGAATGCTCTGCTTACTACATACTGAACAGAGCCGTTTCTTTCTGCAATATTGTAAATGGGTAGATTAAAAAAAAACACCTTCATATTTGCATATATTTTTTAAATGTATCTTTTTGAAGAACAAACAAACAAAAACATATTCCGGGGGTTATTCCAAGTACGTGGTTTAGTGGCGAATCTGGGTAAGATCTAGGTAAGAGTCAGTGGCAAACCTCCTACAACAAGATGATGATGATGATGAGGGAACTTTCCCCTAGAGTTAAATATATTCTCCAGGTGAGAGGCCAGGTGTTGCCTTAACTTCACAGCTATCCTGGGAGTCTGTGTAATCAGCACTGCAAGACACAGGCCTGTCATTTTGCCCTCAGGTCATAGGGTCATGTGCAGGATTGCAGCATTATTACAAACTGACTCTATATAATAGTGTTTATTGTAAACAAGGCACTAAAAAAATGCAAATAAACAGGTTACTTTTGCAGTTTATTATATTCCTCAGTTAGCCAAAAAAACTGTGTTGAAAACGTTTTAAGCAACACCTCTGTGTCTAACCAAATACAAAATGCCCATCTGGACTTGCACAGTGTTATTTTACTCTTTATGGCTTTACTGCCATCTAGTGGACGTACAGATCTCTTACACAAATTTATTTTTGTAAGGAACTCACTGTGTGAACAGTTTATGAACTTATGAATTATACGGAATCATAATCATACAGTATGAATCTACGGTAAGGTTAACGTCAACGACACACCTTGTTCAGCTTCAGGGCAGGCCGTTAAAAAGGTTTAGAAAACAAAATAAATGTTGAGGAGAAGACCAAGCAAAGTTTCGAAGGAACTAAAAGAAAGCAACACAGATAAGAAAAGGACAGAAATTATTTATTAACGAATTATTTCCCTCGGTGTTTCTACGGAACGGATATGAGGTTTATTTTGAAGAGGGCTGCTCCCCGGATGCGTTCGTCAGTGACTGGAGTTTCCATCCGAAGTTCAGTGAGAGGGAAAGCACGACTCTTGAGGGGCGGTGAGTCAAAAGTCAACTTTTCTGAAGTAACATTTAACTTTTTAATGTCACTGAAAGTTTCTTCTGTCTGTTCGTAGGTAACATATGGATACGCATATTTGCATTTGTATGACTAGGGGAGTGTGGGAAAGTTTAAAAGTAGCTACTTTGGCTAACATTAGCCAGGTTGTGATTCTTGTCTTGCTACGCCTTGCTAGGTATCTTTATCGCTAAACTTGGAAGTTGATCTGGCGAATTGTTGTAAGTTATATAACAAGCTAGTATGCTAATTAGTATGATAGGACATTGGTCTAGGTTGGTTCAGATTGCCTCATGTTGTCTATGCCTATTGTTTGTCGGAAAAGATCTGTGTTACAGCAACACCTTGTTAAACAATTGGGGTGTAGCGTTAGCCTAGTTCATAGAGGTTTAACCATTCCGTTAGCTAAGCTATCTGAGCCAGACATCTTCCTGGAAATTCTCTCTGTAGTCGGCTAACAAGTTAGCGAACAACTTTAGCTTGAGACACCAACTCTGTAGCCAAATGCTATATTGCTGAATTCTTTGATGGTGACATTAAGCTAGGGAAATATTTTGCTTCATTAAGGTAGACTTTACCTTTTATCAGTTTCTTGTCTGTGTACAGTCTTTCGGCGATTGTAAAGGGGTTGTCTGTTGTCTGTTTTTCCCTCAAGTCAGGTAACTTGACGAGAAATTGTAGGGTGAGAAGTTTAGATAAGTTCATATGAAGAAATAACCACAAGAACATAAGCTGAATTTATGGTTTGCCAGGGATCCCAATGTTGCTTGACCTGTCTTAACATATAGTTAGTGAAGAGTGAGGTTTGGTCATGAACTTAACATATTACTAGCTCAGCGAAATTCAGTCAAATGGACCAAGAACGGGGAGTGGTCTGCATCAGTAAACAGCGGTCTGCTGCACTGTGGGAAAACCGAACTCACCTGGGTCTTGTGTGTTTGTGTGTCATAAGTCTGTCCTACCTCTAAATCACTCATTAAATGCTACTTAGCTGTGTAAACACTGACAGATAATATTCTACAGGAAGCCAGGTTAATCCGGTAAATAGCAAACAGCTGCTTGTGCCCATCACAAGATGTTTAAAGTCCAGTGTGCACTGATAACCTACCTGAAGGCAACATTCAAAACACAATGCATTTAGTAATAACTAAAACTGTTTCTCTTTTCTCACATTCTCTGTTGCAATATTTACTCTCACTCTTTCATTCATCTATCTGTGTGTACTTTCCCTCCCTCTCTCACTCTCACTGGTTCTGTCTTTCTCTTTATATTTGCCTATCTCTCTCTCTCTCTCTCTTTCTCTTTCTCTTTCTCTCTCTCTCTCTCTCTGTCTCTCTCTCTCTCTCTCTCTCTCTCTCTCCAACAGGTGTCTGAACCGTGAGCGAGCGAGCGAGAGAGAGAGAGAGCGGAGCAGAGAAGTCGAGCAGGATGCAGACCATAAAGTGTGTGGTGGTGGGCGACGGCGCGGTGGGCAAGACCTGCCTGCTGATCTCCTACACGACCAACGCCTTCCCGGAGGAGTACATCCCCACCGTGTTCGACAACTACAGCGCCCAGATGAGCGTGGACGGCCGCACGGTCAGCCTCAACCTCTGGGACACGGCCGGCCAGGAGGAGTACGACCGCCTGCGCACGCTCTCCTACCCGCAGACCAACGTCTTCGTCATCTGCTTCTCCATCGGCAGCCCGTCGTCGCACGCCAACGTGCGGCACAAGTGGCACCCGGAGGTGTCCCACCACTGCCCCAGCGTGCCCGTGTTGCTGGTGGGCACCAAGAAGGATCTGCGCAACGACCCGGACACCCTCTCCAGGCTGAAGGAGCAGGGCCTGGCGCCGACCACGCACCAGCAAGGCAGCGCCCTGGCCAAGCAGATCGGCGCCGTCAAGTACCTGGAATGCTCGGCGCTCAAGCAGGAAGGCGTGCGGGAGGTGTTCGCAGAGGGGGTGAGAGCGGTCCTCTACCCCAACGTCAAGAAGAACAGCAAGAAGTGTGTGCTGCTATAGTCTTGTGATTAGGAAAAGGAGGTGTTTCCGGGGGGGGGGGGGGGACTTCACTGGCATGAGAGGGGGTGAGGGGGGCGTTTGTGGGGAAAATCGGAGGACAAGTGGGTTTAGGGGATGAGAAACGGTTGCAAACAGTAGACCCTGTCTTTTGGTGGACTGATGTGGACTGAACAACACTGTGGTCCTGAATGCTGAGGACTTCACTCAGAAAGCCCTGGCTCACCAAGACCCCCCCCCCCTCTCCCAAGTGCCCCCTTTGGTCCTTCCACTTTTCTCAGCTTCTTTTTCCGCCTCGTCTTACTGCACAGGACTACATGTTTTTTTTTAAAAATCTTTTTCACTGCAATTTGTACTTTTTCCTGGTCGTACCCATCAGCCTGTGTACTTCCTTGTGCTCTCTCTCTCTGTCTGTCTCTTGGCTGCTTCATCATTCTATACCACTGGTTTGCTCTCTAACTTCCCGGCTGGTCCTTGAGTATCAGTGACTCGTTTCACTCGTCTGGTCCAGTCTGAGTGGGTGTTTTGGGTGTTTTTGTTGTTGGTGACGGCCAATCGCCTTCTCTGCACTCGTGTGGCTTGAGTCATCAACCCCAAACACACCTAAGCCTGAGAGCCTCTGATAAGAGGCTGCTGGTGGAACGACGAGTTGGAACAACGTCGTGCTGTGGAGTCGCGATGCTCGACCAGTTAGGAACTATTTCGAGACTGTGTTGGGTCCAGCTTTTTTGGCCTTAGCTGAAGACTGGATTTGATTAGATCTTGTGCTTTTGGACTGTCTCATGAGTCGAGTCTTGGCTTAAATCAGTACAGCTGGGACCATCTCTGTGTAGTCGCCATGCAAGGCCTTCTGAAATGTGCCTGAACCACTTTGTTTCTTCTCTCTCTTTTGGACTTGTCCTTTGCATACTGCATCAAGCCTGCATCCGTTGTGACCTTCCAACTGAAGAACTACCTTCAGGGCTGCCTATTCGTGCCTCTTGAAATCCACAACATCAGCGTGTGAATCATAAGGAAAAAAATATATATAATTACATATCTCAGTGTCGTTGTCACGCTTTTCGCATTGCCCAGGAATGAGCCATATACCAAAAAAAGACTATTGTCTGCTCACCAGCTTGGCCTGCCATGATGGCAGTGACCCCAAATGCTGCTCCCCTGTTCTGTGTTTCTCATCAAGGGCACCTCTGTGTCCAGTCGTCAGATTGGCTAAGGGCGGACTAAACACGAATACCAGGGACTGCCAGTTCGGATCAGAGAGTCAAGAGTTTTTTGTGTTGTTTTGTAATCAGGCTAAGAAGATAAGTCATGAAAAGCCAAAGTTTTTGTTTTTGTTCTATCTGGATTTTGACTTTTTAGTTTGCGTTAAACTGCTTAGCACTTGGGTTTTGTGATATTTATGAAAAAAAAAAAAAAAAGGTGGGTAGTTCAGTGCCTGACTCACAAATCACCTGACGAATCACCTCACCCTCAGCCTGGTTCAAGCTAAGGGGCCTGACGGCATGCTAGCTATCGACATTCCAGTGCACATGTGCCTTTGGGGCATCCAAGCAGATGCCTGCCTGAAATTCCAAAAAGGTTTCTGTGACTTAAGTGCTTTAAGATTCATTGAAAATCTATTTTATGCATATCTGGAGGTGATCTAATTATGGATATAAATTGACAAGTGTGTGTGAGTGTGTGTGAGTGTGTGTGAGTGTGTGTGAGTGTGTGTGAGTGTGTGTGAGTGTGTGAGAGTGTGTGTGATTAGATTGTATTCCGTTAGTCTATTAGAGGGTTATCCTGAATATCTCAAACTGACACTCTTCTGAGTTAGTTTTGCCTAGAGGCTGAGGAGATTTGTCACAAGACTGAAATAATGTGATGGTTATCCGTAATGTTTATGTTTGGTATCGGTGCAGTCCAGTTTGTGCCATTTGGAGCATTTAGAGAATCATATCCTGTTTGCTCTCACAGGGATGTGAGAGCAACTTTTAACGTTTGTGTGTTTGTTTGTGTGTGTGTGTGTATGTGTGTGTGTGTGTTTGTGTCTTTGTGGCAATGTGATGTGTATCTGCACGTGTCTAATTGAAGACAGGGTGTGCATTTCGTAGCGTGTGTGTGTGCGCGTGTGCGCGTGTGTGCGTGTGTGCGTGTGTGCGTATGCTGTGACAACAGCTTGTGTGGTAGATTCTGCAGATACAGGATTGCACAACTTGCTTAAAGACCCCAGCAGTAACGGCTGATGGCCCATCACTTTTATAAGCGTGTGTGTGTGTGTGTGTGTGTGTGTGTGTGTGTGTGTGTGTGTGTGTGTGTGTGTGTGTGTGTGTGTGTGTGTGTGTGTGTGTGTGTGTGTGTGTGTGTGTGTGTGTGTGTGTGTGTGTGTGTGTCCTCTGCAGCTTGTCCTTGTCTGCTGCCACTTTGTTGGCGGGCTGCCTTTGGCGGCCACAACAGCAGCCCATCAGATAGGCGAGTGCACGCACCCGATCCTGCAGTGCAGATCACAGAGACGATAAATGCTGGTCGCTCGTGTGAAATGCTCTTTTTCCTCCTCCTCCTCCTCCTCTTCCTCTCTCCATCTCCAGCCTCTCCTAGGCTTCCTCACTGGCAGCCAGTATCTGCACACATCAGGCAGAGCTGTTAGACACTCACTGACAAAGGTCTTTCCATTTGAGTTTGTTTGAACGTTATTTAATTATTTTTTTGATAGGAAGATATATATATATATTTTTTGGTAAGGAGGATAGATGTCATGATTTGAATATTTGTGGAGTGTTCCTCAGCTTGAGTTCATGTAGTGGCCGAGGGTACATTTCCACTGACCGAAATGGAAGCATTGTTTTGTTAACGCGCCCTGACTGCAGTCCTGTTTCCTCCTATTGTCGGGAGGCGTCTGTCTGGCAATTGTTTCTGAAAGACAATGCGGTTTCACTGGCACACGTCGTCGAAACGTTGACCATTCCAAAGGTGGATTTGTATTGCACACGAGTCACAGTTTTTATAGTGGCATTGTGGTTTTTTTAGAGACCTTTTTTTTTTTTTTTATTACAACCTGTATTTTGAGGAGTCTGTTTTTAAACATCTGTGCAGTTTGGACACAGAGGTCTAGACTTAACCAGACCTCTGTTGGGTGTGACTGCATATTTGTCATATTTGTTTTTTGTTCATCTCTGGCACAGGTTGTTTTTAATTTCTTTGTTTTTAAGATTTGTTCTTGACCAAAGGGCCTCATAGGAGACAATGTTGGAGAAACGTATCCCACAGACGGCTGACCTTTGCTATTGAGCGAGTGGAACAGCCAAAGGGTGCTTAGAGAGTGAGGCACAGCTGTGCAGTCACACCACCACCTAAGAGACATGACGGCCTCGCCCAAAGACCTGATGCTTCATTGTGTGTGTGTGTGTGTGTGTGTGTGTGTGTGTGTGTGTGTGTGTGTGTGTGTGTGTGTGTGTGGCAGGCAAAGCTCAAATGCAAATGTCACGGCTACCAGGTGCAAGCCACTTATTCTACACTTTGGCCAAAGATTTTCTTCTTAAACTCCAGGTGTGTGAGAAAAAGCGTGAGCAAAATAAAACGAGCTGACATGCCCAAGATTTGTACAGATCTATGTCTAGCAATAAAATCATTAGATTTTAACTTGAGGAAAAATGTATATCTGTAAAATGAGATTATCTTTTTTTTTTTTTTAAGAAGAAGAATTATAGAATCGGAATTCCTTGTATAAATGAGAGCTGCATTTTAAAAAAGCTTTTAAAAACCGTGGATCTTGGAAATCAGTAGTGTGTGTGTTTTTGCATGGTTATGATAACAAGCAGGCGGATTGGCAGTGCTCAAAGTGTTTCTTGGACAGCACATACAGAGGGAAGTTTTAAAAAAAAAAAAATCTCTGCTTGTGTCTTTGACAACCAAGCACAGGCTTACGAGACTGCTGCTCAGAACTTCAAGAAACTTCTGCACACACATCCACCCACTTGGAATGTGTTTTTCATAACTGTACCAACACCCACCCTCAACCAAGTACTATAGAATAGACTTTTCCCTGCTCATCGGATCTCAGTTTTAGATTACTGTTTTGTGTTACTGTGGTGACTGGAAACTGGGTGAAGTCTCACAGGAAATGATGCGAGGGTGAGACATGGCCCTGTCGACCTCACTGATGGGGAGTGTTCCTGCTAGCTGCAATGACAAATAGCTGTTGATTCAGCGTTTCAACCAAGGGTATGTTATGCATTCCAGCATTGTGTGTGTGTGTGTGTGTGTGTGTGTGTGTGTGTGTGTGTGTGTGTGTGTGTGTGTGTGTGTGTGTGTGTGTGTGTGTGTGTCCACTTCCCAGTCGTGTCTTAATTTTCCTGCCTTTTTCCCCCCTCTTTGATTCCACAGTTTCAAACTAAATAAACCTGGAGATTGGCACACATGTTTGTGTGCAGATGTGTGTGTGTGAGAGAGAGTGTGAATGTCTGTTTGTCATGGTGTGTGGTACTAAATATATACACTGGGAACTTGATGTTTTATGTTCAAATTTGTCATTTTTATATAACAAACATATCTGTATAAATGAACTAACAGTAATTTTTTAAATTATATTAAATAAAATTGTTATAGTTTACATACCCTTTCTTGTCTTAATTAAAAACATTTTACATTTCACTATGCAAACTGTTGTGCTGAACCAAAAGTTGGCTTGAGGAGAGTGAGGATGTGTTTGTCAGCCCTGCAGTGTGTGATGACAGTCATTAGTTCTAGTCAGAGCAGCGTGCCTCTGCTGATTTGCAGATGTGCAGACACCGCCCGCACCTACACACACACACACACACACACACACACACACACACACACGCAGATGTGCAGACACCGCCTGCACACACACACACACACACACACGTGCAGATGTGTAGTCACCACCCACCCACACACACACACACACACACACGCACATATATTCACACACATATATTCACACACACACACACACACACACACACACGCACATATATTCACACACGCACACACGCAGATGTGCAGACATCGCCTGCACCTACAGTACACACACACACACACACACACACACACACACAAGCAGGCATGTGAAGATAGAGAAATGTCGCACCACAAGCCCACATTTCTGTGCAGAGAGTGAGGTGTACGTACGCACACTAAAATTACACAAGCACCCACCCACCAGTCCCCGCATAGCTGCAGACAGGCTGCTGCGGCCTATAGCAGTATACCGTACGTTCAGTAATAGGTTAGGTTTGTGGGTTAGGGTTAAGGTAGCGGATTCACTCAGCCGATCTGGTTTTGAAATGGCTGTTCTGAATTGTGAGAACAGGGCTGGGGATGTTCGTCAGTCAAATGGCATGTCCCGGGGCTCAATAGACAGCCTGCGTATGCATTTCTTATTCTATGTCAAGGATACAAGGCCATGGGGAGGTTTATTTGTCACAAACATAGAAATGCCAACATGAAGCATGTAGTGAAATTTCGCTTGGTGTTCAGTGTTTTCTATGCTAGTGAAGCAAGAAAAATCAAGAAATATTTTTTGATGAATAGCAAGAGGGAGTATTAAGTGCAGTGTATGTACAGTCCATGTGCAAGTGTGTTAAAAGTGTAAGTGCAGTTTATCGTCTTGTGTGTGTTCAGGATACGGATGGCTTGAGGAAAGAAGCTCCTCCCCAGACTCTCTGCTCTGCTCTGGTCTTGTAGCAGCAGAGACGTTTGCCTGACGTCAGTGTTTTGAAAAGTTCACGGTCAGGATGTGAGCAGTCCTGGGCCCTGGTACGTACTCTTTTCTTGTAGGTATCCTGCAGGGTAGGGAGAGGTGCTCTGATGGTGCGTTCAGCAGATCGCACCAATTCTCTGTAAGGCACTGCAGTCATTGGCTGTACACTTCCCATGGCAAGCGTCAGCGATGATGCTACTTGTCAGGACACTGTCCATGACTTGGTTGATCTAAAAAGACAGGACATATGGCTGTAGCTTTCAGCTACCATTTAATCATTCCAGGCATCCATGATGTTCAGTGTTCCGTTATTCCAGGTACCACCTGCCTCACTCTCCTAAGACTGAACAAGAAGCTATGCCATATTGGATGATGTACCACCATTCAACACCGGGTGGCAGTAGATAGCCTATTCATATAATTGCATGCTTCTTGCGCGCTCTGCAACCATCCGTCAGTGTAGAGAGAAGAACTAAAAACTCACGCAACTTCCATCAATCCCGAGCGCTCGAAAAGTCAGCCCTCTCCAAACGCTGAAAAATGCCCGTGGCCTTTAAGCGGCTACAGTCTTTAAACATGACAGATGCTGCAAAGTTGACAATAAACTTCCATTGCCTGGCCTTTGCTAAGAAAGCAAACTCATGCTTTGTGGGGGTGTGGGCCGGGGTGGTGGTGGTAGTGGGTCGTTGTGGGTGGCACTGATCCACTGTATTTTTCATCAGCTATATAGAGGAGTACTCGGAAATGACTGTGGCCCAGATCTGGCTATAACCGAGAGAGAGAGAGAGAGAGAGAGAGAGAGAAGAAAATACTCTATTGGCCTTTCTAAAATGGGCCTTGCGGTATTGATGCAGGGGGTGTCTGGGCCAATGGAGGTGTCCACCCACTGTGCTGCCCACCAAGCTTCCACTCCTGGACCACAGCTGACATCCTCCTGATGAATAAAGGATGAACGAGACTCGGGCAATTTGTTGATTTATGTCGGGAAGCGGCTCTGTTGCACCGCAGGGCCGCCAATGATCTCCTATTAGATACCCTTTTGATCTCTGCTTCCTCCCTATCTGCCATTAGGTTGTATGAAGTCAGACCTCCCTCTCTCTCTCCCCCTCCCCTTCCTCCCAACCCCCATCTCCCCCAATCTCTCTCTCTCTCTCTCTCTCTCTCTCTCTCTCTCTTTCTCTCTTTCTCTCTCAAATTCAAAAGTGCTACATTGGTATGAAAAAAAAGTATTTGCACTGTTGCCATAGCAATCATACAGAAGAATGCTTAGAACAAGAGACGTATGTAAACATATATAGATGTAAACTTATATAAAATAACCACAAGTGATAGAGGACAAAAAATACAATGCATACCAGTATGTGTATGCGGGCATGTACAGTATACATACACACATGTACATGCACGTATATCACTGCATACATCAATATCTCTCTCTCTCTCTCTCTCTCTCTCTCTCCCATCCTGTTATCCACTGGTGACTATGCTGTTGATGTGCCTGAGTGAACCCGTGTTATTGGGCTAATTTGTGGTTCTTTTCATCGGTGCGGCTGTGCCGTTTTTCTGCTTGCTGGAGTCATCACCTGCGCTGTGAGATGCAATTGCCAGTTCGGTTTCAAATGAAATTTGGAAGCTCCAGGTGCATGCCTGTCTGTCTGCGACAGCTCGCAAAGTTGCAAATGGAAAACCAGCTGTTGCATGAAATTGTGAACAATGTGGTTAAGTGTTAAAGGTTTTCGTCTGATGTTTTTTTTTTTTTCTCGTCTCTCAACTTTAAACATTCCTCTTTCATAAGCTATGCGAGTTAACCAGGGTTTTTTGCTGCAAGATCAGGCCTCGAATAGTGAATAGGCTATAACAACTGTATTGATGTATACTGATGACTATGGATGATGTGTATTGCATTGCATAGTCTTTTTTTTAATGAGGTTGTGTGTGTGTGTGTGTATGCATGTGTATTGCATGTACTGTATGTGTCTAACTGATTCACCTCTGTAGCCTACTGTGTGCAATGCATGTATGACTGTGTATGAGCAAGCACTTATATATATATATATATATATATATATATATATACACACATACATATATATATATGTGTGAGTGTGTATGCGTGTGCGTGTGTGTGTGTGTATTTATAATTGCTCGCTCATATATGTGTACACACATACACACATACACACACACTCACACACACACACACACACACACACACACACACACACATATACAGTATATTGCGTTATCTATCTATCTATCTATCTATTGTTCTATCTATCTATCGTTCTATCGTGTGTGTTTCATTGAGACCAGCATGTTGTGACCGTCCTGACCTCCTCCATGTCTGCTCCTGTGCCCTGTGCGTTTGATGAGCTACAGAGGCCCATCCATCAGCCCTGATCTCTGACTTCAAACAGCCGGCAGATGAGATCAGGAGGAGAGAGGGGGAAAAAAGATGGCCTTGGCCTCGAGACGCCGCGAGCGAGCCGACAGAGGACAGAGGAGAAAAAAAATTTGGAGGAGGAAGAAGAAACAAGGTGAGATGTGTGAGTGTAATCTTTGGAATGCAAATGACTGATTTGAAAACACAAGCGCAAATGAACAGATGGAGTCTGGGATTCTTTTGAAAAGGCCTCTGAAGAGAGAGAGAGAGAGTGTGTGTGTGTGTGTGAGAGAGAGAGACCTCGAGAGAGTGTGTGTGTGTGTGTGTGAGGGAGAGATGAAAGGAAAGAGTGAGGGGTAAGAGACAGAGACAGAATTTCTCCTCGTAATTGTCAAAGGAGTGTATAGGGAGGGTGACAATTACTGGAGAGGTGACCTCAGAGTTATGGGAGTGTGACTCAATGAACATTTCATTGTTCATGACTTCAGCTCAAGGTGCGTGCGTGCGTGTGTGCTTGTGTGCATGTGTGTGAGAGTGAGAAACTTACCTCTCCCTGGGTCAGTAACCATGCATCAGAGAGGGAGTGTGTACTCTAGGCGTGTGTGTGTGTGTGTGTGTGTGTGTGTGTGTGTGTGTGTGTGTGTGTGTGTGTGTGTGTGTGTGTGTGTGTGTGTGTGTGTGTGTGTGTGTGTGTGTGTGTGTGTGTGTGTGTGTGTGTGTGTGTGTGTGTGTGTGTGTGTGTGTGTGTGTGTGTGTGTGTGTGTGTGTGTGTGTGTGTGTGTGTGTGTGTGTGTGTGTGTGAGTGAGTGAGTGAGTGTGTGTGTGTACTGTATGTGTCTGCATGTGTATATGCATTGGTCGCGTGTGTGTAAATATTTGGTGCTAATAGTTTTAGGGAGGTGTGTGTGAGTAGTGCAGTGCAAGTAGCGGCTTCATTTGGAGAGAGGTCGCGTTATTGTGGCTTTGGGCTGAGGCAGCAGGACAGCCCGGTTACTGCGGTGGGACTGAGCTCCTCACGCTAATGTGTTGAAGAGGCGAGAGAGAGAGAGAGAGAGACTCTTGGCTATGCAGGAGCGGCTTCACTAAGTGTACTCTGTAGAGGGATCAGGGACCTACTTGGAATACAACCGAGGTGACATAGATAGTTGGGCCTTGTTCAATCCACTAGTAAATCTTCTTTTTTTTGTATGTTAGTGTG
>NC_085014.1:15793041-15803041 GCF_963854185.1 Sardina pilchardus | reverse complement strand
TTTCCAATCCAGCGAATAACTCACAGGCACAGATGTCCCGGTGAAGAAGCCATGCGTGTCTAAAACAAACTCCTCGCGCCATACGGACCACAAGAGACGCCGCAGACGATCTCGCTCGGGAGACAGGAAGGAGATCTCCCTTCAGCAGATGGAGCGCAGTCTCGTGCCGAACGTGTCCCGCTGGAAGAATCTGAACTGTGGGCCGGCTGTATATTTTCTAACGGATGTCGAACGTTGATTGAGTTGCGGGCCGGGAGTGGACGTGGCTGTGGGTTGCATCACGATGGCGACAGGCGATGTTTACGTTGGCCCGCTCGCTCGCGAACTCCGCAAGCTCTCCCAAGGAGTCGGGCTCGAAGTGCTGGCTCGATGCGATATATAAACATGTGACTTCAAAAAATGTTACGTAATCTTTTCTCGTGTCACTTTGCAAGAATGCGAAGCGCTGCTCCTCAACTCAGTGGCTTTGGCAGCACCGCGGCTTTCTTTTCCGCACCTCTTTGGCAGCGTTGTGGCTGTCAACACCATTCGTTTTCTTTATTAAAAACGTTGGAAGAACGTTTGTTTTGGTTTTCTCAGCCCGTGAAGTGCTCTGCTTGGGCTCGCGTGACCTATGACCTTCACCTCTTGCCCTTTTGCCTCCACATCCCTCATCCTGCCTCCCAAAACACGGCCTGGTCCTGTGTGAACCCTCACGTCGCCACAAGTCATCCTGGGAGGACGCCGGCTGTGTACAAAGAGCACGCTGCACTCCTGGGAGGCTGTGTAGCGCTGCGCTGAATATTCAGCTCACAAACATAAACCTAGGGCAACTGGATGCACCATCTGGACTTTGCAGCGCGGAGCATTTTCTCCTGAATGAGACTGACACTAAATAACCTCGCGCGTTCCTCTTCCCACCGTTCCAGGAAGCCGGTCCCGGGCCAAATCTAATATTCCGACGGCGTGCCTGTGTAAGCAAACAGCGCGAGGAATGTGTGTGTTCTCTGGGATTAAGGGGCAGCCCGAGCGACAGTAACGGTAGGCAAACACTCGGCTGCTTCCCACCGCTGCTCTGCTTGCCATTTGTTTTCTCTCACCCCGAGGTGCGGTGAAATCTGCCGCATACATTGACCGTAAATACACACCCCGTAGTGCAGGCTGACGCCTGTCCCCCAGACGTCAGGAGTGGTGTGGTGGGCCGTAAGATAGAGTAGTTAGCCCTTTTTTTCTCCTCCCATGGTTCTACCCCTCTCTCTCTCTCTCTCTCTCTGTCTCTCTCTCTCTCTCTTTCTCCCTCTCTCCCCCTCTCTCCCTCTCTCCCTCTCACTCTCTCTCCCTCTCTCCCTCTCTCTCCCTCTCTCTCTCTCTCTCCCTCTCTCTCCTCCCCTGTGCCCCGGCAGTCATGGGAGTCCAGACGACGAACAGACGGTCGGATCCGTGCCGAGCAGTTTGCCTTAGCTGGCCGGCGGAAAAGCGTTGTGTCCTCGCCGGACCTCCCTGGGGAGCGGAGAGAGTGCGGACAGAGAGCGGACTGAGCGGTCTCCACCAGAGAGTCCCTCTTCATCTCACCACATGCGCTGACACAAAAAGGCCAGCCGTCCCACGCAGAACTGATTGGAGGATTTTTGCCATTCGCCTTCTGCCTAACGATGATGATGATGATGAAGATGAAGATGAAGATGCCATTGCCTTAGATACAAACTCTGTGCTTACCCACCTGTACAAGGGGAATGCATATGTAAGAATGCTCTTCCTGGATACATACAGCTCCGTACTCCTCAATCCTCTCAAAGCTTGTCTCTAAGCCAGCTGATCTTGGGCTGGAGACCTCCATTTGCTGGTGGTGGTTTGTTCTCCCAGGCCTCGGGTGGAGAGATCCCTACTGATCCTCAACACAGGCACACCACAGGCCTGTGTGCTCAGCCCCCTTTTCTGCAGGATTGTGCAGCTAAACACAGCTCTAATAGCATCCTCAGGTTTGCACACAACACAACCATCTTAGGTCTCCTCACAGACAATAGGGGGATTTGACTTGATGTAGCCGTTTTATTAATATTATTTCTGAGATTCTGATATGTTTTCAAACATTCCGGTCCATCAGAATCTCAGAAAGAATCACGTCTGGAGTCGTCTCAAGACGGCTACATCAGGTCGAATCCCCCTAGAGATGAGATGGCCTTCAGAGAGGTAGAGGGGTCATATGTCAGTTGGTGCCAGGGCAATAACCTCTCTCTCAGTGCAAGCAAAACCGTGGCAATGATTGTAGACTACAGGAGACAGGGGAGATGGAGATAAAGAGGTCAAAAGGGTCAGTGGTGTTTTTTTCTTGGTGTGCACATAGCCGATGACCTCTCCTGGTCACTTCACTCAGACATTGTGGTGAAGAGGGCACGTCAGCGGCTTTATTTTTTGAGGAAATTGAAAGTGTTTGAGCACGAACATCCTCACAGACCCGTGCAAAAGCCTGCTTTTCATTTTCTTTTTTGAACTTAAAATTCTCTTGTCTTTTCTCCTCTTGTCTTCTCGTCTTCTCTTGTCTTCTCTTGTCTTCTCTTGTCTTCTCTTGTTTTCTCTTCTCTTCTCATCTTCTCTTCTCCTCTGCTCTCCTCTTCTCTCATCTCCTCTCCTTTCCTCCCGCCCACACCTTTTATGACTCTCTTATGGGCACTTTATGACCAACTCAGTTTACATGGCAACAGCACTAACATTCTGACGGCGTTCAGCTGGCGCCCGTGTTAATTAAAGTCACACTGAATGCTGTTTTCCGCCTCAGGCCGATACTTCTAACACACCTGTGGCTGTTTTGTGACAGTTGGCTCAATGAGGAAGACGGAATTAAACCGAAAACGATAAAATAAAACTTGAAACTTGAATTTTAATCGCCCAGCATTATCATTCATCTCCCTCGACGCTGCTTGGTGTGGTCTCTGACAACTTGACAGGAACAATTAAACATACCGAAAAGGCTGACACATAGCAGCCCTTGCTTTCAGAGAGTGTGCATAGTAGGGAGTGTATACTGTTTACTCTTTCAAGCACAACAGCTTGAGTGTGTTTGGGATCAGGGCGCTCAGAGCGTCTGTGTCTGGGACTGATGCTGGCAATGCTGCAGATTAGGGTGTTTCAAAATGCCGGCGTGCTGATTCACGGCCAATCAGAGGTGTTGTGATGTGTTTGGCACACCCTTATATACATCACTTTCCCCATCTCTCCCTCTCTCTCTTCCTCTGACTCTCTGCCAGTACCTCACACAGTCAATCTCTCTCTCTCTCTTTCTCCCTCCCACTCTCTGTCAGTACCTCACACACGATCAATCTCTCTCTCTCTCTCTCTCTCTCTCTCTCTCACACACACACACACACACACACACAGATCTAACTATCTAATTATATAGCACATGTTATATTGACCCTGCACCAAAGTTATTCTTCAAACATATAGCTCAATAACAGATGCGTTTAAAGTTTATAAACACAAACAAAATACCATGACGGATATATTTTAATAAATGATATCGATGACCAACGGGACTAAGAGCTCTGTAACCAAGAGGATGCACTCTTTTGGAGAGAACATTCCTTGTCCCAGGCAGCGTGAGGCTGTGTTCTGTGTCCTCTCTGGTAGCCTGTGTGTAATATGCAGGCCCACCTCATTCTAATGGTCACAGATTGCTTGTGAAGGACAGTGGGGGATGTTTAAATGTGACAGGAGTGACAATCTTCTTCCGGTGACCATGGAAACAGAGGCTGTGTAAATTTGATGCATAATGGCATGGGCAAGCTCGATGGTGACACACACACACACACACACACACACACACACAGCGCTGTTGCTCTCACATACTTATTAACCCTGCCTTCCATACACATACAGATGCACAAATACATCTTGCTGTTACACAGTGATGTATTGACATATTGACGTAGCTAACGGATATACATTGGATTTTAAACATCAATATATACATTTGCACGACATATCCTTTATCTCTTCCTGCTAAAACAGACATACATGCACATGCAATGAGTGTCTTGGTCCATGTGCAAGAATACAATTAAAATGCAATCAGTGTTGTTAATGAAACCATCAATCTATGTGGACGCTCATGCATTTACCCTCCCACGCGCGTAAACACACATGCACATAGGCACACGCTTACACAAGCACTAGCGCTAAACGCCATGCTATTACACTGCCATGCTCAGGCATGCCTACACATGTGCATCACACACACATGCTTTTGAGGGCAGCCATACATGCAGTTATGCAGTTAGCAGCAACAGGCAAATGGGGAAAAAGAGAATCAAAATAAAAATGTAATACAAACGTATGTATTTATCACTGACGTATACTCTGTTTTACAAGTACTCTCTCACACACACACACACACACACACACACACACACACACACACACACACATCCATTCACAAGCAATCAGTGTCCCCATTCATATATACATACACACACACATGTAGAATGCAATCAACGCAGTTAAGGATGCTCTCCTTCCTCAAAGCATCTCTACTCCCATTCTCCCTCTCTTCCTTCTCTCTCTCTCCTCTCTCTTTCCTCTCTCCTCTCTCTTCCCTCTCTTTCTCTTCTCTCTCTTCCCTCTCTCCTCCCGTTGTCCCCGTCTTCCCTCTCTCCTCTCTCTTCCCTCTCTCCTCTCTCTCTCTGCTCTCATATTTCACGTCCTCCTTAGCAGTCGTCGCCAGTCCTCCCCCTCGTCTGTCCGTGACCTTTTCGCACCCTCCTCTCCTCCAACACACATTCCCCCGCTTCCAATCTGTTGCCGCCACCGCGGAGAGAGATTTGCTTTCTCTCCATCTACTCCTCTTTTCGTTTTCGCTCTTTCTGCGCTCCTTCCATCCTTCCCTCTCTCTCTTTCTCTCTCTGTGTCCCTCTCTCTCTGTTTCTTACTGGCTCTCGCCTCCGTCTCTGTCCGTCTCTATGTGAGCAATTCTATTTGGCTAGTAAATAGCTGTTGTCGAGTGTTGTAGAGTGTGCCGGCCAGTCAATCAGTTAGCCTACACACACACACACACACACACATACACACACAAGCACACACACATTCATATATTGTACTTATAGTACAGCACTAATAGTACTTATAAAATGTGTATCAGTGTGTAAACATGGATAAATAAGTATCATATTAACCAAATGATGTAAACTAATATCACAGAATCATGACCTCTCAACAGGATGGAAACATGTTGCTGGAACACGAAGACCAGATGAGGATCGATGAGTCAGTGCAAAGGTGGGCAGTGTGCTTCAACCCCTTCAACACAAACACACACACACACACACACACACACACACACACACAAGCACACACGCATTCATATATTGTACTTATAATAGTACTTATAAAATGTGTGTCAGTGTGTAAACATGGATAAATAAGTATCATATTAACCAAATGATGTAAACTATTATCACAGAATCATGACCTCTCAACAGGATGGAAACATGTTGCTGGAACACGAAGACCAGATGAGGATCGATGAGTCAGTGCAAAGGTGGGCAGTGTGCTTCAACCCCCTCAACACACACACACACACACACACACAGAGAGAGACCAGGCGTGCAGGTTCCAGCAAGATAATAGCCATAAAGAAATCTACGACATGGCAATTTCCTGTTACGCACAATCCTTGGGCAGCAGGCTTGTGACGAGCATGCCCTTGGTCTGACCCCAGTCCTCTGTCCGAGAGCTCGTGCTGTAATCTCAACCGTACGGAAGGTCAGAATCATCCACCCAACATACCTGTCTAACCTTTACACACACACACACACACACACACACACACACATACACTGTCAAACCTTTACATGTCTGTCACCAGCATCTTAACTGATGCTACTTAAGGCTATGATGCAGGAGGGTAAATAAATACCCTCTCAGTAAACCGGACGTTTGGGACAAAAGGATCCCTGATGTGAACACAGCATATGGGCCCTCTTCCTTAGTTATGAGACTCTAAATCATTTTAAAATGGATATCTTAACTTTATACTTAAATGTAATCTTGCTAAAATAAACTGCACCAAAACTGTAATTTTACTGTAAATGTATCTGAATGCAATTATTTTGCCGGATCAGAATGAATAGAAATGAGGGACGTTGGCTCTAGTTTGTGTGTCTTTGGGAGAGGAGAGCCAGACACAGGCAAAGGACATGCTTATCTCCCTCTGATCTCTTATCGATGGGTGGGTTCGGCCATGAATGGAGTTGTGCACACGTAAGGTATTTTCTCTCTGGGTCCATCTCAGTGCCTGAGGAGGGACGTGCGTGCGTGCGTGCGTGCGTGCGTGCGTGCGTGCGTGCGTGTGTGTGTGTGTGTGTCTGTGTCTGTGTGTGTGTATAGGCATTTATGGATATGCTGTGCATATGTGCTTGTGTTTGCATGTATATATATGTCTAAATGTATGCGTGTGTGTTTATCAGCTGTGTGTGTGTTTGTGTGTGCGTGTGCGTGTGTGTGAGGGCCAGTGTTGGTCAAGTTACTTGGAAAAAGTAATTAGTTACTGATTACTGATTACTTGTCCAAGAAAGTAATCCCGTTACTTTACTGATTACTTTTCCCCAAAAGTAATTAGTTACTTTACAATTACTTTACTTAGTTACTTTTCAAAAACACACTAAGGCTACACAACCTGAATATGCTATAAAGCAATACACCTTTCAGCCTAATTTTATTCTTTTTGCATATTCCATCATATAAAATAGAATCAAATGCAGTGTTGTGCATAAACGAGTTCTGTGAACTATGAACTGCATGCAACACATTTGTAAATAAAGAACGTGAATTCCTTCAGATTATGTGAGAGCGTCACTGCTGAGTTTCAATTAAACGTTGCGCAGTTAACCTGCATGTCACGCTCCAATCTTTCATCGATGCTGCGGATGTAACAGAATACATGCTGCATTGTTGCAACAATATTCGGAACGGGTGCGCTGTCGTTGGTAAAATAAAAACAGTAAGTCCTGTGACAGCGGCCGCATTCTGCGCCACCCCTCACTCAAACATACATAGATTCTGTAGCCTATAATTAACCGAAGAGTCGGACCTCCGTCTGGCAAACCTCATAGGCTACCGCAGGGGTTATGTCTGAAAGCGACTACAGAGAACGCAGATGATACAGGCTCTATTATTTACGGACATTTTGCTCATTGTCTCGCAAAGACTCCGACGGTACAAACTTAATTATGTCCACCGAAAACAAGTTCGAACGTCAACGACCCCAATTTCGAATTTGAAAAGACATTTGAGTTGAAGCATCAGTCCAGAGTGAAAGCATAAGTCATCGAATGAAATGAAAGTAGAAAGAACAATAAAAGTTAAGTAAAGATAAGCAAAAGAAGTCGAAGTCCCGAACTATGGGAAAAGTTTAGGAAAACCCCAACTCACGTAGGGTATTAAATGCAGCATGGTCATGCTCTCTCCCGCACTCTGTTGTCTCGTCTGTTGTTTACATCTCTCGCAATGCGTTGGACATTATACTGATTGTCACCAGACAGTCTCACAAAGCAATTAAAATCGCAGTTTAGTAACGCAGTAACGCAGCCTAAAGTAATGGTAATCTAATTACTGATTTTGCCATTGTAATCCCTTACTTTACTCGTTACTTGAAAAAAGTAATTGGATTACAGTAACGCGTTACTTCTAACGCGTTACTGCCCATCACTGGTGAGGGCGCACGGGTGCGCTTGTGTATGTAAGGGTGTCCAGGTGTTGAGCTCCCAGTACTGATGTGAGTGTGTGTCCATGGTGATTGCAGGAGCTTTAGCTGATGGACACACAGCTGTGGACTATGGACACACACACATACACACACACACACACACATTCAATCCTTGGGCTGACGGGATTAAGCTCTTGTGGCAGATCGGCATCTTGGGCACGTCCTATCAGGCTCTCAAGATAGACGCCTTCGCCTCTCTCGCCATGGCAACAGAGAGACGCTGAGAGAGACGCTTCACCGTGTACCCGTTTTGCCTTAATTACAGAATCATGATTGAGTTCAGCTGCAGAGCGCCTTTCATTCTCTAGGGGGGTGGAGGAGTGTGTGTGTGTGTGCGTGTGTGTGTGTGTGTGAGAGAGAGTGTGAGAGAGTGTGTGTGGGAGGAGGGGGGGCGGGTCAAAGGCACTAAAGTGCCTGATACCTGCCTCTTGTCACCACTTCAGTTCAGATGCCCCCTGTGAACAGCTGAGGTTGACCTGAGGGTGCTTCCTTAATTAGTCTTTGTTTACCCCCTCAACGAACCCGACGGCCGGAGAGCGGAGGAGACGAGTCGAGTGCAGGACCGGAGAGGCCCTCAGAAAAGTGGAACATCAGAAAACAATCTCTGTCGCCAGGGCAACAAGGCCAACCTTGCAAATTATTCTGCCTTTTTTTTTTTTCCCATAAAAGGCGTCGGTGTAAAGGGGGCTCCGTAGATACTGCAGCCCACAGGCCAATTTCCACTTATTACAAAAAAAAAAAAAACCTCTTTCTATCCGGAACAGATGGCTTGGGTGTCAAACCATGTCCCCAAATGAAGAGGCATTTGTAGCACAGAGATTGGGCTTGAATGCTGATGCCTCACGTAGCTTGAACAACACAATGTGATTTTCCTCTCTGGAAACAGACTCAAGGCAGCCTGTTATGCATTCATGAACTGCACTGTAAGCAATGGCAAACTTGGGGACTGTTTTATAATTTCGTTGCATTGTGATCACAGGCACAGCTCTTGGAAGTGCAAGATTTGTCCATACTCCTGTTGTTCAGACGTTCAGGGACTGCTCGCTTCACCTTCTTGTCTGCTATCTCTGGTGAGATCGTTTGTTATTTCTTTGAAGGACAGAGAAAGAATAGTCTCCAGAGATGTACAGGGATCTATAAGAGTGAGTGTGTATGCTAATCACCTTGCGGATCTGGGTGTGTGTGAAGGGCTCACCTCTGTGGGAATGTGACTCAGGGAAATGACACTGAACACAGACCTGGGTCCTTTGTGTGTGTGTGTGTGTGTGTGTGTGGATGTGTGTGTGTGTGGGTGTATATGTTTTTGCAGGTACATATGTAAATGTTAATGGAAAGCATGGACATGTCCATGAATAGGTGTGTGTTCTTGTTTGCACACACAATGGAAGTTGTGTGTGTGTGTGTGTGTGTGTGTGTGTGTGTGTGTGTGTGTGTGTGTGTGTGTGTGTGTGTCTACACACATGCCATCAAGCAACATTTTGTATAGAGCCCTAGTACATAGCAAAGATGGCTGTAATTACACTCTCTCTCCCCCTCTCTCTCTCTCTCTCTCTCTCTCTCTCTCTCTCTCTCTCTCTCTCTCTCTCTCTCTCTGATTCTTTCCCTCCTCTGATCTAAAATAGGCTCTGTAATTTACAAGCCCACGTACTAACCACAATACATTGCCTTTGGACATATTCAGTCTGCCTGAAGCCATATGCTGCCAATACTAACACACCATTACAGTCAGCTGCCCATAAGATATTAGAAAATGATGTCCTTATTAGTCCACAATATTTGATTGCAAGCATGTAATGCTTAGCAAAATGATGTGTTGGTGTTTTGATTCTTAAGTAAAATAGCCTAATACCATGGAGTGGGCTTGCTTGTGAGGTGGATTTTGCAGGTTTTTAATTAGGAGCAATTTAAATCTAATTCTGTTAATATCGACTGCTTGAGTTGGCAGAGCATGACATTATGGGCATGGAGGTTTAATTCTATACAAAGGGATAACGTAGCTGAAGAACAAATGTATTCAAACGGCTAAACGAAAACGTGATTAATTTCAGCTCAATATTTTCCCTACAATAGACTCTTGTAAGACCTGGAGCGCTTTGTGTTGCATCAGTGGTGAAGAAAACTGGATGGAAACGGTACATCCTGTATCTGGGTGGAGGAGAGAGAGAGAGAGAGAGAGAGAGAGAGAAAACAGTGTGCGTGTGTGTGCGTGTGTGTGTGTGTGCGTGTGTGTGCGTGTGTGTGCGTGTGTGCGTGTGTGTGTGG
>NC_085014.1:15778041-15788041 GCF_963854185.1 Sardina pilchardus | reverse complement strand
TTCAAACAGAAAGGATTTTGGGAACAAGAGAGGCTTGTGTTGAATCTCACATGTGGGGAAGCATCAGCCTTTGTTCCGCTAATCTCCTATCTGCTTCACAGGGACGGCAGAAAAGCGCAATTACCCTTCTGTGGCTCTTCAGTTCTTCCACCGTCACCACCCCCACCCTTTCAGAACCCCCCCCCCCTCAACACACACACACACACACACACACACACACACACACACACACACACACACACACACACACACACACACACACACACACACACACACACACACACACACACACACACACACACACACACACCACCCTGACTCTTAACTCCTGTCGTTCCTACGTCTCCTCTCCTGTCATCCTTCTGTCCACCTTCCTCCCTCTCTCTCTCTCTCTCTCCCTCTCTTCCTCTCTCCCTCTCTCTCTCTCTCTCTCCATCTCTCTCTCTCCCTCCCTCCATCCAGCCCTCGTACCTCTGGGCAGGGGCAAATCATTAACATCTCCGGTCCCCTCCGGGAGTCCATGTGCATTAAACGGAACAAATAGGCCGCCGTTTCTCCAGGCGTCCGGCGCACCACCGCTGCCTCGGAGAGAGTGAGCTGAGCGGGGATGTGGATGTGTGTGTGTGTGTGTGTGTTGGGTGTGGAGGGAGCAAGAGCATGCAGCTGCACAGGCGCCTAATGTATTTTTAATCACAGCTGCTCTCCAGCAAAACTGGAGCATTTAGGGATAATTATATCCAATTCAGAGAGCGCCATCCTGGGCTTGCTTCTCCTCAGGCTTCGCCTATTTGGAGCTGGAACGGGTCAGTTTTGCCACGAACAGTCACTGTTAAACAGTCAGGAGCATTTCATTTGGGGAAATAGGATGATTGGCCCCTGTTCCACCATCTCACTTCTGTTTTTTTTCTCTCTACCTCTCCCTCTCTCTCTCTCTCTATCATCTCTGTATGTCTCTCCCTCTCTCTCTCCCTCTCTCTGTCTCTATCTTTCTCACACACTCTATCTGCGTAATATTTAAAGAGCTCTACTTATGTCTTGCTTCAAGATTTCAGTGAACTGATTTTCAAAACAAGGGAGGAGGTAGGGAGAGAAACATGTAAATGTGTGTGTAAATGTGTGCGTGTGTGTGTGAGAGAGAGATAGAGCGAGAGAGAGAGAGAGAAAGAGAGAGTATATTTATTTATGCATGTGTTTGTGTTTGTGTGTGTGTGTGTGTGTGTGTGTGTGTGTGAAAGAAAGAAAACTGGGATATCCCAAGATGCTGGGATGACTGAAAACAGAGGATGCCGGGTAAACTGAAAGCGCTTAAGGGAATGGACCATCATTCTAAAGTGGAGCGGAGGGTCTGTGTATGTGTGTTTGTGCCTGTGTGTGTGTCTGTGAGAGAGAGAGAGGGAGAGAGAGAGAGACAGAGAGAGAGAGGAGGGAGAGGAGGGAGAGGAGGGAGGGGGTGCTTTCCGCTTAGGCAGACTGTCCCATGGTCCTCAGCTGGAGTTCCAGTCCCATATGACATGCAACATTTATGGTGCATAGCGTAGGGTTTATGTAACCAAAACGTGTGTGTGTGTGTGTGTGTGAGAGAGAGAAAGAAAGTGTGAGAGAGTGCATATGTGTGTATATGTATATATGCGTGTGTGTGTGAGAGAGAGAGATTTTGTGAGTGAGTGCATATGTGTGTATATGTATACAGTGTGTGTGTGTGTGTGTGTGTGAGAGAGAGAGATTTTGTGAGTGAACGTTTTGGCAAGGCTAGCGATTCTCATGGCATACACATGTGTGGAAAGAACAGCATGTTCCTAAACATGTAATGATGTGTAGATTGGCAAGAGAAATATAGTCTGCTTTATTACTCTCAGGGCCCATGGACCAGCCTGCTAGCAGCTGACTTGTATGGCATCCAGATTAGACATAAATAGCATTACCGGGAACCAGTTACTTTATCAAATAAAATATTACACTGAGTACCTGTGAATGATTGCGAAGTCTTTTGAACACTTAAATATACTGTATTACAGAATGTACTGTATCTCTAGTGAAAAGCTTCAACTGTATCACTATGCTGAAATTTCTCATGTGGCTAAAAATACTACATCAGAACTGAGTGGTCCCATTTGGGAAAAGACTATATATGTATATGTATATATGTCTATTGTAGTATTTTACTGCTCCTTTAGTCATTTGTTGATTTGCTTTGCATTTTCCTGTTTACATTGTAATGTATGTTGTGTGTGGTGTCTTAAGCTGCTGGGACCTTGAATTTCCCCTTGGGGATCAATAAAGTATCTATCTATCTATCTATATTGTAGTTTGTACAGTACATCATCAGCTTGTAAACAATGATTGTCCTTTTCATGTACAGTAGTAGCAGAGAATAAGGTTTATATTCAATTCAATTCAATAGCACCATAAAAAATGGAGAGGAGTCTTTTTATGGAGCCCAGCCTAGTTTTATCCTGACACGTATGACCTCCCTTTAATGCTGAAGGGCAGTATGTGACTTTAGTGCTAAATGTATGTGGAGGCTATTCACCATATGTTTATCACGCAAGTATTGTATGTGACAAGCTCCCTATGGACCTTTTTCCATATGGGGTTGTTGCTAAGCTACATCCATCCCACTCATACTGATACTGTTATTTCTACACAGAATTACTACTGATGTCATTACTGCCACGAGACAAATGAGAATGATATTGCGCAAGGGAATACATCTAGTCCCTTAGCGAAGCAAAGGTCAAATTTCCTGTTATAAAAATACGGCTCTTGCCTTGAGCCCTGACTTGGCCCATCTCTGGCTGGACACGGGAGGGCTGGATACAGGAGAAGTACAGCCCTCAGGTCTCAGGTCTTGGGTCTCTCGGGTCTCTACACACACACACACACACACGCACACACACACACACACACACACACACACACACACACATCCACACACACACATGCGCGCAGACGCTCACACACGCTCACACGCATACACACATACACATGCGCGCACAAGCTCACACACGCTCACACACATACACATACACACTCACACTCACACTCACACTCACACTCACACTCACACTCATACATGTAAATTAATTTCCTTGATAGCTGGCTAGGATCTAGTAGTTAATTGGTAAGAAGAATGCTGTTAGAATCTTACATGGTATTGTGAGCTCACAGGAAAGTGCTCTGGTGTCAAAGTGACATTTGAACATCGGGTACTAAAAGTAACAAAATAAGCTAGCAGACCTTGAATTTATTGTTTACAAGTGACAACTTTGACGTCAACCACATTTATGAGCTCTGAGATTTGAGGGACTTGAAGTCTGCAGCTAAGTCTGCTGTATTTACAATTCTGGTACAGTTATGTTTACAATAGCTTGGTTTCACTCTGTGTCACAATGCTACTTCAAAATTCGAAAATAGCGTTCGAAATTCAGATGGAGGGCAGGGACTGAAATAGCTGGATCAGGAGCCGGTTGCACAAAGCACCTTCAGTTAACATGTTCCCTTAAAATCTGATTTAAGGACCATTAAATCGTTTGCACAAACAGTTTGGGGCTATCAGTTAGGGCGTAATCAAAATATGTCCGAGTCCAATTCATCATAACGAACGTATACAGCCTATTCAGCCGACACTGACCCGTATATTCCCCCGTTGATGCATTGATGCGCGGTCAGGCTACTGATTTCACCGGCAGTCAATTTGTGAGTTATCTTACCGTCTTGAGTTGGACCACCGTACTTTCCGCAACTGTGCGCTACCAGACGTATAGGCTACTATCTGTTTTTAATGCAACAGGATCAGTCTGTGGTGGCAGACGTCTTCCACACAGTCTGCAGCGTAATAATTCATAACGTCTATAATGCACCGTCTCAAACGCCTGTTGGCGATCATTAATTTATAAATAATAAATACATCAATACAGTTCATTTGTAATCACGAAAGCAAGATAATCAACGTTGTGGCACAGTGGCCAGAAAGCACGCATGACGCGCCTCTTCTGGATGAAAGAAACACCTTTCAGGAACGGGGACAGACCTCAGGCAAGTTGTCTAAATTGTAGGCCTGAGGCTGTTTGACTTAAATATGTAGGCTAGCCTATTAGTTGTGAGTGATATCATTGTGTTAATCTTCAATTCCATACAACAGGAGAGCTATAACTTCAGTCTGTGCAAAACTCGTGCAGTCAATGAACGACGTAGGCTACAGTAGGCTACTGCAAGCCTAGGCTATCCACTGAGCGCTACGTCATGGTCAACAACTACATTGCAGAAGATGATTAAATCACTATTATGAATCACAGTCAGTCCGACTCATTTGATTGCATGTCATAAATGAAATGGCAATACACATTTAATGACGAATAGTATTTATTAAATGGAAGGACCTCGTCAGTCAATGTCAATGTAACTTCTATTTCGAATTTATCTATTTCTAATTTTCTGAAGCAATGTATCTATTTCTACATCTCTGATACAGCAAAACTTCTTATTGGAGAGCCAACACGTCCTCTGTTGATTCAATGGTTCGTCGTTGTTCCTGTAATGAAAAGAAAAGGAAACAAGAGCCTAATTAGGTCTGGTGACATTAGCTTGTAGCTGCACTGCAACGAGATGTAGAAATGTGCGAAGTGGCCAGCGGGGTATAAGTTTGTTTGACATTATGTGTGAGCACAAAAGTTAGGCCTGGGTCTACCCAGTCCACCCAAGCCTAAATCGCATATGCCGACTTAGTGAGAACATCTGTATTTGATACAATATGTTTAGGATTATAATATGTAGGCTTAACATTTTAATAGGAAACACAGTAGCATCAATAACTTACTTTTCCGCTCTCCGTCTCTTTTACGCTGGGCTGGCGGAGGATAGACAGGATGACGGGCACTATCGCTTCACTCATTTCTTTGACTGGCTCACTGCCGAAGGTCTGACTCACTGCAGAAGGTTTTGATGGTATACAGTCATAACACTACGGTCACTAACGCATTTAATTAGCTGCTAGACTCAACTGAAAATATATTATCAGACTATTAGGCTACCTTTCTGATAGGACGCGCAGATCCTGTCCACCAGCACTCCCCATCACTGGGTGTGTCCAATGCATGTCAGCGACCATTGCAGCTGGAGCTAGGACACCCCCTGAATAAAATATATTCATAATTATGGAATAAACGTCGTTAGCAGGCCCAACATTAGGTAACCAGAATCGGGTTATAAGCCAGCAAGTTTTCAACGGACGTCAGTTAGCTAACGTTGACTAGCTAACGTTAACGGCTGATCATAGGCTATTATCATAATTCATATCCATAGCATAAAGAATGAAAGCAATATCAGGTTAAAAGTTCGTTAGAGAAAAATGTAATCGCCATTACTGATTACAAAAGACAAATTAAGTAGAGAATGATCTATGTCAATTAGGCCTACCAAGTTTGTATAACGATAACTTTTATGGGCAATCTAAGCATGAGTTAGGCCTGCTAGATAGTTAACGTCATCTTTTGTAGCCTATGCAGCTAATAAACATAGCGTAAACGTTTTTTTTAAAAAAACTTACCTTTTCCATTTGATTCACTCCCAAGGCAGGACATCTCCTTCTTGGCCATAACCGTTAGATTTTCTAACTTTGTTGTAGCCTACTTCGTGTAGCTAGCCACCACCTCACCACCATACGTCTTGCACTTTTGCGGCGATTTCCTCACAATTTCTTTGTTTTACCATTATATGTGAGCCAAATTTGCTTTTCAATATAGTTTTTCATTTGTTGTATTCCTCTAGCAGGATTATTTTTTCGTCCTCTGGCCAATTTGGCTTCATTGCCTTCTGTTATTGGGTCTATATCAGTACAATACAGACTGTCTGCAACGGTAGACGGTGGTCCATTGTTTACTTCCTGCCCTCCATCTCAAATCGTCCCGCCGTGGCGCGTCATAATAATCACGTGATTGAAACCAAGCTATTAGGCCATCTGACTCTTTGACTTTTTCAGTACAATTGATTGTAAGCAACGAATGCAGCCAACCACAACTCTGATCTGTGAAGAGACATTCCTCGCTTCTCTTCACGTCAGAATAGATTTCCGGATCTTAGATTCCTAGATTTCTGTGGATGACATCTCAAGAATGACACATATTTTGGTTCGATAATGTACCTTCTGGGCGCATTGTGTGTTGTAATCTCCCATTTGACAGCACAGTGGTGGGGCTCTTAGCTCAGCAGTAGCAGATGTCAAACTTCCATTGCAGTTGAGCTACTGAAAACTGAAAAAAGAGGCCTTAGATAAGTTCAGAGCTGTTTCCATGGTGAGCAAGACCAAAAAAAGCAAGTGGAGGTTCAGACTGCCTGTGAATAGTCATTATGGTGATCGTATGTTCATAATGGAAGCACGTTCAGGAAAATATGAGGCTTTTGATGGGATGAAAGATCTATGAATGATTATATTACAACACAACGGGGTGCAAATTAGAGTGGTCAAATCAATATGACGAGGTCATTAAATCTTCAATCGCCCTCATACCTTCTGATGATTATGATTAAAAGGGGCAGAAAATTGGAAATACGGTTTGTCGTCGCTGGTCAAAGATACCGCAAAATCCATCATGTGATATCGAGGATGTAGATGGGGAGGAATGATTTATGACTAGTGCCTAGGGAGGTGTATAGTCGCCAGGGAGACAGTCCCTTTGATGAATAGTGATTCCAAACCCAGTAGGACCAATAGAAAGCCTCTCCATCAGATTTTATTGTTTTGTTGTTCACATCACTTGATGGATTAGAAGATTGTCTGTCCGTTATCTTAATAACTAATGCTAATCTGGTGGCCCAGCATGCATTGCACAAGCTGGCCTCGACTGCCATAAGGGAGCTGTTTTTAATAATGCACTTGCGATGTAAAGTGCAGACTGTATTAACATTGACATGATGACACGATAATCCTTTCGGGAGTCATTCTGTGTGATTTGATTGAGGATCGTTTCAGCAAAGATACATCATATGTACAGGATTACTCCCCAGGCCCATAACACACACACACACACACACACACACACACACATGCATGTCCCACACATTGAGTATTTATGGCTTCTGACCCTTCCTCTGTAGGCTGAGTGGTAGGAGCAACCAGGGCCGCTGTGGCACATGTTAGCCCCTCTGCTTGCCATCAGCCCTGTGCTCACTGCTCAGTAGGCCATGCTACGCCTCGCCATTTTCATTTATTAATTTAGCAGACGCTGTTATCCAAAGCAACTTACGGATGTGGACTGATATGAAATCTGCCGTCCTAATATGGAGACTCTGGAGTAATAGAAATAAATACCTCCTTTGCATACAGCACAGGATAAATTAGAGGATGATGGTGCAGATTTTTAAGTGACAATGAAGAAACGATCGGCAGCATCTGGCAAAAAACCTACTTTAACAAAAAACAAAATGTCACGCTTGTTCAAGTGCAGCGCTTCCTCGTCGTTCCTCGAAGCTCGCCCTTTCCCCTGCAGTTCAGTCTGAGGTCGTTCCTGGCCTCTGGTGTTCCAGACGCCATGTAGAGAACGTGACCCCCAGCGGAGAGCCAGGGCTGGGTAGGAAAGAGATGACAGAATTACTAGCGGAGGGATCGAAGGAACGTCCCCACCCACAGACAGCCCTGAGCCTGGAGGCTCCCATGAATACTGTTATCAGGCTTGAATTAAGTGTGTGTGTGTGTGTGTGTGTGTGTGTGTGTGTGTGTGTGTGTGTGTGTGTGTGTGTGTGTGTGTGTGTGTGTGTGTGTGTGTGTGTGTGTGTGTGTGTGTGTGTGTGTGTGTGTGTGTGTGTCTGAAACATGTGCATCTGCATAATATTGCTGTGCACAGTGGGAATGCATTTCCACATATCTGTACAGAGGCTTCATTCAGTTCACGCCATGTGCAATAATCTCTGCATGTACTGTATGTGTGTATGTCTATGTGTGTGTGTGAGAGAGAGAGGGAGAGAGAGGGAGAGAAAGAAAGAAAGAGAGAGAGAGAGTGCATGTGTTTACATAAATTATCGAATGTCTCCCTAAATCTCTCAAAAAACAGTGCTTGGCTTGGCTTTTCAGGCCCCATCTGGTGATGCTGCGTGCAGCGTGTTAATGTGACTAGGGCCTGTGCTGTGCTGTGCTGTGCTGTGCTAGTAGGGCCCCTGTAGGTGTAGGCAGAGAGAGAGAGAGAGAGCTCCCAGAGGGCTATGACAAGATCAGGCTGACAATTTCACTGAACCGACACGGGAAAAGTAGCAGTTCTAAACGCGTTTGGACAGGCCTCAGCCTCCCTTTTGGAAATACAGTAAGGATGTGTTTGATTAAAGGTACCTACCATCTATGATTCCAATACACGTTCTATACATTAATTTATACATCAAACAAAGTACAATTCATTGCATTGTCAGCTTGCTGGGTGTACTGCTCATTTGTGTTTAGTGTTGCATGGGTACATAAAGTAATTTTTTATGTTTGGAATCACGTCTTTAGTCTCAGTGAGACAAATCTGTATTGCCTGGTTGTGTTCAGGCAGTTAGCCTCCTCCTCAACTAGATCTTGGAGCAGCACAACATCTGCACTAGCCGTAGGTGATGTAAAATGCGTATACTCAGCCCGATATCCACAGCTTCCACAGCTTGCAAACCAGCTAGTGTAGGCCCTGTGCTCCTGTTATACCACCCTTCACCACAGATGGCGCTGTGTTAATGTAATACAAGTCAATGGAAGGGTAGCATGTGTTCAACACAACTCAAATCTGACAGAATAGTCTTCCTCTTTCCACTGCATTATTGTCTGTCTTCGTGATGCTCACACGGAATTTCTCCCCTTCCAGCTGCTCAGTAATTACGCTATCGGTGTCTTTCAATTATCTGTGGATTTGCAGAAGTGTTTGTGACGCCTAAGATTAATTGAATTGGGCTTTGCCCAAATCACGACCATTTTCCCTTCTGCATCCTGCAGCTCAGGTGTACATCCTCTTGAGGGTGGCAGAGAAGACACTTTGGTATGAGAGACACTTTCTGAAGAAGGTAAGGAGGAGAGAGAAAGAGAGAGAGAGGGAGAGAGACAGAAACCCTTCCCTATCTGTCCTCCCCCAACACCACTCCGTGGAAGTCATTCAGATACGTTTGTACCGTGTGTTTGTTTTTTAATTAGACCAGATTGCATCAGCCGAGCCCTGTGAAAACAAAACTAGAGACAGAAGCAAAGAAAGAAAGAAAGAAAGAAAGAAAGAGAGTGAGCGAGGGAGGGAGGGAGGCACAGGAAATGAAGAGCAGAGGCAGAGACGGTGGCAGAGGAAAGGGTGGAGAGGGTGTAAACAGCCACAACAGATACCGCCGTGTAAAAAGCAATCACAGGAAATAATATGAGAGACAGAGAGAGAGAGAGAGAGAGAGGAAGAAAGAAAATAAAGTCAGTAAATAGAGTGATGAAGCAAAGGGAAACTGTGTAAATCGCCTGATGGCACAGAATGAGAGAAAACAAGAAAGTGAGTGAGGAACTGGGCAGGAGGTAAAAGAGAGAGTAAACAATGTGATGAGAGAGAGAGAGAGGGGTGGGGGTGGGGGTGGGGGTGGGGGTTGTGGTTTTGACAGAAACAGGGGTAGAGATAGGAAATAGGAGGGAGACATGTAGAGACACAGATAGTCGAGGGATAGGACGAGAGATAATGTGTGTGTGTGTGTTTGTGGGGGTAGGTATGTGTGTGTGTGTGTGTGTGTGTGTGTGTGTGTGTGTGTGTGTGTGTGTAAGAGAGAGAGAGAGCATCTGTGAGTTGACGGCTGCAGCAATCTCTCTCTCTCTCTCTCTCCTCTCTCTCTCTCTCTCTCTCTCTCTCTCTCTTCAGCAGATTGCGGTTAATCCTGCCTCCCTGATGGAGAGCTAACAGGGTTTGGCCCGCGGGGATTTACACTTGAACATACAGCTACATCCTCTATAAAAGATCGACCCCATAATCCCCAGCCACCGCCGCCTGCCTGTGCGCCTATCCGTTCTGGCCGCGGTGCCGGGAGC
>NC_085014.1:15763041-15773041 GCF_963854185.1 Sardina pilchardus | reverse complement strand
CCAATGAGACGCTTCGTTGTCTGGGTCTGGGCCGTTCGAGGAGATGCTGCTGATTTGAGAACAGACAGAGAAGCAGTGAGATGGTTCCGGAGATGCGCGCCACGCTGATCCGGAGTCAGCTGATGCTCTTTCGCCGGTGCGCCGCCGCCGTGCATCCACCTCTGCACTCTGCAGCATCTTGTAGTGGCTGCTTGTTAAGTGCAATCTGCAACTTCCACTTCACCTTTTGAGAAAAGTTTTCTTCAAGGGTGTTTGGTTTCGAGTAGTTTTGCTCATGTGGGGTACGTTGAGGGGTTCTCGATGGCTGTGAACGCATCTGTGAATGCGTCTGTGAGGGCGTCTGTGAGTGCTCGCTTAAGCCACTCACGCACTGCCCGGATTCTTCGTCATAGCCTTTTAAAAAATTGTTTTAGAGGTTTGCAGGGTACGCGACTCCTAATAGAAACGTTTAAAAGTGGCCTCGCGAGGTAGTTTTGGAATATTAATAACACTGCAGGTTAATGGAGCACCACTCACCTCGTGGGCGATCGGGGGACGATTGGATTGGACTAATTGAATTTTGACGCAGATGGAAAATGTGTTGCTAACGTTGAGTAATTTTTTTGCTTTTGTCCCTCCTTCTGCTGCTGTTTACGGCGCAGAGAAGTGTGAGTCTGCAGCTGTAATTGCGGATGACAGCCCCGGCAGTCAACAAACAAGGGAAAGAGCGCTCCCGCTCATGTTCCATCCCACGCTTGAACGTACTCCGCGCCGCTAATGAATTAGCTCGTTAACTGCCCCGTGTTTTAAAACGAAATCAAAAGGCTTTCCTCTCTTGACAAGCACACTAAAAGCTGATAGATGGCTGAGGCTCTGCGGTGGCAGGCTGGAGTTTTGCCAACTGTAAATGTCTCCTGCGACAGGAGAAGTGATGAATTGTTTTTTAGGTTGGTGGTGGGGGGGGGGGGGGGGTTCACAGGGGGCTTGGTGTCAGACTTTTACCTGCAGTGCAACACCTCGTGTTCACTGTGAAGGAAGGAGATGCAACACTCTCAACACTCCCCGGGGCTGTCTTGGCAAGCTCACTTTGTTGACAAACAATGGCCCACTGCAGATAAAATGGAGCAGACAAGCAACTATTAACTGTTTATTACAGTGAAAGTGCTGAGCAATGTATAGAGACAATATTTATATAGGGTTTACATGTTAATTAGATTGTGTGTGTGTGTGTGTGTGTGGGGGGGGGTGGTATGTGTGTGTGTGTGTATGTGTGTGACTGTGTGCTGAAGCTTTCCTGGGCTACTGCAGCAGTGACCGTTCAGTAACAGTATTCCTGCCGGACACAGCACAGCACAAATAAAAACAGCGCACACAAGTGCTCATCCACACAACACAAAAACTGCATTAGCACAAAAAAAATAAAAAAAATATGCAACCTACTACACTACAGACAACAGGTACCAATGCATCACACAGTTAGGTTGAGAAAGGCACCACTCAAACATAAATAAATGTATAAACACAATGCAACAGATAAAAACAAATAAACAAATATGCCCCCCAAATACCCATATGCAGGCTGACAGTGGAGCAAGAACACAGTATGAGCAAAACAACAACACATATGTCTTATTCTTATGACACATAAAGACATTAAAAACAACAGTCCGTGGGTTGGCATGGCAAATGCTTTGCAATGTCAGTCCTTGGGTGGGATGCAAAGCCACAGGGAAAGTGTGCAATCCTCCCTGACATCAAGCCCACTCTTTTGTTTTCACAAATAGAACTATTGTTCAGCGTGTGACAATGTGCATCAAAATAAATAACGGTCTACATAATCTGTCTATATATATACAGTATTCACTGTATAATGACCTTTTCACAGATACAGTTATGAATGAACTGAATCAGTCAGTGTGTTTACCTGACACTTGAAAAAAAACACCCAGTCCGGAGTTTTTTAATGAATGTAAACATGTTAGCTCGGTTGAAATGGAAGGAAATCGAAGTAAAACATGCATACTTCGGTCAAAAAATTCTCTCCTCTTCGATTCCCATTCAGCATGTAATTGCAATAATCCGATCCAACCATCTTTCCGAGCCATTACTGTACTGAGTACAGTCTCCTGGCATTATACGGTATATCCTATGAAAGTCAGATACAGGCCCTTGTCCTAGTCTTTTCTATAATGCAGACTGGGTCTGTAGTGAGGAGGAGACAGTTGTCAGGATATTTCCTTGAGTTTTTTTTCTGCTTCATTAAAGATTAAGCACATCCGGACGCTCCTGTCTGGATGTCCGCCGTGACCTCAGATGGTCTTCCGTGTGCTTCTCGGCCCAGCGCCGCTTCTCTCCAGACGGAAGAATGGATTCATTATTCTATTATTCAAGGAATCATTATTGTTAAATCTCCAGACACTGCAATGCAATGATGCTGCATCTCTCTGTGTCTCTCCTATTCCCAGCTCGCATGCAACACACACACACATACACACACACACACACACACACACACACACACACACACACACACACACACACACACACACACACACACACACACACACACACACACACACACACACACACACACACACACACACACACACACACACACACACACACACACACACACACACACACACACTCCTCTCTCTCTCATGCGCAGTCTAACTTTTTACCTCTCCCCATGCACTCTCTCTCTCTTATTTCTTTTTCTCCCTCTCTCTCTCTCTCTCCCTTTCTCTCTCTCTCTCTCCGAGTGATTGACAGACAGCCCTGAGTTCCTCAAACAGGTTGGGACTCATCTGAGGATCCAGAAATGGACCTCTCCTCTGGGTGCTGAGGAGACTGGAGACGCCCAGTGATTCACCAGCCCTCATGTTTCTCATTAGCCGAATCCTGGGGGGGGCCGAGGGAAGGAGGGAGAGACAAGGAAGTAAGGAGAGAGGGAATAGGAGAGAGGAGAAGAAGAGAGAGAGAAAGAGAGAGAGGAATAGGGTGTGAGGGAGTGTAGGAGAGAGACAAGAGAATGGATGGATGAGAGAGAAAAATACCTGGTGTGTGTTTGCTCGAAAGAGAGAGAGCGAAAGAGAGGAAGAGAGAGAGAGAGGGAAAGAGAGAGGGAGAGGGAGAGGGAGGGAGCATGGCTAGTGGGTGAGTGTAATTTTCAGGCCATCCAGGTCACTCAGAATGTGATTGACCTTTTGTGCGGCCTGTCCTCAGGTGGCGTTATGGGGAAAGGCTCAGGAGAGAAGAAAAAGCACTGCTTCCTTCCAGCTGCTCAGTTAAGTGGTTGAACAGGGAGGTGTGTGTGTGTGTGTGTGTGTGTGTGTGTGTGTGTGTGTGTGTGTGTGTGTGTGTGTGTGTGTGTGCGCGCGTGTGTGTGTGTTGTGTGTGCGTATGTGTGCACGCATGTGTGTGTGTGTGCGCGTGTGTGTGTTGTGTGTGCGTGTGTGTTGTGTGTGCGTGTGGAGGAGAGGGATAAATGTTAGGTGCTCTATTTTTCATGAGAGGAAAAACATGGCCTTTCTGCCTCCTGTCAGTGGCACGCGGCCTCCCGCCACCCTCTCAGCATTCACAGCCATTACACAGGAAATGATGCCATGCTGACAGGGAACGGGGGGAGGGCTGGGGGTGGAGAAGAGAGGAAAAAGGTGTGCATACTGTATACTGCATATAATGTGTGTGTGTGTGTGTGTGTGTGTGTGTGTGTTTACTGTATGTCTGAGTGAACATATGTGTGTGCGTATGTAGGGGAGAATTTGATTGCATGTGTGTGTGTGTGTGTGTGTGTGTGTGTGTGTGTGTGTGTGTGTGCATTACTGCCTGTGTGTGTGTGTGAGAGAGAGTCTGTATGTGTGTGAGTGTGAAGAAGAGATTGTGTTGTATTATTGATGCAGCCATGGCAGCGGCAGCAGCAGCCAGGTAAGAGTGGCCCTGTGCTGCGCTGTGCTGTGCTGTGCTGTGCCGAGCTGAGAGTGGCGGTGACTAGCTGCGCTAAAACCCCCATTAGCACGTCTGTCCTGCGGAAAGCGGATTAATGCTTAATTGCACCTCTTAAAAGGCCACTTGCTTCGACCAGCAGCGAGAAAAGTGTCCCCCGGGCGCCTCATAAAACATGTACGACATGCAAGGGGGGGGGGGGGGGGGGGGGGGGGGGGGGGGGCGCTTATTTTAGCGCTGCGGGCTCAACACATGGTGCCTTTGTGTGGCAGGTGAACAGGATGGAGTGAGTGGGTGGAGCAGGTTTGAGGACAGGCCTGAGGACACGCTACACCTGTTACACGTTCAGCCGAGCTGTTTACGGAGACAGGGACGGAAACGGAGGCGATGACACCGAAAAGAAATTCTCTGTAGCTGATGCCCTCCACAGGTGGAATAATTGTTGATGACTGTGAATTCATTGAAAGATAATTGATAATAATTGATGTGAGATGTCTGTGTTTGCATAGTCACTGTAGTGTTCACAAAGTAATTCATAAAAGCACCATCATTGTTGTTTGATTGTCTGATGAAGGCTTCTGTTCCATCTGGAAGTTTGAATTTATGCACATGATGGACATCTGGGTGTCTGATGGTTGGATCCTGTTTTTCAGCATCAAACAGATACAAAATATATATATATATATATATATGGAATACTAAAGACATATTTAATAAATTTTCATAAATTTCATTTTTTTTATTCTCAATTTACTGCTACTTAATGTTGCTATAGTCATCACCATGGTAATATGGGCAGTAAACAACAAAGGTTGACAAAATATGGCTATACAGTTCTTTCAACATTTATAGCAAAAAGTATATTCACTTTATCTGTCTATCTATCTATCTATCTATCTATCTATCTACTGTATCTATCCATCCATCCCTTCCTTTCGTCACTCCCTGCACCTGGGTGCACTGGGTTATACGGGCAGCTTTGGGGGATTATGACGTGCATGATGTGTGCGGTGTGTGAGAGGTGTGTGTGTGTGTGTGTGTGTGTGTGTGTGTGTGTGTGTGTGTGTGTGTGTGTGTGTGCGGTGTGTGAGAGGTACGTGTGTGTGTGTGTGTGTGTGTGTGTGTGTGTGTGTGGCTCTGGCTGATGATGCCAGCGTGCCAGGATGCCAGTATGCCAGGCCGGCAGCAGGGGGAGGTGCAGATTAAATGCCGCTAAAGCCGTGCTCACACTCATGCTCGCACCCCCCCACCTCCACCCCAGCCCACACACACACACACACACACACACACACACACACACACACATACAGAGGCGCACACTGCATCTCACTACCATGCCCAAGGCCTAATGCCACTGCAGTTGGCAAGCTGTGCTAGGAGTGGGAGTCAGCAGGACACTTATTGCTATTCATACTGCCACACACACAGTGTGTGTGTGTGTGTGTGTGTGTGTGTGTGTGTGTGTGTGTGTGTGTGTGTGTGTGTGTGTGTGTGTGTGTGTGTGTGTGTGTGTGCGGGTGGGTGGTTGGGTAGGTGGGTGTTAGTGGAAATTGTTGTTAATTTGTCATAATGTTTCAATGCTCTTGTATGAGTACTGTACGTGTGTGTGGGTGTTCATACAGTTACCACTACCACTCAACTCACTCTGTTGAATGTGTGTGTGTGTGTGTGTGTGTGTGTGTGTGTGTGTGTGTGTGTGTGTGTGTGTGTGTGTGTGTGTGTGTGTGTGTGTGTGTGTGTGTGTGTGTGCGTATGTGTGTGTGTGTGTGCGCGCATGTGTGTGTGTGTGTGTGTGGTATGTAATGTGTGTTTGAGAGAGAGAGAGAGAGAGAGAGAGAGAGAGAGAGAGAGAGAGAGAGAGAGAGTTGTGTATGCATGTATACACTCAGCCCACTCTCACACCAGTAAATGTCTATGGCACCCATACAGCTCCAGTTTTCAGTTCTCACTCTGGCACTGAAAGAGACGCACAGAGACAGAGATGGAGAGGGAGAGGGAGGGAGAGGGAGAGAGAAAGAAAAGGGTCTGAGTCAGGACTCATCACTGGCTTCACTCCACTCCTCTGCTCCTCCTCCTCTCTCTCTCCCCCCCCTCTCTCTCCCCCACCCCCCTCTCTACTCCTCTGCTCCTCCTCCCCTCTCTCTCTCTCTCCCCATCCCCCTCTCTCTCCTTCTAAAAAAACCCTCCACCTTGTTCCACAGCCGCGGCGCTGGGCTGGGTGCTTGTACAGGAAGGAGACGACGACGGCAGTATGTCAGAGTGATTTCACTAAGCAGCCCGCTTGTTAGCAGCCATCTGCTGTGACGTGCTGGAGAGCGGCAGCGCTGCCAAGCCCAGCTCCTCTTTGGTGTGGGAGCCAGTGGCATGCCAGGCTGGGAGGCTGGCAGCGTCGCCTCCTCCTCTCTGGGGAGCGGCACAGATGTACAGTACGGTCGTCAGGGACACACACGGCACACACAGCTCAGCGGAGGGCAGGAGAGGTTGTGTGCTTGTGTCTCCTCTGGGTTTAACCCTCAAAGTATTCTCAGCCCTGCATCGTGGGACTGACAGTCAAATACAGTACATCCTGTGTTTGTGACAGACATTATTGGTTGTCTAATAATGTCATTTTTTGAAAAACACAGATCGGAAAGTTAGAGGACTGTGAGGAGAATTTTGCTGACATTTCTGGACTTTCAGGAGGATTACGAGACTGTGTGTGTGTGTGTGTGTGTGTGTGTGTGTGTGTGTGTGTGTGTGACTTTTTGGGTAACACTACTGACCAATGTTACATTTACACCACAGCTTTCACAACTAACGTTTTTTTTTGTCCCAACTCTTAACACCCACTGCTAGCATCCGTCACCCTTGATTTTCCCATTCAACCGAAAAACACCATTCAACTGAAAAGCTGCCAAGTATATTATTAGTCTCGGAGGTCGCGGCCTGTTAAAATGGTTAGTCTCTTTTAATTGTGTGCTGGAAGGAGAAGAGAGAACCTTCCGGAGACGGAAGCACAGGAAAATGCTATTCACATGCCTGGAACGCGTCCATGGTGCAACAGATCATTTGGTTTATTGACTCACGCGGAAGAATGAACAGGGCAGTCTGGCGATGCTTGGGTATGAATTGGGTGTGCTGAGTGAGGTGGAGGTAAACAGGGCCATGGGAGTATAGGCATGTCATGGCTATTGCACTCTGCTCTAGCTAGCAGGCATCCGAGTGAAGCAAGCATGTCTAAAGAGAGTCATTTTTCACTTTTGTTTAATTTTATATTTATCACTTTGTCTTACCTTGTGTTTAGTCATCATTTATTCATTTATTACTTCATCAATCGATTTATCTATTACATATTTGCCTAGTTTATATATTTAGTATTAGGACCTGACATATGCGTAGGCCTGAAGCATTAAGTGGAAGAAATCCCACAGACTGGGAGATATGGTGAATGATAGCTGGTATTTGATAGATATTTGATAGGGGAGTGAGAGTGGGAGTGTTGAGAGTGAGATGTTTGCAGGGTTGGTTACTCACCTGAGTTTTTATTTATGGAAAGGAACCCACACAGTTTCGCAACCGAGGCGTCGTGTTACCAGTGGACGGTGGAGCGTAGCGGTCAGATTGCCTGCTTCAAGCTGCCAGTGCATTCTGCAGACCGTTTTATAGCCCCGAGCATACATGGAAATCCGCAAGTAATGCTTCAGTCAGAGAGTATTAGGCAGAAACGGGTATTGCCTTTAAAATACATATATCAGCCCTAAAATCCTTGAAGTCAGATGATCCAACACAGAATTATGAAAGATATATAGGTTATATGCTATAGAGAGTGGATTACCCCTCTCTCTCTCTCTCTCTCCCTCTCCCTCTCCCTCTCTCTCTCCCTCTATCTCTCTCTCTCTGTGTATGTGTGTGTCTGTGTGCATTTAGAGCTGTCATTAGTGTGAAAGCTTATATTTCCATCTTCTTAAGTATGTGCATGTGCCAGTATGCACGTGCAAGTGAGTGTGTGCGCGTGTGTGTGTGTGTGTGTGTGTGCGCTTATCTGTGTGTGTGTCTCTATGTGTGTCTATATGTGAAATTATTTCTATGTGAAATTAAGAAAGAGAGGGAGAGCAAGCATGTGTGTGTTATGAAAATACTGTGATAATATGAAGCAGACTTACTGTGTGTGTGTGTGTGGGGGGGGGGGGGGGGGGGAGGACAATGAGAGACACGACAAAGGAATGAGGTAGCAAGAAATGTGAAGAGACTGGGCCAGAGGTGCAAAACCAGACAGAGACAAGAGAGATTGAGTGTAACAGAACGGAGGCACAGAGACAGAGGGCCAGATGTACTAAGACCGCGCTAATAGCGAGTTTTTGTATGCGCAGAGTACGAACGCTGTGCTTTGCTATATTGCGTGGAATTTACTAAGCTATCACTTCATTACGTTAACTGCGTTCAGTGCCGCCCGTTCCCGCCCCCTGTAACACGCCATTTGCGCATGCAGCGCTGAACAACGAGCGCAGTTGAATATTGCAACATTAAAAAGAATCAAAGTTTAGCGATCATACATGATACAAAGAGATGTCAACAAGCAGCGACAGACAGAGTAGGCCTAGTAGTTCTACAAATCCACTTAAAAAATACTTGAACTATTTACTGCACGTAGACTTGGGATATGATTGATGCCTAGTCTAACAGATTGGGAAGTGTAGGCTATGTCGTGAAAGAGAAAATACGATTTTAGAGAGGCAAACAAAAGTTAAGGTTGCTTTGGACATAGTACAATGAAGAAAACGGATGCTCTGAATATTGATTCAGCTGTCTCTAAAAGTTTTTCTAATAGACGCATTTAACCGCAATATGGATTACACCTGCTTTCAGAAGGCGGAAGTTTTTCAACGCAAAATAGACGTGCGCTGTTTTCATACATCTGGCGGAATACTTAATCAATAGCCGTGTTCAAGTTCAACTCCAAATGACCTTTTGCAGCAACGAGAGCTGCCGGTGGCAGCAGGGGCGGGGATGCAAACGCTGCTATGAAGTTGTACACTCTCCACTTCACGTAGTGTAGACTTGGCTAGACTTGACCATGTGACGAATCACGAGGCACGGACCCGCACGGACTCTTGTGGATATGGGGAGGCATCTAAACACCTGCACACACGTCAGGGATGTAAAAGCCAATTAGGGCAAAGACCTGACGTCATGAAGGCAGGGTCGAGGCTCCGCTGCTCTCCGCAGTACCTCCAGACCGGCTGCTCTTTTGCGGAGCAGCCGCCTGGACACGCCTTGCTCCCGCGATAAGTTGAGGCCATGTGATACCGACTGCCGAGTCGAAAACACACCCATCTAGACCATCGTGGACAGATTTTTAACCACGTGCATCTTGTGCTGCGCAGTTTTTGTGCTGCGCAGCCAACTTGAACGCGCCTATTCGCTATTAGCACCTCTCCTCCCCTGTACTTCCGCGTTACACCCATTTTCAGCTGATCCGCCCAGGAATTAATATGCATGACACGGAAAAGCGCAAATAGCCATTTTCAGCTCCCACGGCAGGCAGTCTGCGCGTTTCCCTCATTGCGGCCTGTCTGTACATATCCTCCCCATGTTTATACGCGCACGTTACGCCTGAAATGGGCGCAAAACGTTAGTACATCTGGCCCAGAGAGAGAGAGAGAGAGAAAAGATACATTTAGAGAAAGAGACATTGGCAGCTAGAGAGAGAGAGAGAGAGAGAGAGAGAGATTAGGAGTAGATTAAAGTAGCTGGTCAGGATTAGCACACAGGTTTTGAGGATGGTTATGGAGGGAGAAGGGAAAGTAAGAGAGGAGGCAGGAGTGGAGCCGAAGAGGAGCAAGAGAAGAAAGGAGAGAGAGAAAAAGAAGAGAGGGAGTGTTCTGTGTTTCTTCCTCCTCCACACTTGAGCAGACTCCAGGATCTGGGCAGCTAGGCAAATGCACTCTAGTGTAGTCTGTGTGTGTGTGTGTGTGTGTGTGTGTGTGTGTGTGTGTGTGTGTGTGTGTGTGTGTGTGTGTGTGTGTGTGTGTGTGTGTGTGTGTGTGTGTTGCTGAGGGCGCTGCCGACTCCAGGAGCACACCTATCTGATAACATA
>NC_085014.1:15755541-15758041 GCF_963854185.1 Sardina pilchardus | reverse complement strand
ACATCTGTCTCCCTTTGAAAAGGACAACGCAGCTATCCACAGCTGCTTAATTAGTCATGACTTAATACATTTAACTTCTGTACCAATAAGCCAATAACAATGTTGATGCAAATCTGTTCAGTCACTGCCATGTTGTTTTCCCTGGGTTCCAAACACAGGTTGCCCTCTTGCTAATCCCTTTTCTGTAACACACAGATTGGACTGTTGAAAAATGCTACACACACAGGCTGGTGCAGAGTCCCCTGGTCTGGAACAGCTGCACGGAGATGTTATCAGACATTGTCTGTTCCTCATCCAGTACATTTCTCATGACACGGATTCTCTCATCTGACTATATTTCTAGAATATTACCTTTATGTTCTATTTTATTACTTTCCGTCAAGCACTTTGTGACTTTTATTCCTACAAAAAATATCTTTCTTTATAAATTCTGCATAGAAATAAAGCTAACTTACCGGTTTCTTTCTAGACTTTATTCCCTGGAACAGCTACAGTACACTGAGGTATTATCAGGCAGGGCCAGGTCCAGGGCCTATTCCTCACCCAGCACATTTCTCAAGACACAAAGTCAATCTGACATTGACATTTACATTGGAATTCTATGATTAAGGTATGCATTATTCAGAGCGTAGTATGGGACAGTCGATGCTATTATTCCGACCGGCTCTGTGACGGGATGCTATGACTCTAGGTCCTGCTATTGGGTAATAACATCAACTGGCAGATATCACCTCAGCATACCACAATATTACCAACATATTTACACCTGTTAGTGAGAAAGTAATTTTTATTATATTATTTTCATCACGCAATTAGCGCATCACCAGAGAGCATTTTCACATTTTTTAATGGTAAACAGTAGACCAATGAAAATAGGTCTTATAATCATGATTAGATGGCAGCGTAGCATTATGGAGAATTGCTTATCATGACAGCATGTTGAAGCATTTCTCTCGGCTGCTGTTTGGGTGAAAATTGCATATGCATTGTTTTCTAACAACTGCACAGACCATTAGGCTATAGCCGCTGTTCATGCATTCACATTAGAGACAGAGGACTAGCCTCACTTTGGTCTTTTATTGTAGGCTAATATCCACTATTTTGCACCTCTTTACAGGCAGGTTTCTGTAACTAATCTGAACACTTCAACATACCATGTAGAGATGTGAATATGCTGTTTTAGTTGACATGCAGCTGGTATTGTTGTGGTATTCTTGGGGTTCAACATGCTAAGGAAATGCATAGAAGCTACAGTTGGTGGCTTGGAGTCGTTGAGATCTACAGTAGTGTTCTACACATACAGACAAACTGAACTTCCTGAACAGGTGGAAGACTGCCACAGTTCCACCATTCTAAAGCAGAGCACTTCCTATTTCCTGTTCCTATCATCACCTGGCTGTTTTCATTGGATTGCTTGGAGGTATGAAAATGGTACAGCATAGCTAACGTCCAACACAGTTCTAAGTTAGCCGTTTAGCATTTTTTCCAGCAAAATAGTAATTTCTTCCCTTTGTGTTGCTTTTTCTAGGTAATTTTTGTAAAAACTAGTTTGAACCAAATGAGCTACAAAACTAATACCCATAGACCTTATTAATCCCCTTGCTTTATAGCACATAATACAGTTGGTATAAGACGCCATGGTGATGACACAACAGCCACATCAACTTGTTAAATCACCACTTCATACGACTTTATAACTTAAATATATTTATTTATTTACCATCAGTGACATAAAACTAACTTTGTTCTCTATCAGTCAATTGCAAAAAGCATTCCAAAAATAGCAAAAACACACTTTAACCCTCAATTATAAAGATAACCATCAATACAGGTTAGAAAAAGAACAATACTCATCGGAAATACATTGTTGAACGTATTCTGTCAAATAACCTCAGTTGATACAGTCAAGGACAAGAGAGGTCAGATGATTCATATATTTGGTCCTCATTTTACAGCGAAGAGAGAGGGCAGGAGAGGCAGACAAACAGACATACTGACATAGAAAGTGATACTTGAGACTAGAGAGAGAGAGAGTAAGATGGAGAGAGAGAGGCAAAAGAGAGGAATAAAGAAACAGAGAGGGAGAAGGGTAGAAAGCTATACATAGACCCAGAAACAGAAATAACTCCTCAGGATTCAGACAGCTGCAGATGGGATGTTTTAATTGCCCACCATGTCTCCAGTATCTCCGGTATTCCCCCCATATCTCAGACTGATACTGGAGATCAGTTGGTCCTGGAACAAACCTGGCCCCAGTCTGGCATGGATCTGTTCAGCAGAACTGGCAGCATTTTTGTCATTTGTAACCAAACTTCTGAATAGTGAGGGACTTTTTAAATAATAACCACAGTCTCGGGGATAACCATATCCAATCAAACATGCACATTAATGATAACATGAAAGTGAAGACAGCTTGTGTCAGGTTGACATCGTTTTTGGCTTGAATCTAGATTATCAATCTGTATTCTCTTTTATGTGAGAGTTACTAAGTACACACACA
>NC_085014.1:15463041-15748041 GCF_963854185.1 Sardina pilchardus | reverse complement strand
TAGACCTTACTGGACTCCAGATGGTGGAAGTGACTCTCTCGCTCGCTCGTAGTTTCTCTCTCTCTCTCTCTCTCTCACTCTCTCTCTCTCTCTCTCACTCTCTCTCTCTCTCTCTCTCTTTCCTTTCCTCTTCTCCTTTGTCGTGTCAGAGTGCATCCGTCAGGGCACAGCCGGCGCCACGAACGCACAACCGAGCGAGCGAGCGAGCGAGCGAGCGAACGAACGAACGAACGAGCGAGCGAGCGAGCGAGCGGACGGATGAATGGGCGAGCGAGTGAGCAGCTCCGCAGTCGTCACCCATGTGTCGGCGGCCTCGCAGGCGTGGCACATTCTGCACATGACTCTCCCGGCCTGCGCCCATATGGCGAGGGGGCCCCTGAGCGATGGCATGTGTCACCCCTGAGCATACGGCGCCCGGGTGAAAAGGCACAGTGGACCGAGATAGCAGGACGGATGTTTTTAAATGCAAAACATGATCCCAGAAATGATCTCATGAAAGAATAGGTTAGTAGAATGTGTGCGTTTTTTTACATCGGAGTCAAAAAGGGCACTTGTGGGTATGACTAAGGTATGACAGAGGCTTTTCATGACCAACACGACTGGATCTATAGAGATCTATTCATGGTCACCTCGCTACCATACACATCACTGTTTTGTTTCAAGACTAACATCCTGGCACACCAGATTCATCACTACCTTGACAACACTGTAGACTCATCACTACTCTCAATATTAAAAGAGCACACTACACTACATTACATTACATTACACTGCACCACACCACACCACACCACACTACACTATACTACAGTACTATACTACACTACACTACACTTCACTACACTACACTACACTACACTACACTACACTACACTACACTACATTACATTACACCGCACCACACCACACCACACCACACCACACCACACCACACTACACTATACTATACTACAGTACGATACTACACTACACTACATTACACTATACTACACTACACTGCACCGCACCACACCACACTACACACTACACTATGCTACACTATACTACACTGTACTATACTATGCTACACGATACCACACCACACCACACCACACCACACCATACCAAACTACACCACACCACACCATACTGTACTATACTACACTACACTTGTCATCACTACTCTTGCTCAGTACTTTGTGTGTGAATAGACTCAATATACCTGCATACCAGACACATCACCCCCTTGCTTGCACACGGACAGAGGGCGCTGAATATTAATGTCAACGCTGAATGTCATAGTTCACGGGAGAGCGTTAAATGAGCGGGCGCAGATGTGGAGTGGTCTGAGGCCCGGCGAGCAGCAGGGGAGATGAGAAATGGGTTTACAAACAGCAGCACTCAGCCACGGCGCGCTCACGTCCTTAAATGGAGATGTAAATCAGAATGAATGCCATAAAACTGGAGCGACACTCACACATTTCCTCCTTGTATGTCGTTTTCTAAATAAGCTCCATCTCGTGAAAGCAACAGCCATAAACCTCCTTTTTGGGATATGATCAACTCTCTCCTTTTTTTAACCCCCCTCTCTCTCTCTCTCTTTCTTTCTCTCTCTCTCTTTCCTCTCTCCTCTCTCTCCTGCACCCTTTCTCTTCCTTCCTCTTCATTTCCTCTGATTCAGTCTTCTATTCATCTTCTTCTCTCTCTCTCTCCCCCTCTCTATTTCTGGCTCTTACTTTCATTTTTTTTCACCTCATAACCACCCCCCCACCCACCACATCTCCTCTTCCTCACATTAATTCCTCATCATCTTCTCTTTCTCTCTCTCTCTCTTTCTCTCTCTCTCTCTCTCTCCCCCCCTCATATTACTCCTTCTCTTCCCTCCCCTCTGCTCTCTTTCGTGTCCTCTACCGTTACCATGGAGTGACTCCACACTCCATTTCCCTTGTGCCCTCTGATGTCTAGATACCGGCCCAACTCTGAAACGGATCAGGCCCAGTTCCGGCGCTGATCCGGGCCGGTTCCAGACCTGAACTGCAGCCGCACCAAGCTGTAACCCCTGGGGGTTTGAGGGTGGAGGGGGAGGGGGGCGTGTCAGTGTGGGCCTCAGTCAGAGTGTGTGTGTGTGTGTGTGTGTGTGCAAGCTTTAATCGGAAAGCTAATGGTGGCCGTGTAATTTCAGCTTTGCTGCCTTTATGGAGCTGAAATTACATTACGCCACACCACATCACACACAGTCACACTCACACTCATACGCACGCAATCACAAACACACACACATACACACACACACACACACACACGTACACACACGTACATACTCACTCACAGTCACACACACACACACACACACACACACACATATGCACACACTCATGCACACACACACACACACACACACACACACACACACACATATGCACACACTCATGCACACACACACACACACACACACACACACACACATATGCACACACTCATGCACACACACACACACACACACACACACACACACACACACACACACACACACACACACACACACACACACATATGCACACACCACACCATGCACCGCACCGCACCGCACCGCAGTGCACTCCAGTCTGGCAGGCTGGTGAGTGGCGCTGCTCTCTGCAGTGCTCTAGCCTGGCCGAGTTGAGCTGAGCACATGCCCACACAATGTCTCCCTCACCCTGTCACTCCCCCCCCCCCCCGCCTGTCGCTCGCTTACTCTCACTTTCCCACTGACACACACACACACACACAAACTTACACCCACCCACCCGCTTCTCCACCTCACACAACACACACATGTATACGAATACGTACACACACCCACACCCACACACACACACACACTTACACCCACCCACCCGCTTCTCCACCTCACACAACACACACCTGTATACGAATACGTACACACACACACACACACACACACACACACACACACAAGTGTCTCTTTACTTCCCTCTTTCTGTCTATCTCTCCCATTATCACCCCCTCCTCCACTGTCTCTCTCTCTAACACATTGTCTGTATCAGTCTCTCCTTGTCATTACAAATGAAAGAGCATGACGAGGGGAAAGAGAGGGAGAGAGAGAGAGAGATTGAGACACTCTCCCTCTCTGTAACCTTTTCTCTGTATGGCTCTTCTTCGCTCTCAAAACACACAGACTATCTTTCCCCCTCCCACCATCTGTTTCTCAGTCTCTCACTTCCTTTCTGCTATCTATCATTTTCCATCTTTCCATTTGTATCTCTTGCACTCTCTTCCATTTGTATCTCTTGCATATCTCTCTTTCCTCCAACTGTTTCATCGACTCTTTCTCTCTTTCGCTGCTGCCAGCATTCTGGAACATCTGTGTGTGTGTGAGAGAGAGAGAGAGAGAGAGAGAGAGAGAGAGAGAGAGAGAGAGAGAGAGAGAGAGAGAAAGACAGAGAGAGAGAGGCCAGAGGGAGGCATGCCAAAGTCTAGAACTTTGTTATGTTTAAACGTAACAAAGCCCACTGACGCTATCTGAGGTTATCTGCCATTTCTAAACAAGACAAACTAATATAGCCGATTTAGCTCCTATCTGGCTGATAAAAATGTCAAATTAATGACATGATAATATACATAGAGTCACTGCTGATTAGAATGTCACTGAAAAGTTGTCATTGTTGTGCCTTGAACCAGCTCTAAATAATATCTTTCACCGTTTTGATGCTAACTCTGTGAGCGGAGGCGCTAGTGCATTAGATGCATTCCACGACTCGCCACTGAAAGATGCTGTCAGTGAGAGTTTGGCTTTATTGGCCGGAGTGTTTACTGCAGCGAGTGTGAAGAGAGAGGGGGGAGCGAGCGCACGAGAGAGAGAGAGAGAGAGAGAGAGAGAGAAGGAATGATGGAGAGAGAGAGTGAAGGAGAGAAAGAAGGGGAGAGGGAGAATGTGAGAGAGAATGCAGCAAGCAAAAGGTCACTAGTTGAATGCCCTGCAAGATTTCACCACACTTTTCGTCTTTCCCTGCGATCCCCCCTTTCTCTCTCTTCCTCTCTCCATCCCTCTCTCCTTCTGCCTCCCCCTCTCCCTAACCTTTTTACCCCTTTATTCCTTCTGCATCATCACGGGAGAGTGTGCTCCTGACAGTCATGGCGTGTCCTGCGTATCCCTTGGAGACGGCCGCCAAGATGAGATGACCAACTGGGCGCCCTGCTTAGAAGCGTAGCGTGGCAGAGCACAGCTGCCCCTTTGCCTGCCTGACCACAAATGACCCTGAGGCCAGCACGCCCCTGTGTCCAGCACGCCCCTGTGTCCAGCATGTCTCTGTTTTTTCAACAACATATAACAATGAAATACATCTTCTTTCACTCGCTGCCAGCCCAGCTTACGAGTCTAAGCCCACACCCACAGCAGTCACGTCAGACAGGAATGCATGTGCAGAACAGGAAAGACTGTTGTGTGTGTGTGTGTGTGTGTGTGTGTGTGTGTGTGTGTGTGTGTGTGTGTGTGTGTGTGTGTGTGTGTGTGTCTTCCTGACCACAAATAACCCTATGTCCAGAGTGCTGCTGCAAGGCACTGCTGTACCTAAAGGCGTGGATGTAGTTTTCATTAAACACATAATGTTTGTTGTCTGTTTGGGAAATGCAATGCTACAGTATGTGATGCTATAGCTATGATTATGCTTGGCTCCGTCACTGTGGGGGTTTGCGGTGCTGCGATGCATGTATGTGTGTGTGTGTGTGTGTGTTCATAATTTGTGTACAGCTGTGTGTGAGTGAGAGAGAGAGAGAGTGAGAGAGAGTGTGTGTGTGTGTGAGAGTGTGAGTGTGTGTGTGTACGTGTGCACACACGTCTGAGTGGATGAGGATGAGGGAATGTGGGTGATGCAGTCCAGGGACAGTGGGAATTTGTTCGCTCCCATGATATTTCCACAACACACTCATCACCTTTTTTTTTCTCCGCACAGCAGAAACTCCGACTTCCCATCTCTGTGAAGTTATTTTAGACTCGGCCCAAGTCCCCACTCCTTCATCAGACTTCATCAAACTAATTATTCGTCCGGAGCGGTTTTTTTTCCTCCTCTCTCTCCACCAGAGGCGACTGATGAAAACAACCTGACAGCCAGGCGATATCCATCTACGCCATGGTGTGTGTCAGAGCAGCATATTCAGCACACCAGGGAGGTGACACACACACACACACACACACGCACGCACGCACACACACACACACGCACGCACATACACGCACACACACACACACGCACACACACACTCCTACGCACACGCACACATGCACGCACACACACACACACACACACACACGTTCGCACACACACACACACACACACACACACACACACACACACACACACACACACACACACACACACACACACACATAGGCCTCCTGGTGCCTGTCTTAGTCTACAAGATAATTGCTTTTCCTCTGTTATGTCCACGTAGCATTATTCTAGCGATGAATCAATCATGCCAAGGCAACACACACCACCCTGTAATAGATTTTGTTTTCTTTGAGGGGTTAAGTGTGTGTGTGTGTGTGTGTGTGTGTGTGTGTGTGTATGTGTGTGTGCGTGTGTGTGTATGTGTGTGTGCGTATCAGTGATACTTGAGTCTGTGTGAAGGAATCTAAGTGATAGCAAAAATCATATTAAATTCATATCACCTCTGCATATGTGTGTGTGAGAGAGAGAGAGAAAGAGAGGGAGAAAGAGAGAGAGAGAGGTAGAAAGAGATTGGGAGAGAGTTTCATGTCACAGGGTTTGTGTCACATGAGTCGGTGCGAGTGATGTGTGGATATGAAAACTGCCGGCGGAGGTGGAGTGTGTGTCTGGGTTGTGTCCACTGCCTCCCTCGTCTGCTCCCTCTCACACTCTCCACTGTCTCACCGTAACCTCTCGCCTCTCCTCCCTTCCTCCCTATCCTGTCCCTCCATGATCTCTCCTTCTTTCGTTCTTTCTCTCTCCCTCTGCGTCTCGCTTTCTCGCCTTGTCTGGCCCTCTCTCTTTCTCTCTTTCTTTCTATCTATCTCTCTCTCTCTCTCCACTTGTCTCCCCCTCCTCTCCCTCCTTTCTCTCTTCTCTCTCCATCCGTGGTGGTGATTAGGGATGCGTGGTTTAGCTCACTGAGGTCCCTGGCTAAATGTTGACTGACCTGTAACAGGAGAGAGGACATGGAACACACACACACACACACACACACACACACAGCACAACACAGCACAGCACACTGTCATAGGCAACGCTCACACTATAGTGATACACACTTACACCACAGTACATGGGAAAATGTGTGATTATGTTAGCCTGTGTGTGTGTGTGTGTGTGTGTGCTTCTCTGCCTCTAGGCACCTGTCCCTACAAATCCCTTATCCCTTTTACAGGATCCTTATCTTGACTTCTTAAAGTATTGCATTCCCCATTCCCCATTCCCATGGTGTATGAGTGTGTGTGTGTGTGTGTGTGTGTGTGTGTGTGTGTGTGTGTGTGTGTGTGTGTGTGTGTGTGTGTGTGTGTGTGTGTGTGTGTGTGTGTGTCTGTGTGTGTGTGTATGTGTATGCGTGTGTGTGAGTGTGTCTATGTGTGTGTGTACATGAATGTGCATGTGTAGCAGCTGAATGTGTGGGCAGTCTAGCTGCATTGCATAACTTGTGAGTGTGTGTGTGTGTACGCGTCTGTGCATCTGTGCGTGCATGCGTGTGTGTGTGTGTGTGTGTGTGTGTCTTGCCAGCAGGGTATCTGAGCTGCAGACAGAGCTGCGGCGGTGTGCTCCAGTGCTTAGTCGCGAACTGAACAGCTTTTCAGCGGAATCCCGCTTTCAAAGAGGCTCAGGCGCCTGTTGAGCCCAGCATGTTTGTTTTCCCCGAATGACTGGACTCACACAAGCCAAAATTAGCAAAACTGCTAAACAGCATCGTCGGTAAGCCCCGAAGGCTGTGTTTTCTACAAAACAAAAATCACCATGAGAAACATGGTCTGTGGATGTTATTGTTTTCATCACCTGGATGGGTCACAAGACATATGGGTATAGTGACATTTTGCCAATTCATGTGCGTATATAAGAACCTCTCATTTTCATTTAGAACTACGCCAGCTCAGTGCTATTGGCAGTCGAACAAATGCAACATTTTACAGAGATTTCCCAGTTTTCTTTTTAAAGCATGGTTTCATTTGCATATTCATCCACTACGTTGAATATTTCCCTCGTTCCCAATCTGCTTTGAGGTGCTTTTTATTTCTCGCAACACTCTCAAACATCCACACACGCTCCGTTGGGAATGATTTGCCTCTTGTGTGCCCTCCATACATGTGTATTTCTCTAAATATAACTTGTCCACCCCTTTGGGTAGCTTCCACTGAGGCAACTCAGAGGTGCTGCACTAACCTCTTCAGCATAATGAAAGCAGAGGTGGGTAAACCCAAAATGTAAAGAAAAATGTACTGTCTGAAGCCAGGGTTACTTGCTGCACCTATGAAAGGTTCTGTAGCGTGTGTGTGTGTGTGTGTGTGTGTGTGTGTGTGTGTGTGTGTGTGTGTGTGTGTGTGTGTGTGTGTGTGTGTGTGTGTGTGTGTGTGTGTGTGTGTGTGTGTGTGTGTGTGTGTGTGTGTGTGTGTGTGTGTGTGTGTGTGTGTGCGTGTGCATGTGCGTGTGTGCATGTGCGTGTGCCTGTGTGTGTGCGTGTGCGTGTGTGTGTGTGTGTGTGTGTTTGTACAGTATGTATGTGTGTTTGTGTGTGTGTTCATGTGCGGTATAGTGACAAGTGAGGCCTGCAGACATGTCCTAAGGGCTGAAAGCTCCCATCACACATATGGCTTTTTACAGTAAATTGAGTCTAATGGTGGATGGACATACTGTACCTAAAATGGAACACATAATACACTCTGTATCACATGATTCCAGTACACCTATACTAACATGCTGAAATATGCATGAACGTTTTACAGGTTTTACATAATAATATGGAACGTGACAGTCATACACTTTTGTAATTACACTATTATGATCAGTTGATCAACAACAACATACATCCAACGGTTGTTCGTTTTGCATTAAAACAGATTGAGTGCTTAAAGTAAAGCAAAGTAAAGTAAAAAGAGCATTCTAAGGATGAAGATCTGATGTGATTTATTCTGTTTTTTAAGACAAGAGCCATTGTTTTGAGGCAAAGCTGCTGTCCTTAGGTGCAGTGAGTTTGCTGACTGGTGAGTTTCAGTACATTAAGCTGTGTGCGGATGATGAATAGGCCTGACCTCACATCCTGTCACTGGGCGTACACCTGCTGGGGCAGTGCTCACTGGGGAAAGACATAAACTAAACAAGATGAAGATTGACTGCAACATATTATTGATCCGGTGGCAACTGCTTTTTAAAGTGCTTTTTAAAATCTTGATTGAATTATGGAGCTGATCATTTGGGATGATTGGGTGAATTAACAGCTTCAACAAGATTTACTTGAGAGAGACTAACTACTGTCAAAATCACAAGTCAATTATACTTCACAACGTTATTAGCGATAGATTTTGTTGAAAAGTTTGATGTTTTGGTTGCCTGTTCCTTCAGTAATTCTCCCATCTTTATACCTTACGGAACAACTTTCTATTTTCTTTCTAGCACCTTCTTTGCTATAATTATCCAAATCCATTTCTTGTGCTGTTGTCCCTAACAAGATGTAAATCAATGGAGGTGTGTGTCCTGCTTACTGGCCGACGCTTTAAGAGCCTTTGGTCAACTCTGTTTTGCTCCAGTCCCTGAAAATTAACCTTGTCATCCATCTTTCATGGCTACACATTTCAATGGCTACCCGATGGACCTGAATGCTTTGATCAATATAGAAGACAGGGATGGGTGGTTTCCGTTGTTCACGAGAGGAAGAGAACTTAATTTGATTTGTTATGTTGATTTTATTTCCCCACACACCGGCAATTCATCAATGGTAGCATTTCTCCTCTGTGCGAATAGGAGGGTGCAACTCTAGTCTAATTACTGAGATTAGTAGCAGCCAGCAGGGTAATCAGCTTTGACAGAGCCTGTTATATGTTTGTCCTTGTTTCTATTCTGGACCTTCCTTCGGTCAGCCTTTGAAGTGAGTAAGGAGGAAGCGGACCCAGTAAACGAACGAGGGAGAGAAGGAGAGAGTGAGATGGAAGGAGGGAGAGAGAGAGAGGAAATTAAAAAGAGAGAGCAGGAGAGGAGAAAGACAACGACAAAACACGGAGGATGAGATAGAGGAAGGGAGAGGGAGGTAGTGAGAGAGAGAGAGGGAGAGAGAGAGAGAAAGACTGGGCATCTCATGCTGAAGAAACTGTGTGCAGGAGAGAAAAAAACAAACATGATAATCTGGTTTAATACTCCAAACGTTTCATCTTGCACTCGCTTCTCTCTGGCTATCACACAATGTACATCGTCTTCCCCTTCTCTCTCTCTCTCTCTCTCTCTCTCTGCTATGCATCTCTTCAGTCTATCGCTCTTTCTATATATCTATAGTACCCCGTTCATAATTACTAGCTCCAACAGATGAAGGTATGGGATTAGGATGTAACAGATTTTTAATAGTTGCCATTCACACCGGCCAGAAAGATTTACATCAACATATTTCTGAATAACAAATACTGCAAGGATTATCTCCTCCACTCTACGCGCCGCGACAAAGAAGAAAAACTGAAAAACTGGTAAATGTTCATAAACTGGAGAAAAGAAAAACACAGTACTGTTGCAAATGTTCAGCCACGTAGTGCTGAAGTTATCCACGGTATTACCTAATCATCACCGCATCTTAAATCTTTCTCAATAATAACATTATTCTCTATTTATTAACAAAGCACTTTTTGATGAATAGATGTAAAAAATGAGAAAGAATACAAATATAGAGGAAAAATATTACAAAAAACTTTAGCATGTAACCATTTGACAAAAAAGATGACAAAAAAATAATAGCTTTTTTAATAGATTAAAAGTTTTTTTTATTCATGTTATGGGTTTGACACTAAGATTTAGTCTGCACACAAACACCACTGTGAACAGATGCTAGGCTGACGCTATCCTCAGGCTTCAGCAATTACAATAAATGGCACTTTCAATAACGAGCAAGCTCGACGTTACGTTATGTGTCTCATAATGTGATAACACCACTGATTCGTCTTTGTGAGGGGAACCATCGCCTTAGGCAAAGGGTGAAACATATTGTGTTATTGTTATTGGATCTCATAATGATAAAGGATAACAATGAATGACCACACATTCCTGGTATTGTGTGTGTGTGTGTGTGTGTGTGTGTGTGTGTGTGTGTGTGTGTGTACAGTATGTGTGCTATTTATGTGTGCTATTAATGTGTCATGTGGTACTTTTACTGAGGTAAAGGATGCTGTTATTGTCCTGAGGGGATCACCTGAAACAGTATGCTCTACCCTCACCACTAAAACCTGCTTTTTAAAAAAGTTTAATTTCAAAAACAAAAACATAATATACCAGCCACACTGCTGCTACAGTGTGAATGAAAAAGAGAAAAAAATGGGAAACTTTGGAAACTTCTCTTCACAGACTGTACGAAAGAACTATTATCACAATACACAGAAGTAAAATATCTTCAAAGCTAAACGTAATATGCAGATTTACTCTCATGAAAAAAAAAGTTTCAAAAATGGCTGGCGATTGGCCAACAAAAGAGGCCAACCATCATCCAAATGATTCCTCACAGCAAAAAAGAAAAAAAATACACATAATAATAAGGATAATAAAAAGCGAATAAAAATCCTTCCCCTTTGATCAGCCAAACTGTTACATTCATGATGAGAGGAGCAGGGAAATGAATCTATGAATCTATTTGTGGTTGTGTGTGTGTGTGTGTGTGTGTGTGTGTGTGTGTGTGTGTGTGTGTGTGTGTGTGTGTGTGTGTGTGTGTGCGTGTGCGTATTCGTATGTCTGTGTGCAGGTGCATTTGCGTGTGTGTGTGTGTGTGTGTGTGTGTGTGTGTGTGTGTGTGTGTGTATGTGTATGTGTATGTGTATGTGTATGTGTATGTCTGTGTGTATGTGTATGTGTATGTCTGTGTGCCGGTGTGTGTGTGTGCGTGTATGTGTGTGACGAACATTTCACTTCTCTGCTCTGTGTGTGGGCGATTAGAGTGCTGAACGCCTCATTGCACAATCAATACCAGCAGTTCATCAGCAACAGCGGGCAACCAAAGGGGCTTTTTCTTTGGCTGCTTCCAACAAGACAACTTGATCCCTGTTCTCTCTTCTGTCTCACACTTTATGCAGTGTGTGTTTGTCCATCCACTCAGCATACACAAAAAACACACTCTCTCACTCACAGACATTCACCTACATGCAAACATGTATAGTGTGCGCGCTCAAATGCACATCAACACACAAATGCGCTCACACACACACGCGCACACACACACACACACACACATGTGCACGCACACAAACACACACACACACACAATTCAAACAATATTTTACTGTGGTAAACATCTATTTTAGCAACCACCAATACAGATAAATGTCTCTATAAGAGAGAGAGAGAGAGTGTGTGTAGAGAAGGCTCTTCAGATACAATGTGAGATTCTTTGTGTATAGCTCGCCTCTATTTCCTTGCTTTTAAGCACGCCCGGTATGATCTGTGTTCCTCGTATCATAGCAACCACTGTCCTTTATTTACATGGAGCAACTAGCCACATTTTGAGATCTGACAGATTGGTCCACCTACTTCAAAGAGTAGGGGGTGGTTTGTAAAGGTCTCCTTCCCCTAATGGTCTAAGCATTTGCACAGCTTGACAGCTTTGGTCCCAGAGACGTTGTAAAAAATATTGTTGTTGAAACTAAATCGAGCGACAGGCAGAGAGCAAGAGAGGAAGAGAGAGAGGGAGAGAGAGGGAGAAGCACCTCTTGTGCATGTCGGGAAGCTTGGCCGACTTTCTGGGAAGAGAAATAGGAGGGGGGAAAAAAACACTGGCGAGGTGTCCCAAATATTTGGTAGTCAGATGAGAAGCGTTGGGTTTTGTGGATAGTCACAGCTGCTGGGGTCAACACTCACTCCTCTAAGCCCTTTTTCGTGTGGCTCTACTGCCAGTTTTTATTTATTTATTTTTTCTCCGTTTGTTTGTTTGTTTCTTACACATACACAGCTGTCAATACAGAGAAACTCTGAACCAAACCACAGACGTCACCAGAGAGATAACAGAGCGAGAGAGAGAGAGAGAGAGAGAGAGAGAGAAGAGAGAGATAGAGAAAAATAAAAACAAGCTCACTGTCACAATTTTTTTGTGCTTCAACCAAAACAAGGAGGCCAGGAAACGTAACCACGTAACAAGTAAACAGGCGAAGGTTGCAGGATGCAGTTTCTCTGTCTGAGCAAAAAAGGATGGGATGCAGAGGTGGGCAGACACCTTGCAGCGGGGAAAGTTGGAGGCGGCCAGACATCTCCCGGCCGCAGGTAAAGAAGCGTCAGGTGGGCAGAGCCGTAGCACACTCGGGCGGGATCTCAAGCTACGAGGGGGCAGAGATGAGGAGGGTGGCGGGGGCTCTCGTAGGACACGGAGGTGGGGAGGTCAAAATGTCTAAACAGCCCCCCCCCCCCCCCACGATCTAAAACTAGAGGAGCAAGCCGTCAAGGATGTGGGCTCTGGAGGGGACGAGATAGAGTCACAGGAGGGGGGCAGGGACGAAGGGCGAGGGGGGGTGCGGGTGGGGGGTGTTTTCTGGAGGTGGTATGCGGGCAGGGGGCATGGGGGGATTTGGGTGGGGGGGGGGTTGAAGCGTCTTGTCTCACTCACGGTAGAACACGTATTCGGTGTAGCTGGTCCAGATCTTGTCGTCAGTCTGCTCGTGGGCGAACGCGCAGGTCCCCGTGGAGTTGCAGGCCACCATGTGGAAGCCGGCGTCGGCCAGCTTGTCGAAGGCCTGCTCCAGGAAGGTGAACTTCAGGTAGTAGCGCGACGTGTAGCGCTCGGGCGGCCGGTCGGGGTCGCGGCTCTCGTTGAGTGTCTCGCCGAACACCTCCTTGGCCAGCGAGGTCTTGCCGCACACCATGATGCGCGCCACGCGCCGGAACTTGGCGTCCGTCTGGCTGTCGCGGCCCAGCGTGTACGAGCCGCGGTAGCCGATGGTGATGAAGCCCGAGCGCTTGCCGTCGCCCGAGCTGGACGCCAGGCTGGCGCAGGCGGCGGCGGCGGCGGCGGCGGCGCCCAGCGTGGCCAGGTTGCGGGCCGCCACGTCGGCGCTCGGGGAGGACTCCTCGGGGTCGCTCTGGCAGCCGTCGTCGCCGAGCGAGTTCTGCTTGCTGATCTTGGGCGCCAGCATCTTGACGAGCTCGGGCAGGTTGAAGAACTCGGCCTCGCGCTGCAGCCGGCCGCGCTCGGGGAAGTGGTCGGGCAGCACCAGCTGCTGGTCCCGCATGTAGTCCAGGATGTAGCGGAACAGGAAGCCGTCGCGGTCCACGAAGAAGCGGCCCTTGGTGTCGCGCGCCAGGCCCTTGGTGCTCTTCTGGCTGAACATCTGGCACAGGAGCGAGTCGGGCACGCTGATCAGCGTGGCGTAGCGCGTGATGTACACCTGGCCGCCCACGTTCAGCTCCACAATCTCCGGGAAAGGCACCTCCTCCACAGGCAAGCCGCTGGAGTTGTCCGGCAGAGCCATGATGGCCGAGGTGGTGGTGGTGAGTGCGTCAAAGTGTATCCTCCCCGCAAATCTTCCCTCACAGTCCTGGACCAGAGAGCAAGGGCCACCCCTACTGCCCCCGTCTCAAAGCTCTCGCACTCGCACACTTCCCTCACTAATGCACAATTTTACGCGCACAGCTGCGGGCGACATACAATCTAGCAGACAACGTTTTCTAACGGTTTTCCGATGGGAATTGTGGCTTTAAGCTATTTTCTCTGTAAAAAAAGGTGGGTGTAATCGCTTGAGAGAGCTAGAGCCCAAGGGTACAATCCGATAAAAGGTGCTTTAATGCAGCAGGCGCTCCCGGTCCAGGATGGGATTTTCGAGCGCTACGGTACGCTGTGGCACGAATGTGCAAAAAAACGAACTCGACTCCAGTTAGGAACGCTCAGCGAAGAGTGGTGTCTTCATGCAGGGTAAATGTTGCCCGTCGCAACTGCTTCAGCGCTGACTCGACTATGTTGATATACTAACATACACTAAGATGAGGAGAGTTTCTAAACCGTGACTGTTTTATCCTACTGCAAAGCAAGCTTTAAACTAGGCTATTCATCACAGTGCACTCTCCAATTGTGCTTACCGCATTACATCGTCAAAGCAAAAGAGTAGACTATGTCATTTAAACTATCACATTGAACGAGGCAAAGAAGCGTCGGTCAGATGGTAACTTGCCAGAGCTCTCCTCCGTATCACTTTCTCCTTGTACTTTCTATGTACAAGGAGAGACCGTAGCCGAAGAAAATTGTGAACACGTAGTGTCCTCCAACAGTAACATACATAAGGATCTCCCAACCATCCATTGTTAGGATGCTCTTTCTCTCCGTGAGACAGCTAGACCTCTGCACCCTCCGCGATAGTGCGTCTCGTTCCTCGCACTCCGAGCAATGGTGCCCGTAATACTCTTCTTGCAAACTCCACCTACGTGACAGTGACGTCGCTTCATATCAATCCGTCTATGTGGCTGATGTTTACCTCCTATCCCAATCCGCCAACAACGCTGGCCTGGCCTAAATATTCTGAACAGGGACACACACAACACTCCAAATATTTATATATATATATATATATAAAAAATCACAATCAAAGGAGTCTGTTGGCATAAGGCTCAAAGTGTGTTTATGATTTTGAAGTAAAAGCGTCATGAAAAAAAAAACAAACAAGTAGATGATCAATAATTAATGCAAATAAATGTTTAGGGGAGCCCACCAATTTAGTCTGTCGGTGCTGGCGCGATAAAATAAAATTGTTCCGACATTTTAATTGGCCACGTAGGTTTGTTCTACAATAGTGACACCTTGCGATAGCTGGAAAGCAATGGACAGTCAATGCTCAATATATACATACAGTAGTTTCTGCTGTATAGCTTTATATTTCTATGTGTTCATTTGGCAGAGACTTTAATCCAAAGTGATTTGCGAAAATGAGGAATGACATTCAACCTGCGATGCAGAGGAGAGCTTATAACGATCACAACTACATCAAACAGTAGGCTACTATTACCAGAAGCTTTATACGTGTTGTAGTGCAGAAGGAGGAGAGGAGAGAAGAAGGGAAAATATGTGGTGAAGTGTGCAGACATCAGACTTGCAGTGTGGACATTTCCCAAAAACCTCTTCCCTAATAAATAACCAGACTGGACTGTATCGTTTTTGTTTTCTTTAATCCTGTTGACAAACAGACAAACCAACTAAACAAAACACAACTTCTTTGGTGGAAGTAAAATGGCTGTCTGTCCTAATGTTCACTAATAAGGGATCAAAAAGGCTAAGTGACCAGATCATTAACATTTCACAGGAAGCACTCACTCTACAGGGGTCACCATAGGTCAGGTCGGAGTCAGCTGATTGGCTGCCAGAGGTCGCTGTCCTATCCGTGAAAGTGCTTGCCTCACTCGAGGACAGTCCCCGGGGCAGACTGAGTCACACCCAAGTAAGAATTATGATCTAGCCGAGTCATCTCTCCTGTCAGCGCAGCCTGTGATTTAAATGGCCCCTTCATAATCCACAGCCTTCAGCCCTCGTGTTTTTCTGTCTTTCTCCAGTTGCATCACTCTCGTCACTGACACTTGGTTTACTCATTTCTCATCATGCCAGTCAATGTATGCCGCAAAGTAGCCAACAGTTCAATGAGTATGTACATTGGATTGTGTAAACCAAGGCCATTCTCTCTCTCTCTCTCTCTCTATCCCACTCACTCAGCTCTCTCTCTCTCTCTCTCTCTCTCTATCTCTTTGTCTCTCTCTCTTTCAGACATGCACGCGCACACACACACACACACACACACACACACACACACACACACACATACACACACACACACACACACACACACACACACACACACACACACTCTCTCTCTTTCTCTCTGTCTCTCTCTCTCTCCCTCCCTCATCACACTCTCTCATCACTGACATGCTGGCTGGTGTCCCACAGGTGCAGCTGGTTGGCAGTTCAGGCAGTTGAGTCCCTGTTCAGAGGATGAAAACAAAGGACAAGGTTTCAGATGAATAATAATAATAAAAAAGACTATTCACTTGGTCATGTTCCAGAGTGTTTTTTCTCTCTCTTTGAGGGTAACTGTCACTGTGGTACACAATAATCACAACAGTGAAGCATGGAAATATCTGCTTTGCACACACACTAAACTGAATACAGGGCAAAAGCTAAACAAAGATCTCCATAATTCAACAGACTTCTCTATAAAGCCAACAGGAATGGCGTAGGCAAGGGCGTAGCCCAGAGAGGAGATGGATGGGGTAGCTAAACTATGACATTTGAGAATATTCCCCGAAGATTCTTGTGTGTTCTTAACCAGAGGGCCGAGGGTCACTGTTCCCAGCCCATGAATATCTTCTGCTCTCCTCCTCATGTTAAACGTGAAAAATGGTGGAGTTTTGGGCAAAAAAACACACACACACACACACACACACACACACACACACACACACACACACACACACACACACACACACACACACACATGCCCTTCTCTCTGTTGTCAGCTGGTCACATTTCTGCACAGGCCTCTAAACCTGTCATATCTCATTTTGCACAGTGATCCCCAGCCGGATCCTTGCTGAGACTAAGTATAGCCCTCCCATGAAAAAATAATTCTGTGTTATACATTTCCCCTCTCAGGATGCACTGACAGTCCCTCGCATGTGCACTGTGCACCTCCAGTATTGTAAATCTGGAGAAGTCGGCGACTTGCTGGTACATTATCTCTCTTTTTAAAGCTGTGAGTCAGTGATACGACGTCTTATTAAAAATGGAAGAGTTGGGTTGTGTGAGGGGGGAGAGGCCGGGACAAGGGGGCAGGCAGCCGGAGCTGAGCTGAGATGCAGTGCTGAACCAGGAGCGTTTTCCCAGGGAAAGCACTTCCTTCAGACTGTCAGTGTAGACAGGAAAAGGGAATGAACTTCCCCAAACCCTGAACCCAAATAAGAGAAAAATACCAAAGTAGAGGAACACAAACAAAACATTTGCTTACAATGCTTCATTGTGCTGCCCTTTGCATGTTGGAAAAGCTTCATAAATAATAATACATTTTACTGTAAGACCCACACAGACTCAACAGTAGAGCCTATGCTGTTTGTATGGGACAGACACGGTCATTTAATCAATTTTATAATTTGTGGATAACTCTAATCTCCCAGAAGATTTAAACATAGAAACTAATTGTCACATTCTGATGTTGCATCAGCATTTTAACCTCAGTTGGCCGATGACACACTGTTCCATGACTTGTAGTAGGAGGTGATGGTCTCCCATGACAACGCACGACAGGCACTAGACTACTAGCCTAGAGCAAAGCCATCGATATCGGCTTTGGCCTAGAGCACTCAGACAGTGTCAAATGTTGTTTCTGACATCTACTGGTCTCTCCCTGTATTGCAGATCAGTGGCAGAACAACACTTTTATGGGGTGGCCAAGGATATTTCTGGAGGTTCACAGACTATGATAGGAAATGTCATTAATGCAACCTAGCGTTCTTAGTTAGAGTTCATAATTGCTCTCAAGTTCTTTGCTCAATTTGACATTTGAGGCTTAAATGACCAAAAATCCTGTAAAATCCACACATCCTGGCAAATTTCCTTGCCCCAGACCACCAAAAAACCAACAGCTGATCTTCAAATCTTCATTTCAGTTCTACTGAAGATGTGGAAAGGGCAACATTTCACAAGCCTTTAAATAACTTATTCAGAGAATATTCAGAGAAATGCAAATGCCAGCATTCTGTCAGGAAGACTCAATTCTATGTCACTCATTCAATCATAACTTCTGACCAGTTTACATTGGCCTTGATAATGAATCGGCTCATGAACCTGCTCTGTTGCTGTTCAGGTGCTGATTTTCAATGTTCCCAGCCTCCCTTCCTCCCTCCCTCACCACCACCAGTTTGGCCCTTGTCCAGCCGTCCAGGGGGTAGGCTCCACCCCTGTCTCATCCCGGCAGGATCAGCTGGAGTCTGCACGCTTAGTGACCTGGACGGGGCCTAGCTATGTCAAAGACTCTCTCTTGTTGCTTATATTATAATTGATTTGCTATACATCCATTTTCTTATGTCTTTTGTTAATAATTCAATGGCTTGCAATATTTGTTAACTTCGATCATGTCTTCCTGTCTTTCTTGGTGAACTGAATGCAACCTTGAGAAGTCCTGGAATGTGAGCAGGTTTCTCTGGTCGACAGCTTTACATTGCCTTTGCTTGATTATATCAAGGTGTGGCCAAATGTAGCCTATGGGCTATATCAAGTTCAGCAGTGAAGCACTGGTAGAACTATGGCCGTCTTCCAACATCATCCATTCTTTACAGTGCGGCTGAAACGATAACTTATATTTTTAGGGACAGTTTCCAGGACAAGGATTGCATTCCACTAGGAAAGTGGAGGAGGATGTCCTCTGATTTGTGTAGGGCCTAGCGAGCAGCCAGATAAATGGTCCATTAAACGTCAGATTTGTATTAGGCCTATCATTCCTTTTCATGAAACCACATTAAAATAGGTTGAAGCAGTAGGCAAATAGGCAACTAATTTTGTTCATCAACTGGACCCCTCCCATAGGCTATTGATATCAAATAGACACGTTGGCCCTATTTCATTTGCGCAAACTTTATTGGCTAGGCCTATATGACAACCATCAAATAAAAAAATGAAAACAAGTCTGCACTTACCTGACAGGAGTCAGAGCTTACTAAATAAGAGACTTTATAAAGGCAAAGACTTTGACTAAATATTTAGTGTAGGCCTAGAATAGACTAATTCATTCCGGGCACGAAAGAGTGCTTGTTTGACGTCACGGGGGTGGGCTAACAGGAAATCTCGCGCGCAACTGTAGAGGAGCGCGTGAGGACAACGATGGCGGAGAGGTAGGAAAGGTAGCAACCTTTTAGGGGTTTGACCATTTGCTAAGTAACATCGCAACCATCATTAGCCTACCAAGACTTAACAGTTTTAAACAGGGTTGGATTTTAATCAGCCAGAAAAAGCAACATCAGGAAGATGCCGAACATCAAGATTTTTAGCGGTAGCTCGCACCAGGACCTTTCCCAAAAAATTGCGGATAGACTCGGTTTAGAGTTGGGGAAGGTCGTCACCAAGAAGTTCAGCAATCAAGAAACATGGTGAGTGTGTAATGTATGACATTATTTATTTTATCGAACCATCAGGAGTTATCATTTTAAGTAGCATCGCTTGCTGTAGAGGCCACAAGTGTTGCTATTGGGTACCAAGAGGCCATGTGGGTAATGGAGTTTACCGATGCGAAAGCAAAGCTGCGAATGTGATGGTTGAAGCATGTGCCACCACAAGTCCCATAATGCAATTTGATTTTACGTCACTAGTTGGTTAAGCTCACGAGTTCATGTGTTACTCTGCTGCGTGGTCCAGAAATGTTTCATCATTTTCAAACATCGTGATTTGTCTTTTTTCCCCATTGCCTGTCAAAGTTTGCGATTAACATTCAATTAAATTGCTCTTAAAACGTAAAGCCCATTTAGTTCAATTAAATGATGATGGTGTTGTGTAACGTACAGCGATTAGAAGTTTCCAGAGCTGGAAAACAGGACAATGACTTCATTTCAGCGTTTGTTCATAACTAGATATCCACATCCTTTGCTAATGTTTCTTAATTTGTAAACAGAACTTGCATTAAGCATAACGACACTTTTGCACTGTACCACACCCTTACACGTTTGGTTGTATGTAAATCTACAGCCTCATATCAGGTCTTACTGAACACACGCATTTAGTGCCAACCAAATGTAATTTGGTTACATGCAAAACATGTAGGCATTTGATAGTTAAAATCGCCACAACTGTTGTCAGGAGGTCTGGTGCATACATGTAGCTGTTTGTGACATTAACTACGAATTCTGCTTTATTTTTTCTTTAGAGCTAAACTGTAACTAAGTATTCAGGCATTTTACTTATTTCACGCGTGTGTGCGTGTCTGTGTTTCATAAATGGTTCTCTTTCTGTGGCCAGTGTGGAGATAGGAGAGAGCGTGCGCGGGGAGGACGTGTACATTGTGCAGAGCGGCTGTGGCGAGATCAACGACAACCTGATGGAGCTGCTGATCATGATCAACGCATGCAAGATCGCCTCCGCCTCCAGAGTCAGCGCCGTCATCCCCTGCTTCCCCTACGCCCGCCAGGACAAGAAGGACAAGGTGGGGGTGAGGGACGTTCACCTGCAATTATGCTCCATCCACCCCACTGACGTGCACTGCTGTCCTGTACACACACACACACACACACACTCAACTGGGTTAAAGTGAAATTAAGGGCACTGAACGGAAAAGGGATGAAGGGGCAAAAGCTCTCCACACTAAGGCACTACTCGAGTTAAAATGTTGTTATTTCACTGGAACGTCCTAACTGGGCAGTTAAAAAATGCCCAAGTGTAGTGGCTTGTGTACCTGGCCTTTTTTCTTTGTTCTCTTCTCTTTTTTTTGTCTCCCGTGTACACCAGAGAGCTCCTTTACTGCAATAAGATCAAGACTCTTTAGGATAGAGCACATCTACAGACGGTGTCTGAAATAGAGTTAAACAGTTTAAATTGCACAGCGTCTAGAAGTCATTAAACCGGTTTGTTTGATCAAATTGGGTAGAGTACGGGCATGTGTTTTCTGTAAGTATCTTACTTGTCATGATCTGTGAGGTAGGGTTTATTTTAGGTGTGCTGTATGGTTTCATGTTTGTTGACCATGAGTCTAGAGGTCACAGAATGTTTGGATGTCTTGCCTTGATAAAGAGTTCCAATCGCTGGCTTCACTCCCAGACCTCATCATGGCATACATTGCTTTTTGTTGGGACAGTGAGATTCCTCATGAGTTTCTCTATAGCTGAGAAAAATAGTGTGTGTGTGTGTGTGTGTGTGTGTGTGTGTGTGTGTGTGTGTGTGTCTCAGAACGTAAAGGAGACGGAGATAATGGTAATGATGTTACATTCTTGTGGACATTCATGGCATATTTCTGGATAACAGTTTCATGTTTGTTAAGACACTTTATTCTGAAAACAAACCGGCACAGGGCGAACCTCTCCTTATCTCTTCTCGTGACTTGCTGGGAAACAGTTCAGTCCTTTCACTCCCTTAGACTGTAGCACAGCTGAGCCCATTTCAGATATGCACAGGAGTGGCCGATCAACAACAGAACCTATTTAACATTACACAGCATGACACGGACACAAGGACTATGCGTAGGTTTGGCTGACGGCAGTCACAAAGACACTGCATGTGTCCAGGCTCCATAACGGTCCTCCCTCTGGGTGCCATGCATGTGCTGCCAGCAGCAGTCTTAACGCCCAACCACAGAACCAAAGCAACAAGTACAAAATCACCAATACTGGTAGTTTAAAGGAACACGAGTGCCTTGCAGTTTGTGGCTGTCCATGTGGATAAGCATGGAGAAAGAACTCTTTTTGCCGAAATATTCACAAGGTGTTCAGTGGTACAAGGTCTCATACCGTCAGTTGACAATAGTACCCACAGATTAGTGAAGTACTTGGTTTGCCTCTCTGGTGAGGGGCTGTAGGATATCAATATGCTCCATTGTGTAAACAGACACAAATGTTTGCCATCAATGTTTACATTTAGAGTGCCCCTTTAATGTAGTCATTTCATGAGAAAATAATGCAGTCAGTGAAGAAAAATACCCTCGACGTCTGTCTAGTTTATTTCAGTGAAATTCGGCTCTTTTAATTCCAGTTGGGTTAAAATGCAATAGTTTTAAATGGCTATATATTCTGTGAGTGAGCGATCCTTATTTGGTTGTTGTTGCACTGCAGAAGGTGATGGGTTGGCATTGCCTCTAACCAGCTATCTGTGCCCCCTTTTAGAGTCGAGCTCCCATCTCCGCCAAGCTGGTAGCCAACATGCTGTCCGTGGCCGGGGCCGACCACATCATCACCATGGACCTCCACGCCTCTCAGATACAGGTAGGCCTCGCTGACACACTTTCCACATGATGGAAACTCCAATTAGAGGGACATTCACATTATGCAGGTGGCTATATGGTTTAGTAAAGTAGGTATTTTTAAGGTGGCTTGTTTGAACAGGATCCTCATATTCATGATGATGTGTGTTACTAATCACCGTTGGACACTGGGTTTGAAACTCCACAGAAATGTAAACCTTTCAACAGACCTACTCTTACAGCCAGAGTGTGTTGCTATTGTTCAGTTCAGATCACAGGGCAGGTACCAACTGTGCTGCTGTTGGATTGGTGGAAAGCTAGTCAAAGCTTGTTAGCTATTGGTCAGTTTTAGACAGGAACACCCCAGTTCTTCTGAAAAGGTACACTAAGCAGGTTTAGGTGTTTTTGGTGACTGTAGAGCTCCCTCTAGTGTCACAATGTATTCATATCTTACTCTGCTGTTGTAAATAGTACACTTCTCATGACCTACTGTATTCCCCTGTGCACGATGCAAATGCTTTTGTTGTGGAAGTGAAGGGTTAATAACAGACAAAAGATGTCTCAAAAGAGCTGTGTCTGCTGACAAGGTAATGTTTCACAATTCTTGCAAGATTTGGCGGGCCGCCGCTCTTGGAGGTTGCCTGGCTGGTTTTCTCGGCAGTGACTCGCTACGTCTATGCTGTATAGTTATGCTAGATGAACGATTCGCCCATCACAAGTTCGTTTACCATCATTTTGGCTTGGTAAAGGTGAAAATCTTGCGTAGTGTCCCCCATCAGTATTTCATAGAAGGAACTACCATCTCAGCATAGAGGAAGCGATCAGGCTGCCTTTCAGACTGTTTGTCAGGGTAAGGTGAGATAGAATCTGAGTGCTTGCCTGTGGCTGTCATTTGTGTGATTAATGTTCTGGAATACTCAACCACCTGTCCAGACAAGCTGCCCTTAAAGGGATAGTTCGGGTTTTAAGACACGAAGTTATATGGGTTCCCTGTCAGCAACGTTGTGCATCAGCACTGACTTACCCCCCGACAGCGTCCTGTGAGCCGAGATCCAGCCGGTTTTTGATCGTTTTTGATGCCGGACTATTTTCTTCAGCAGGTTTCTGGGGTCACGAAAGTAAAGTGTTTTTCTTCTCAAAACCATATGCGTTCAACAGAGTGATATATTTGCACCACAAAAACGTTGTCCAGCTGTCAGTAGCGCGCAGTGATAGGAATCGCGAAAAATAAGTAAGTGATAACGAGGTTTGAATTTTTCCTGGACAACGTTTTTGTGGTGCAAATATATCACTCTTTTGAACGCATATGGTTTTGAGAAGAAAAACACTTTACTTTCGTGACCCCAGAAACTTGCCGGACTACTTTCTTCACCATCAAAAACCGGCTGGATCTCGGCTCACAGGACGCTGTTGCGGGGTAAGTCAGTGCTGATGCACAACGTTGCTGACGGGGAACCCATATAACTTCGTGTCTTAAAACCCGAACTATCCCTTTAATGCCTCATGTTGGGAAGTGAATTTCAACATGGCATAACATGTTTAATGTGAAATGTCATTATTTAAATCTACATTTGTTTTTTGTTCAAGGATATAGTTGTATAAGCAGGTCTCCGTCTGTCCTTTTACAAGTTCTGTCTGTTAACTTAGATAAACCACATTTTGACCACACATGTTTCGCAAAGGAGCACTTTCACTTCTTGTTTTGCGTCACACTAATCTTGGCTGTCAGATTTTAAACAACATGAGTGCCAAGACCGGATACAGAGTAAACACTCAAATAATATCACAATGTTTGCGCATCTTTATATCATAGTATGTGGCAATCTGCAATCTATTGTGCTGGGCAGTCTTCTGAAGTTGCTGGCTTTTTGACTAAAGGCATTCAAACAAGGCAATGTTAAGAAATGACTGCGAATCAGCTTGTTTGTGTTGTGTGAAGTGTTGCCGTTTTCAGATGCTGGAGAGCAAATTGAAAACGTTGAAGAAATAGTCTGTCTGACATAGGTTGACTTCTGAAGGCCGCAAGGCATTGGATAAAACACAACAATATTAGATTTTGGGGATGGGGGGGCAAAAACAATTTTGCGTAACATGCTCTTGGCACTTAGTTTCCCAGTGTGCTTCTCCCCTCGTGTACCCAGGGCTTCTTCGACATCCCCGTGGACAACCTGTACGCTGAACCTGCCGTGCTTAAGTGGATCAAAGAGAACATTCCGGAATGGAAGAATTGCACCATTGTGTCCCCCGATGCCGGAGGCGCTAAGAGGTTAGCGCTATAGCTTTTATCACCTCCTCCTCCGGTTTCTAACACTGTCCTCCCTCTCTGCTTGCCTTCTGTCTTCAGTGTGCGCGTGTGTGTGTGTGTGTGCGCGCGTCTGTGTGTGGGTTGGAGCGTGGTGAGTTTCCATCGTCACTGTCAAGTGTTTTTTCCTGCCTCTAATGAGTTTTTCCGCTCCCGCAGGGTCACGTCCATAGCTGACCGTCTGAACGTGGACTTTGCGCTCATCCATAAGGAGAGGAAGAAGGCCAACGAGGTGGACCGCATGGTTCTCGTCGGAGACGTCAAAGACCGCGTGGCCATCTTGGTCGACGACATGGCCGACACTTGTGGGACCGTATGCCATGCTGCTGACAAGTGAGTTTGTGTGTGTGAATCTAGAGCTCATGTGGATGCATGCAATAGTGTTAGAAAGTTTGACTGTGTGTGTGAGGTTGTATTATTCTCAGAGAGGTCTTCTAACACACAAGGTCCTGAAATAGTTAGGACACTGCAGCTGCAGTTGCTCCATTCCTTCCTCCATGTGTTTACTGTGACTGCTTCTGTGTAGTTTAGGTGAAATTGTATTTGTTTAAAAAGGTGTAGGGCAGCGATGGTGTAGTGGTTTTAAGAAACGTGGCCTGCCTGCCCCTTTTGCCTGAACCCGGAGTTGCTCCAGGGAGACTGACTCTACAACTGGTCTCTGGATGTTATTGCTTTGGATAAAAGCATTAGCTAAATTAATTTAAAAGAAAGCGTGGTAGCCCTGTTCATAAATATCTCTCTCCATCTGTCTCTCTCTCGCTCTCTCTGCCTCTCTCTCCCGCTCTGCCTCTCTCTCTGCGACTTGACAGGCTGATTTCAGCTGGGGCCACAAAAGTCTACGCCATTTTGACCCACGGTATCTTCTCGGGTCCGGCCATTTCACGCATCAACAACGCCGCCTTTGAAGCCGTCGTCGTGACCAACACCATTCCTCAGGAGGAGAAGATGAAGCACTGTCCGAAAATTCAGGTGTGTCACTTATTACCCACCTGAAACTGTCCTATTACGCCACTGGCTGCAGGCTTCTGCTGTTAGCTAGTGAAGTAACATTGTACTAAGTTCTACATGTTTTTTTTTTTTTCTTATTTAGTTTTTAACCTCTTATTGAGAAATATAGATTATAAACATAGACACATCAGCAGAGTTACCTAAGATTTTCTTTTCAATTTGTTTTCTGATAATCATGTTTTCGCTGTAATGAAATGGTGAACAAACTATCTCCCCTTCAGTGCTGCTGTTGAATCAGTCACCGACATGTTGGTGTTCTCCAGTCTGTGAATAACTAAATCTATGTTATAAGGATTTGAAACTAGTGGCTCCATGGAGGTATTATAAGAACCGGAGAAAGTGAACAAGTCCCGCCCCCATTCATTTCAATGGGAATGCTAGGCTAGTGAAAATTGCCAAAATGTAAGGATTTTTTCAGGCTTCAACATGGCATTTCTAGGGTCTTGTTTCCGGTGCCATTTTACTTAGCCAATAAGGTAAGGTACAGAAGAAAGATATAAGGAGAATTCATGCCCACACTAAGCTCGTGCATGAGCTGAGAGTGGAACAGCCACCAATCAGCATGAGGAGAAATGGCACCGGACATGATATATTTCTGGAAAATAGCGACGAGGAAGTACCTTGCTAATTGGCGAAGCTAATCAGTCAAATCCTGACCCCCTGAGTGGCTCCCACAGACTTCAGTCATTTTAACTCTTTAACTGCTACAGAATTCTAGAATACTATACCCCTTCACTGGCCTATTCCCTTTCATGGCTGTGAAATATGGCTGACGTCCAGCTAACAAGTTATGTTTGGTCTCTCTCTCTCTCTCTCTTCCTCTCCCTCCTCTCTCTCCCTCTCTCTCTCTCTCTCTAGGTCATTGACATCTCCATGATCCTGGCAGAGGCCATCAGGAGGACTCACAATGGCGAATCAGTCTCTTACCTCTTCAGCCACGTACCCTTGTAATCTCTGGTCTCCCACCCCCCCCCCCCCCCCCCCCCCCCCCCACACACACACACACACATACATTCAAACACACTTGAGCACACACACACACACACACACACACACACACACACACACTACCCTACTCCCTGGAGGTCCTCTCTCTATCCCGCCGTACCAGAGTTGTCTATGGCTGATCCAATCTCCTCTCAAATCCTCTATTCCAAGTTGGCAAGATGGCTGCCCCATCAGGCAGACTGACTGAGTGGAGGACTCCCCCATTCCCCCTAGTGACTCTATCCATAAAATGATTCCCAAACAAAGCCTTCTTTGGCGAAAATGTTCATATCCAACATGCAGCTGTTACAAACTCAAGTTATTGAGTTAAAAATAAATATTTAGGTCATTTTGTGGTGGTGATGTTACAATTTTATTTATTGGTTCCTGATTTTTAACTGTAGCTTTGATAATCAAATCAGAATGGTCAAAAGTGTTCAAAGTCACCAACAAATTTATATTGGCCAATAGGGACCTCTAATTAACACCACCCAAATGCCTGATGAGGAATGTGATGAAAGGCAGTAAGTGAGTGAGTTTTTCTCTTTTTTTTCTTCCTTTCCTTTTTTCCCCACAAGACACAAGCTTGTCTGAGGGCAAGAACTTCCTGGCGAAGAGTTGATGTGCTGTTTTTATTTTTCATCTTTTGTTTTTTGTTGCATTTTTTGTAAAGAGATGACATTTGTATGGACACTGGACAGTAGTTTTAGTCACAGTTACACAAAGAGGTCACATCATGGAAGTGCTTACCTTTCCGGTTCATTTCTGCTTTTTTGTATGTGGCTGGTTTTTTCTTCTTTGGGGGGTTGAACACTCCATTATGGATTGATAACTTTGTTCTTATTAAAGAGTCCTGATAAAAACGTCAAGAATGTGGTGAGAGTTGTCCCTCTGTTCCCTCTAAATGTGATCTGAGAATTCTTTGAGGATTCAGCAATGTTAGGCTTGCCACATTAACTTATTAATGGTGATCAAAATGTATCCAAGTTATCGTCTAACAAGTAATCTGTAGGAATGTCTCTTTTCAACACACTGGGCGTTCTGCGCATAGCCTAAGGGGTTTGTCTAAAACTGATGAAGTGGCCCTGCTCCTACTTGCGACAAAGTAACACATTGCTATACTAGATGTTCAGTGTGCACATCACTGTATTGGATAAGTTTCATAGGTCTGGGATATCATGGAATTTTAGTCTTCTATAGACAGGAGATTTGGTCATATAATATAAAGAAATGTGTATATTTTAAATGTAGTTGTCTTTTATCAATAAGTATATTTTCCATGCACAACTTTTTTGAGTTAATCATATGTTTCCTGCAATACTCTGAAACTCTGGGAACCCTGATTGTGAGTGATGGGATCAAAGTGAGTTATGATACTGAGTGATGAAATCAGTAATAAAAATGTGAATGCAATCAGTGATGAAACTGGTCATCAGATGGCTAGATAAAGAACCAAATGTTTTTTTCCCAGCTTGCCTCAAATCAACAAAGCTAGGAGATGCAATGTGGAACCATCTTAGTAGATGGGGAGATGTCTGGTTGAAACTTCGGCTACTCGCATATGAGGAACTAGAGGCATGTATCTCACTTCAGTATGAAATTCGGGAAACAATAGATGCATAGCCTACATCTTCTCAGTATGACACAGGCCTATGGGGAGCCTGATGCATGCATCTCAGCATGATGTCTTGCTCCCCTGCTAGAGCTGTGCGACTTGAATGAAAGCAGAACTTGAGTCTGATGGTTGTGACCGCTGGTGACTAGTAGAGAGCCATTTCAGGTATGCCAAATGCATAAACTCATTTGCCTGTTATTAAATGTGTTAGGTGTTGGTCAAAGTTCTAAATACATTTAAATATAAAATAATCCTCACTAGCTACAGTAGAGTACATAGGCTATTCCAGATTAAGCAAATCAACCTGCTTTCTGTTTAGAATTTAATCCTAAGAGACGAACATTGGTGTTATTTTTTTGAAGGTACATCCGGTGTATAAATCTCTCTCTATAAAATAATAGTTAGGCCAATTAGCCGGGCATTCCAACCAAAATGTGTTTGATTGATTAGTGACGAATCGGTTGCGTCAGTAAGGCATTGAATAAATCCACCAATGGTAATTCTAGAAGAGGCGGGATTATCTCTGCACAGGGTGTGACGGCTTAGCCTGCAGTTTGTTTGTTGGATGGCCTATGTGGCCACAATCAGTGTCGGCTAATTTTTATTTCATGTGCTAAAACCGATAGGCTACGTCCGTTATGTTTTGATCTAAGATTTTTTTCAGCGGTAGTTTTTATTGTGTAGCTGTGGTCTGATGACGTTACTACCTGCCTGCGGTGCATCATTTCATTCAAAGACCGGCAAGTAGGCAAGTAGGCTGTAGCTCTTTCCTCTTTGATAATCTTAAACCCAAACCACCAGTCTCCAGCATATAGGCTTAACATTTCCATCGCCTTTACACTTGATCTATACGTCTGGGTCAAGATCAGTGGCATTGATGAAGCACATGATTCTAAAAGTGCACCTATGCTACAACAAGTGCAAGATATTTCTCGCATGCGTTAATTTAGTTTGACCATCACTGCTGCAAGATGTAACCGATTGGGCAATAGCAATTGACAAGTTATAGTCTGTATGGGCCATGAAGGTATTGTAGGCTAGCCTACTATCACGGGGGGCGTCAAACAAAATTAATCTTCGCGGTGGCAAGATAATCGTGGCCACGCGAGAGACTTGGGCAATTTATAACAGACCCAATTCAAGTTTTCTATAGCCTAAGCTGGTCTGTGTTGTTTGACTGTATTTTATTTTATCCAACCATTACTGAATTGGTTGGTTGTGTACCCCTGCCTTTTCAGGAGGGCAGCGACATCTAGCCTACAGTCAAAGATGGGACAGGAAACTGTGAATGATGCTGATGCTGCGACGGACAGAAATAACGCGACGCGTTTCCGTAGTTACCTGCATGGTGGTACATCCAGCCTGGTATCCACGCTGACAACTATTGCAACATTCCCGCTATACAAGACAGTGTTTCGCCAACAGCTGCACAATACAGTTGTACGAGAGGCTGTAGCTCAACTGTATGGGGAGGGGTTGCGCAAGCTTTACCGCGGCGTTACTCCTCCGCTTTTTGTCCGGACACTCCAAGGCACACTGTTATTCGGCGTTCAGGACACCCTACAACGTCGTTCCTCTCGCCTGGTCCCGGAGCACTTCCCCAGACCTCTGCTCCAGGCCGCAGCAGGTGTGGGTACTGGCGTGGTGGAGGCTCTGGTGTTCACCCCGTTTGAACGTGTGCAGAATGTGCTCCAGAACGGCAAAAACGACCGCCGCCTCCCAACCCAGTGGAGCGTCCTGGTGCGTTTGAGCTCTGAGCCGTTTGCCCTCGGGTTCTACCGAGCCCTTCTGCCCATTATTGCCCGCAACGCCCTGGGCAGCGGCCTCTACTTTGGCCTGAAAAACCCAGTGAGAGATGCCTTGGACCGGCAGGGTCTGTCCCCCATGGCCTCCTCGTTCACCTCAGGGGCGGTCAACTCACTGGTCATCAGTCTGCCACTCTACCCGCTCTCGGTGCTGGTGGCCAACATGCAGGCTGGCGTCGGGCTGGAAGATGCTGGGAGTGGGCTGAAGGCGAGTGCCCGCAAGCTTTGGGCGGCTCGCCAGCGTAGTGTGGCGCTGCTGTACCGCGGAGGCTCTCTGGTCATCCTGCGCTCCTGTGTCAGCTGGGGCATCACCACGGCCATCTACGACCGCCTGGAGAGAGGCTCGTGAGACAAAACCACACCTGCTGGATGAGACAAAGAAGCACACCTGATGGAGGAGGGATGGACACAGCCTAAGACACACCAGAAGTTCTTACCAGGAACACGTCAGGCTCGGTCTGGGGGTACGACCACTCCAGCGATGATGACTGGCTCTTTGTCTGTCATTTGACCGGCTCTTTGTCTGTCATTTATCCTCTCTCTCTTTCTTTCTTTATTTCTTTCTCTCTCTCTCTCTTTTCCTTTGTGTCAGATAGAGAGAGGGGTAGTGTCCAGTGGTGTTCCAACAGAGCTCTGCTCTTTTTGTTCAGCAGGGACGTCAGGACATTTCTGGAGTTAATACATCTCTGTTGTTATTCCTCTGTAGCTACTGTTCTGTTCACATATGCATACACATGAACTGTACGGCAACCTATGCTGTAGTTGGAAATAGGAGGGACATGAGATTCATCATAGGATGCAGAGGTTTTTATTTTATTTACTTATCTATATATGTCCATATGGATATTGCACCTATATGAATGCCTATAATTATAAATGAAAAAAAAAAACAAGGAACAGGAGTAAAGAACAAATGATAACTTTAAGCTGGGAGATTACTTACTGTTAATGTTACATGTGTTGGACCAAAGACTGACCAGGCAGTGTCCTTCATTTTCAAAGCCTGTATCTATATGTGTGAGAGATTATTACACAAACTGCCATTGTAATGCCATGGCTGCTGGTTCTATGACTATTACCAACATTGTAATGCCATGGCTGCTGGTTCTATGACTATTAGCAACATTGTGTAGGTTAATTATAAGATGTGTGCTCCTGCTGTCTCCACCTGCGTTGTCCAGTTCAAGGTCTCATTGCACATGCCATCAAGGATTGTCTGATGGCGCACTGTTTTGCTGACATGCTTATCCTGTTATCCTGTCATGCATGTCTTGACAACGGCAGTGAGGAATGTTAGTCTGCGTCTTGATGTCAACATTTTTATTTGTTAACAAATTCATGAGGGAAACAGACGTGAGACCTGAGACCTTATGTGGGATAATCAGGAAGTTCCCGGGGGTTCCTGACAGGAACTCAGGAGTCCACATGACCACTGGTGCCATATTGTCATCCGGGAAGTGCTTTATTTAATCTGAATTTAGTCTTAATTTATTTAATCTTTGTCTCTGTTCTGCTGTGAGTGTAAGCAGGAAGCCTCTAAATGGATGCAGTAGGTCTCTGCAACCAACTCTTTATTGATATCCACAAACTTGAAGACATAATTTTTGTAAGTTTCTACATGGAGGTAGTATCAATTAGAAAGGATGTTAAAGAATGACAAATACTAATTCTCAGGGTTTAAGTTTCAGTCAGTGTTTACTATTACATAATTAAACAGATACAATGTAGGCCTTGATATAAACATTTTATTTTACTTTTAATAACAGGAATGTGTAAAACGTTGGTCTATGTTTTACAAAAATCATATGCTATATCTTTATATTTAAATGATTATGAAACAATATTAAACACCCATTGTAAACAATATGTTAGTTTGTATCTGTTGTTTCGTTCTTCTGGCTTTACTGTGAACATTCATTAATACACCTTAAATGACTTCATCACATTGATTTAGAAATTAGCCCGGATGTCTTGTGTTCACATTTTTTGATAGTGTGCCATTGGAACGACATGCAGGCCTCCTAGAAGTCAGGCCATAGTACCTTAAGACCTGCACCATTCTTAAAGAAAACCCAAATTAAATTGAAGGAAGAGCTTGGATCAGGTGTCAGTATGTGTTGACTGATAAGTTTCAGGCTGTTAACAGTCCATCACTGAAGACAACAGCCCTGGCACCCCAGTGTGTCTCAGAAATGTTTGAATGGGTGTGATCAGTGTGATTTTTGAATGTTAAAAGTTGCAATTGAATAAACTCTTTTGAGAGGTGGATAAACTAACAAGACACTCTATTTCTGAAAATTCAGAGGTGGATAAACTGTGTTTGCTTACGTTTAGGCTACACTAGCCTATATCCCTGGTCACACACAAAAACACACTCACACAGACACACATGTGGACCGACTGATTTCAGGTAGTACTACAAAAGTCTGTGCCATTTTGATCTATGGCATCTTCTGGAGTCGCAAAGAAGAAATAAAGAAGCACGCTCAACACCTTAGTGCTTCAAACTGGGTGCTTAAACTTAGTTGATACTAAATCATAAACATTGAGAATAAATAAAGCAAGCACACGGCAGTTTCCTTTTTCTTTTTTAATCGCGATTAAAAAACTAAAAGGCAACTGCCGTGTGCTTGCTTTATTTATTTTCATCTTCTGGAGTCGGGCCATCAACATCGCCGCCTTTGAAGCCGTAGGAGTGACCAATATACCTTTCCCCGGGAGAAGATGAAGCACTGTCTGAAAAATCAGGTGTGTTGTTATCCACCTGAAATCTTCCATTGTTATGCTACCATCTGCAGGCTTCTCATTAATAATATTTTAGCAGTTTGTTTTCATATCATGCCTCTATAGGCCTATTGAAATAGTGAACAAACTGGTGAGACTTGGAAACCTTCCACAAGGGGCCAGTGTAACTGCAGGTTTTCACTCCACCCAAGCAGAAGCAGACTTAACAGAAACCATCAATAATGAAACTGATTATCAGATAGCTCGATAAAGAATCAATTGTATTTCAAGCTTGACGCACGAGTGTGTGTGTGTGTGTGTGTGTGTGTGTGTCTCTCTCTCTCTCTCACAAAAATGTCATCCCATTCCAGCCACAAGAACTGAAGTTTGCCTCAATTTTTACAACCTTGTGTGGTCCTATTTTCACTAAGGTTTTTCTTTTTAATGTCACTGGACATTTTGAGAAATGTTCTTTATAGTGAGGTAAAATTGGTAGGCTACGACCGCTATGTTTCTTCTATGTCGCTTCTCTTTCAAATCAGCGGTAGTTTAAACTTTGTTGTGTTTGATTGGCCTGCGCGGACGTGTTTGTGTGTCTAATATCTAGGCTACTTCCTTTCAGTTATGTCGATGTTCGTTGTGCGTGTGTGTGTGAGCGCGGGGCTTCGCATGGAAAATACACCGATTTGAACAAGGTAACTTTTTAATTGGTTTATAATGTAATCACCTTTACGCAAACGCAGCACACAGACAACGTTAACTTTACCATGACGTGTAGCTGAAAAAACGTTATGCGGATCAACAACACCTCAGTTCATGCTGCGGTCTAATTTAACGGTAATCGTCCTATAATCAGAAAAAGAATGAACGACCTCGTGACTTGGTTTTCACTCTGATAGGCTATAGGCTAGCCTACATCATGAACTGTGAGACCTAGACAGATGTGTGCCTCTCCTAATGTCCAATGAATTCATGTAGGCACAGGTGGACTCTCAAGACCATTGACAGAAGTAGGATGCACCAGAGCTAAGAGTCATAACCAAGGGAATGCTTACGTAAATGGGATATTTCAGTTATTTATTTTTCATACATTTGCAAAACACTCCAAACACCTGCTTTTTTTTGTATAGTATTGGAGTATTTTTGACAAATTCTTTATATGCAGATGCATTAAAAATGGTGGTAAGATGTGATCTTGGTCACATCAGAGAGTTTTAACTTTGCCTTTTGAGAAATTGATAATAGATTTAATTCAGATTCTTGGCATTAAGCTGGTCTCCTTTTGTTCGTTCTGTTCCAGTGTATGTTTTATAATTACTGACTTGGTTGTGTACTCATTCCTGTCTTTTCAGGAGTGCAGCGTCATGTACAGTCAGAGATGGGGCAGGATACTGTGAATGATGCTGATGCTGCAAGTAACACAAATCCCACGACACATTTCCATAGTTACCTGCATGGTGGTACATCCAGCCTGGTATCCAGCACCCTAACAACTTTCGCAATATTTCCCCTACACAAGATTGTCTTCCGCCAACAGCTGCACAATACAGTTGTACGAGAGGCTGTAGCTCAACTCTATGGGGAGGGGTTGCGCAAGCTTTACCGTGGTGTTGCTCCTCCTCTTTTAATTCGGACACTCCAAGGCACACTGTTATTCGGCGTTCAGGACAGCCTGCATCATCATTCCTCTCACTTGGTCCAAGAGCACTTCCCCAGACCTCTGCTCCAGGCCGCAGCAGGTGTGGGCACTGGTGTGGTAAACGCTCTGGTGTTCACCCCGTTTGAACGTGTGCAGAACGTACTCCAGAACGGCAGAAACGACCACCGCCTCCCAACCCACTGGAGCGTCCTGGTGCGTTTGAACTCTGAGCCGCTTGCCCTCGGGTTCTACCGAGCCCTGCTGCCCATCATTGCCCGCAATGCCCTGGGCAATGGCCTCTACTTTGGTCTGAAAAACCCAGTGAGAGATGCCTTGGACCAGCAGGGTCTTTCCCTCTCGGCCTCCTCATTCATCTCAGGTGCGGTCAACTCCCTGGTCATCAGTCTGTCACTCTACCCGCTCTTGGTGCTGGTGGCCAACATGCAGGCTGGCGTGGGGCAGGAGGATGTTGGGGGCGGGCTGAAGGCGAGTGCCCGCAAGCTTTGGGTGGCTCGTCAGCGTAGCGTAGCGCTGCTGTACCGCGGAAGCTCTCTGGTCATCCTGCGCTCCTGTGTCAACTGGGGCATCATCACGGCCACCTATGACTGGCTGGAGAGAGGCTGAACCACAAAACCGTGAGACAAAACTACACCTGGTGGATGAGACAAAGACAAGCAGAAATGTAGTACCAACTATAAAAGTGCACCCATCTATTAACATGCATACAAATGTACTGTACATGTAAGACAACTAATGCGGTATCTTAATTTACTAGCTATAGCTCTAGAAGGACTACTTATTGTTATCATTTCATGTGTATTGGACTAAAGGTTTACCACAGTGAGAGAAAGTGGAGTTGATCATTATGTCCAATATTCTATATGTGGGTCAATGTTCTGCACTAGGCCCCATACTCCAATGTGTGGTTTAAAACTGTGTCTTTCTCACTAGTGGGTCACTTTGATACTAAAAGTTATTCTAATGGCCCTGCATGATGTCTGTACTGTTCCTAAACATGGATAATATTAAGGACCAACAGTATTATTGGACCAGGGATTGATGCAGTCCATGTGCAGGACTCAAATTGTTGCACCTCTGTGCTCTTATGCCAGCCCTTATCCATTGGTGAATCTCTCTCCAAGGAAACAGAAGGAATGTTTGGCAGTACTGTAAGATCAACATGCCTCTGATTGTCTGTGTTGCCTTCTTTTTGAAGATGCTTCTATCCATGACTGCCGTGACGTAGTTTCAGGTGAGCATTCATAACAGAAATGTATCTGATGCGGCACTGCTGTGGCCATTCACTGTCTCTTTTGGCTGAAAACGCTTCCAACATGCTTGTCTCTCATGTGCTGCAAACACATGTATTTTTACCGTGAGAAGCAAGCGAGACAGTGAAGTAAAGAGACTGTAAAGAAATGTTTTAATTGTTAGGCTAGCCACAGCAGGGCAGCATCAAAGAGATTTCTGGTATGAATGTTGGTATGAATTGGTATGGATGTTGTGATGGATCTGTTTAGTGTTGGCCAGATCTGGGAAAATGAAACGGTCAGTGTCGGTTTTCAGTGAGTGGAAGAAGGAAGTGCCTTCTGAGGTGTGCCACAAAAATGATGGTATACTGTATCTGTGAGTAAGCCTTTAAAATAAATTATATGAGATATTTGACATTTAATAAACAACAAATGTATATGAGAGGATGTTGTATCAGGTTACATCTGCAGTGCTTTTGTGTGTGAATTTAATCTTCATGAATCACATACTCAGATGTTATCTTTTAGGCCACTTATTTGTTTCCGAGAAATGACAAGAGGGAGAGAAAAGGCAGACTTCACACATTCAACTGTATGCACGTACACTCAACCACAAATGCATGTACACATGTTCCAGACAGGAAGTTCTCAGACTAAGTTTCAACTTCACTTTACTTGGTCGACTATATCTGCTTAAGATTCACCTGTTATTAGAGACATCTGCACCCAACCTCGGTTCCTTAAAGACCACAACAAAATAAACAACTTATCCAAAGCCATCGGGACTCTGGGATTCAAGCTCAAATGCCTACTGAACCCCTACGAACCCCTACTGAAAACAAAATGCTACTATTGATGTTACTATCAATAGTTTATGATCTGCATAATTACTAGCCTAACATTTGTGTAATTACAATATATTTGGATTGGTGTGTGAACTACTGCACTTTACCTTTAATGCTATTATTAGGTTGTATCAGTGGCATAACATAGTTAGGTCACTCCAGCCAAGCAGAAGCAAATTTAAGTTAGAAAACATCAGTGATGAAACCATTCAGTTTGAACCATATAAGATAAAGAACCATGCAAGTAAGCAAAGCTTGGACATGCAGTGTGGAAGCAAAAGAGCAACAAAAGTGCACCTGAGTGAACATACAGTAGGCCTGTATCTCCATGTGAGAAGAGAGCTGATAGATACACTATATTGGTTGTAGCCAGAGTAAACATTGGATGGCAATCTTTCCAACCCATCCATATATATCATACCGCCTGCATGGAAACATTTACTGGATGGACATCGCCATAGATATTTGTGAATGAAAATCCGCCAGGTTCAGATATTTTTTTTGAAGCAAGCTAGTTACCCGCTACTTGCAGAGAAACAAACATTCATCTTTTCGGTTTGACATGGGCCTTTAGCAAACTACGTCGTCACATATTTTTCACACACAGGTCTGGGCACCCCCAAAACATGTCATAATGTTGGAATATTATATCAAAGATCTTTGATTACTAACCGCTCCCCTTTAACACTCTCTGATTGTATGGTATTAGTTATGGCTATAGACTTCAAAGCACATTGACAATTGGAAAAAATAATGGTAAACATACAATTTCTTGGCACAAAATGCACCTTTCAGTATTTTTTTATCCACAAATTGGTATTTAATTTGAATGCTAAACCACTTCCGCAATTCATTAGCAAAATTGGACAGAACATTTGACCACATTGGGTCATATTGTAACATCTTACAAATGCTATGTGAAAAAAATAATCATCCCAAAGCCTTGAAACAACTCGTGTTTTATATTTTGAACGTGTAAAGCAAGCCCAAACAACTACATTTTTAGATGTCATTCTTACACTTTTGAAACAAAACCCACACCCTCTTTGCGAAATTAGGCCTACCCATAACGAAAGTAAACCGTGTGATCTGTCACGGCTGTTGACAGGTTTAGAATAAAGAGTGATTTCGGGGAAGTGCGTAGCCGTTATAGGTAGGCCTACATTACTTGCACCAGTTTTGTCCATGGTCAGTGTGTGCGCGTGTGTAGCCTGTGTTCTGCGCTCTGCATGGGGAATTCATCGTCAGAGTTGAACAAGGTAAATGATAACTTTTTAATTGGTCTTCAGCAATATGACAAACACCTTTACACAAACGCAGCACATGGGCGTTAACGTTACCATTACTGTAGACTATCCATAACGTGCAAGCTACAAAAACGTTTGCGGATCAACATCATTTGTGATGCTTAAGTTCATGCTTAGGCCTAATTGAACGGTACTCGTAATCATGTAATAAGTCTGAAAGGGTTTAGCCTACATTTTATTTGAACAACCTGGGAATTCCAGCTGATTGTAAATATGCCCTTTGATAGCAGCTTGTGCCGGCGTAATAGTCACTCAAGCGAATGAATGAATGAATGAACAACATAAACATTCTCTCATTTTATAAAATATAGGCTATCCTACCGAAGTACGGGAGTAGGTAGAAACACGGTAAACATGTTAAATAATACGTACTGCATAGTTTGCAGGATCCCATTGTTGCAAATCCCAAATCATTTATTTGGAGTGAAATAAATAACAGGAAAGAGATGGAAGAAGAATGAGAGATGGAGTGGGTGAAAAGAGGTGAGTGAAAGGGTGAGAGAGAGACAAAGGAAGAAAGAAAGAAAGAAAGATAGAAAAAGGTGGTGGAAGGGTGAGGATGTGAAAGTGGGAAAGAGAAGATGGTAGATGAAAAGAGTAGATACAATCACAGGGGCACAGAAAGAATGGAAGAAAACAGAAGAGAGAGAGAAATAGGGAGGGTGTAGGGATATTCGCCATCCCTGCACAGCAGCACTTGCGTTTTACTTAGGTAACACAGTGAACAACTTTACTGACTGCTAGCTTAGCAAAAGAGAAACACACTCGGACAACATCTTCTCCGTTGGCTGTCTTTCTTCACTGCTTGCAACTAACTCAGCCGTTTATTCAAAAACACATAAAGCATGGTAGTGGTGCGCGTGCACCTGCATTGGCACTGACGTCATCACGTCATACACATTGATTGGATGCTGATTAACATGGCTTTGCCCATATAACAAAATATGCTTAACACTCCCACTCAAAGACATGTTTACAGCTCTCTCTCTCTGTAAAGTGGAAAACAAAAACAAAATACAAAAACTCTTTTGTACTGTACTCACAGTAAAAACTCAAAACAAAAATATTTCACATACTGGCAGTTCTGAAAACTTTAACAAAAGAAAAATACATTCTTCATTACAATAATTTCAGCTGCCAGCTTCTATTACTCTCCAAACAAGTAACCCATGAATTTCTCAAATTTGACCTTTGACACTGGTTTGGTAAGCACATCAGCTACCATGTCTGCAGTAGGACAATAAACAACATTAATTTTCCCCTCTGTGTGTGCAGAACGTACAAAGTGATATTTTATATCCACATGCTTGCTTCTCTGCCTGCATACTGGGTTCTTAGATAACGCTATCGCCCCCTGGTTATCCTCATAGATTTTGACTGGTAAATGCTGATTATTACTATCCATTCCTTTCAGTAATTGAACAAGGTACATGCTCTCCTGAGTAGCGGCTGCTAGAGCCATGTACTCTGCTTCACAGCTAGATAGAGCCACTGTTGGCTGCTTCCTGCTCTTCCATGAGATTACTGCACTCGTTTCAGTTAAGCTGAAACAATATCCAGTGGTGCTCCTCCTGTCATTTTTGTCAGCTGCCCAATCAGCGTCACTATACGCCTCAAGCTGTAGGTTTTTCTCACATTTCCTGTAGTGTAATTCCTGATTCATAGTACCCTTTAAATATCTCAGTAAATGTTTCGCAGCAGTCCAATGCTGTTGCTTTGGTTCTGCCAGGTGTTGTGATAGTTTACTAACTATCCAACTCAAGTCGGGCCTAGTACAGGTCATGATGTATATCAAGCTACCCACTATCTCTCTGTAACCTGTGGAATCAATTACATCACCATCATTGTCAAAATGTAATTTCTGTTCAGATGGGGTGGGTCTCGGCTTGCATTCAGACATTCCAAATCTGGCTAACATTTTCTCAATGTGTCTCCTCTGTGTCATTTTGATTTCTCCATCTGTGTAGGTAAAATCAATACCTAGGAAGTGTTTAAGTGGACCCATATCCTTCATCTTAAACCTTCTCTCCAGCATTTCTTTCACATCTCTGAGTATTGTGTTGTCACTGGCTGCTATGATTAAATCATCAACCCACACTAACAGTATGACTTTCTCGTTCCCAGATTCCCTGGTGTAGACACAATGGTCAGCATCATTCTGTACAAAACCATTTCCCGTTAGGTGATCATGCAGCAACTTATTCCAGTTGCGACCGGACTGTTTTAACCCATACAAAGACTTGTTGAGTTTACACACAAGATGTTCACCTGTTTTTGACTTGACCTCAAAACCTTCGGGTTGCTCCATATATACCTCACAGTCCATGGGAGCATGCAAGTAGGCAGTCTTTACATCCATTTGGTGAAGGATAAAATCCTCCTGCACGGCTACCTGCATCAATGCTCGGACAGAGGTCATATTGGCAGTGGGTGAAAAAGTCTCTTTGTAGTCAATCCCTTCCACCTGACCGTACCCCTTTGCCACATATCTGGCTTTACAAGTCTCAGATCCATCTGGGCCTTCTTTCACTGCATATACCCAGCGGCCTCCCACTGCTTGTTTACCCCGTGGCAGTGGTGTCAAAGTGAAAGTTTCATTCTCAGTTAAGGATTGCATCTCTTCTTTCATCGCATCACCCCACAACTTTGATTTTCCTGAATTTAATTGCCTCACTAAATGTTTTAGGTACACCATAGGTCACTCTGTAGAAATAATCCACATTTTCTGTTTCACCATCACACTCTGCTTTACATTGGTACTCTTTCAGATATTCAGGGGTCTTTCTCTCCCTCATTCTCACAGGATACCTCTGTTCTATCTGCTCTTTCTCTGTACCATCTGTCTGAGTTGGGCCTGCCTCAGTGGTCTCCTCACTAGGCTCTCTAGTCTCCTCAGACTGTCCCTGATCTTTGCCCACTACCTGTGGTGTTGCATCTCCATAGCTCTCTGTATCATCCTCTATGTCATAACTGGTCTGCGTCTGGCTATCTGCGCTGCCTTTAGTGATCATTTTCACTAGCCTATGTTTTAGGACTTTTCCTGTCTCCGGGTAGTAGATGTTGTAAGCTGGGCTATACTTATCGTAGCCGACAAAGATCCCTTTGTCACACCTAGTATCCAGCTTCTTTTTGTCCTGCTTATACGTATAACATTCAGATCCGAATATCTTCATATTAGACAGGTTTGGTGTTTTCCCTGTGAAAACATAGTAAGGTGTCTGCTCTAGACGCTTACTGTAACACCTGTTGCGAATCTGAGCTGCTGTTTGCACTGCGTATGTCCACAATTGCTTTGGGAGGTTACTCTCCAATAGCATACATCGTGCCATCTCGAATAAGGTTCTCCATCCTCTTTCGGCCGTCCCATTCTGATGGGGTGAGTAGGGTGCACTTGTCTCGTGCCTTATCCCATTACTCCTAAGTAAGGACTGAAACTCCTGTCCGGTAAATTCTGTACCGTTGTCACTCCTTATACACTTAATCTTTCCATAGGGAGCTACATCTGCTATGAATTTCTCTGTAGCTTGTGCTGCATAGCTTTTCGCCTTCAGAAAGTAGGGAAAAATCATTCCGCTGTAATCATCAGTAAATGCTATTGCATACCTGTATCCATCTTTATCTGCTGGCTCTATAGGGCCGCACAAATCTGTGTGCACTAGCTCAAGTATGGCTGTAGCCTTTGCATCTGCCTGTCTGTTTCGGCTTTGTGTGAATTTGCCCTGTGTACATATTTCACAATTTTGGTTTGACTTATCATTTTTGCCCTTAATAGACATCCCTTCAACAACATTTTCCAACTTTGCAATGTCATCAAAATTGCAATGACCTAGTATTTTGTGCCACGTTTGCATATCATGACAACCATACACTTCATCAACATTTTCACTCTCGACTGTGCTAAGGTAATACAGCCTACCATACACATCCATTTTGAATTTTGTACCGTCCCTGTTGACCAGCCAGTCATCGCCATCTTTAAATCGGACCTCTGCCCCGTTGCCTGTCGCTGCCTTGACAGAAAAGATGTTCTGCGGGAACGATGGAATGTAGAGCGCCTGCTTGAGTCTCGTTCTCACGCGTCGCCCCTCGCTGTCCAGCAAGTAGACCTCGGAGTCTCCCCTCATCTTCGCCATTCCGCTCACCTTGCTTCCGTCGGCCAGCTCGATCATGTGGTCCTCCGGTCTGAAGCTCTTGTCCACCGTTTTGAACTTGGTGGCGTCGTTGATCATGTGCGATGTGGCCCCGCAGTCAACCATGAGCCCTCTCTTGTTTTCACCTTGCACTTGACAGTCACTCAACCTGAAGCAAAATGACGACTGTGCATCTGTCGGTTCATCCGCTTTCTTGAGTTGGTCACGACCTCGGCCGCGTCCACGACTGCGCCCTCTTCCTCTCTGTGGTGTGTCCCAAGCTCGATCCTCTCTCCTCTGTTGTGCGTCGTTGGGACATGCTCGGGCCATGTGCCCTCGCTTGCCGCACGCGTAGCACTCCACCTCGGCCATGTCCACCTTCTTTCCACGACCTCTACCGCGCACTTTGGTTGCCCCACTTGTTCTCATCACGTTGTCCTCGGTCACGTCTCCTCTTCCATATTTCTCAGTACTTTCATAGCTGCGCAGTTTACTTTTAAACTCGCCAAAAATCATGGCTTCATCTGCCTGTGTCACGTGCACAACGAATGGTTTGTAGGACTCCGGTAGCCCTTTCACCACCATAGCAATCATAAGTCCATCACTAATTCGTTCGTCTGCTCGTGTTAATGACGTGAAAATAGTCTCTGCTCGAATTATATATTCGGTAATTGTCTCGTCGCTAGCTTTGCAGAGTGAGGACAGTTCACAATACAGACTCACGACTCGTGGCTTGTCTTTGCCAACGTAATGCCTTCGAAGAATCTCCAACGCTTTCCTTCCGTCTCGTTCGGCTTCTCTCATAACCAACGATAAACTTTTGTTGTCCAATACTTGCACAAGTTCCGCATAAGCCTCACCATTCTTTGCCTCGTCTTCGGCGAGAGCTGCTTCGTCCTCATCGTCGATTTCAGGCGTCTCTGTGATGGTCTCCCTGAGACTACGGAGCTCCATGTGCGCTAGGAACCTTGTTTCCCAAAGTTCATAACTTTTCTCTTCGCCGTCGAATAAAAGTCTGCTCCATCTGTGACCCAAGTGACTGGGCCCATAACCTGTAGGGATATTCGCCATCCCTGCACAGCAGCACTTGCGTTTTACTTAGGTAACACAGTGAACAACTTTACTGACTGCTAGCTTAGCAAAAGAGAAACACACTCGGACAACATCTTCTCCGTTGGCTGTCTTTCTTCACTGCTTGCAACTAACTCAGCCGTTTATTCAAAAACACATAAAGCATGGTAGTGGTGCGCGTGCACCTGCATTGGCACTGACGTCATCACGTCATACACATTGATTGGATGCTGATTAACATGGCTTTGCCCATATAACAAAATATGCTTAACAGAGGGAATGAGAGGGAAAGTGCAGCTGGTTTATGAACAGTTGTTTTTATACTGATGGATGTTCTGTGATAGATGTGCCTTTATTGCGGAACACCCAGGGCTGGACTGGGACCAAAAAACGGCCCGGGCATTTTTGGCCATAGTGGCCCACCATGATAATTTACACGATAAAACATATGTGCACACTGTTTTGCTTGTAAAACATATTTAAGTAAATCGCAGTAGCCTGCATGGAAGCGAGTAGACTAGCCTACCCTTGCTAAAAAAATATTAATTATTATTATACTCTCTCTCTCTCTCTCTCTCTCACACACACACACACACACACACACACACACACACACACACACACACACACACACACACACACACACACACACACACACACACACACACACAACCACGCACCCACTGACTAGAGTGACCTTTAAACCAGCAAGGATGAGGTTGTGCACAAAATATCATATGCTATTAAATGCTTCACTAAATAAAACCTGCTATAATTTATGTTGAGCATTTGCACAGTTTTAGCCAACAATTCACCTTGATACTATTTAGTGAAGATGTATAGGCTACACATCCCAAAACATTTTCATTGTTAATTCCATGGGCTATCACCATTCCTGTTTCATTCCATGCGTCTGACTGCATGTCTGTGTGTATGGTGTCTGCTTGTCTGCGCAAAGAAATTTGATAGTTTGCTTGTTGTACTGCGTCAAGATTGACAACAATTTCGACCAATCGTGACTGTCTTAAGATTTCAGAAGGTTGATGGCGAGCCGACAACTCGTTAATTTGATGGGTATCGCAATTCAAATGCATGCGAGAGGGGTAGGCCTACACAGAAACCACACAAAAAGACGCGCTAACACTATAAAACTTCGTTTTGCTTAACTGGGGGCCTAATCCTACATAGTAGGCAGGTTACATCTAAAAGAAGCAAAGAAGCAAAAAGTTCAGCCAACATTTCGGCTACTTCTTACCTGGCTCACAGTAGCTATTCTGACCTCCTCCTCAATCTGTCCCTGCTGGGTCACGTCTCTCACCTCTTCCTCCTCCTCCGAATCAATTTGAATAGCTACTCCTTCCTCTGTGTAACTACTCTGTAGCACACTCGCATGTGCCTCTCTGAAGCCTGGGCACTCGGTGCTGCTTCTGCACTGCTGCTATGTCGACGGCCCAGTTTGAACTTGTGGTGGCAAACATTTCTGTAATTTTAGCACATTTTTGCTGCATCCACTTGTAGGCTTTTGCCTTTTATCTCGCAACTTCTCTGCGCCCCCCTTGCGCTTTTGTGGTTTGTCTTTGTACATTTTCATATACGGACGGTCTCAAACTCCGGTCGAACTCCAATCAAGAGGGAGATGAGGCCGGGAGGGAGACAGGGAGGGGCCTGAGATGTCATTGGACTAGCCCAATGTCCATTAAGGCAGTCAACCAATGGGCCGCGATTCGCTACCGATGCGGCCGTATATATAAATAAGCCTAATTTTTTTTGTATTATTAGTAAATTATGACAGCCTCGGCCCAAATATATGCGTCGGCCCACCGGGCATTGCCCGGTATGCCCTATGGCCAGTCCATGCCTGGGAACACCTGTCCTTTTTAGATAGACGGAGGCAAAAAGTGGGGTTGACATGGCCCCTCAATTTTACCACCAACGAGGGTAGTTACAGAGACTCCCTGAAAGGAGATCAATGCGTGGCCAGGTTAACTTGTTAGTAGCCCCATACGAGATATCGAGCTAAATCTTTATTTTGCTCAATATCTCCGAACACACAATTTTTTTCAGTCACAATTTTGCCAATTTGCATTTAGATTTCCAGAATGTTTTTGGTTTGAGTCAGATATAGAACTGTGTGAGATGATTATGTGTTCGATTGTTTGTGTATGAGTGTTTTATCCTGGATGCTTTGACTTTTAGCTTGGCATGCTTGACATAATTTGGCCCTTGGGAGAACATTTCGTCCTAAAGCTTTAACTTTGCCTTCAGAGAAATTGATGAGAGATTCAATTAAAATGTTCTTGGCCTTCAGCTGGTTTGTTAATTTTAGTCCAGTGTATTTTTTATAATGACTAAATTGGTTGTGTGCCCATCCCTGCCTTTTTAGGAGTGCAATATCAACAGTAAGAGATGGGACAGGAAAGGGTGAATGATGCTGATGCTGCAACCGACACGAATTCCGCGACGCGTTTCCGTAGTTACCTGCATGGTGGTACATCCAGTCTTGTATCCACGGTGGCAACTATTGCAACATTCCCGCTATACAAGACAGTGTTTCGCCAACAGCTGCACAATACAGTTGTACGAGAGACCGTGGCTCAACTAAAACAGGAGGGACTGCGCAAGCTTTACCGTGGCGTTGTCCCTCCGCTTCTAGTCCAGACACTCAAAGGCACACTGTTATTTGGCGTTCAGGACACCCTACAACGTCGTTCCTCTCGCCTGGTCCCGGATCACCTCCCCAGACCTCTGCTCCAGGCCGCAGCAGGTGTGGGTACTGGCGTGGTGGAGGCTCTGGTGTTCACCCCGTTTGAACGTGTGCAGAACGTGCTCCAGAACGGCAGAAACGACGGCCGCCTCCCAACCCGGAGGAGTGTCCTGGTGCGTTTGTACTCTGAGCCGCTTGCCCTCGGGTTCTACCGAGCCCTGCTGCCCATTATTGCCCGCAATGCACTGGGCAACGGCCTCTACTTTGGCCTGAAAAACCCAGTGAGAGATGGCTTGGACCGGCATGGTCTCCACCCCATGGCCTCCTCGTTCATCTCAGGTGCAGTCAACTCCCTGGTCATCAGTCTGCCACTGTACCCATTCTCAGTGCTGGTTGCCAACATGCAGGCTGGCGTTGGACAGGAAGATGCTGGGAGTGGGCTGAAGGCGAGTGCCCGCAAGCTTTGGGCGGCTCGCCAGCGTAGTGTGGCGCTGCTGTACCGCGGAGGCTCTCTGGTCATCCTGCGCTCCTGCGTCAGCTGGGGCATCACCACGGCCATCTACGACCGCCTGGAGAGAGGCTCGGGAGACAAAACCACACCTGGTGGATGAGACAAAGAAGCACACCTGATGGGAGCCATGCAGAAAAGCTCACCTATTGGAGGGAGGTGGAGGCAGTCCAAGACCAACCACCCATGTGGTGTGTCTTGGGGTTGGGCGCAGCGATTGTGGTCCCGCTGTTCCTTCTTTAGGACCCGCATTATCCAATACACAATTTTGTTGCACATGCCTTCATACTTTGAAGGATTGTCTGATGGTGCTCTGTTTTGCTGACATGCTTATCCTGTTTTAACAACAGCTCAACTTACCCCATGTCAGTGACACATATTCAGTTTTTATTTTTTTATATAACATGTAACAATAATTCTGAGAGACACAGAAGATCATTCCTTTCAATGACAATGACTTTTTATTATTATTTGTTTTCCTTAATCTTATTTTACTTTTATGTTTGTGTTGTTTACATGCACAGGATGGTGTTGTTGTGACAGTAAATTTCCCTTGGGATGCATGAAGTATTTCTTACTCTTATTCTTATATGTATAATTGTAAGGTCTATGTTGGTGTTACTTTTATCCCACCCCCGTGGACCTGGGGTTGATGCAGTCCATGTAGAAGACTCAAACACAACCTGTTGCACATCTGTGCCCCCGAGCTGGTCCTCATCCATTGGTGAATCTCTCTCCAAGGAGACAGACAGAATGTTTGGCTGTATTACAAGATGGTGAAGATGCTTCTATCATCTGACTATCATGTGACTATGCTGTGCTGTGGTTTCATTCATAACAGAAATGTATCTGATGCGGCACTGCTGTGGCCCGCCTGACTACATTTCTTCACTGTCTCTTTTGGCTGATAACACTTCCAACATGCTTGTCTCCCATGTGCAACAAATGTATTTTTCGAACGTAAGAATAAAATGTATGTGAGAGGATGTTGACATCTGCAGTGTTTTTGTGTGACAATATTTCACCTTTATGAATCACATAGTCAGATTCACACACACACACACACACACACACACACACACACACACACACACACACACACTCAACTGCACGTACACTCAACCACAAATGCATGTACACATCCTATTTCAGACAGGAAGCTTTCAGACTAAATTTCAACTTTACTTATGTGCATGGTTGGTCGACTATATCTGTTAAAGATGCAGCTGTTATTAGAGGCATCTGCACCTCAGTTACTTAAAGAACGCAACAAAATAAAAGACTTATCCCAAGCCAGTGGGACTCTCATTATAACAAGCTCAAATGGCCCCTGCCAAAAACAAAATGTTACTATTGATGTTAGTTTATGTAGCTAGCTTACTAGTAGCCCAACGTTTCCATAGATAATTACATACAAAATATTTTGATAGGTTTATGAACTATTACACTTGACCTTTAATGCCATTATTACATTGTATCAATGGTGTAAGCTAATTGGGTCACTTGTTTTGGCGCTGCTCCATGGCACCTCTAAAGTTGCCAAGTCAATTCCTTTTTGCATCACATTTGTCCCGTCGATTTAGATTTAAATCAGCCTTGATGTTTGTAATTAATGCCTCGAATGATTTAACACAAAAGCAACGAGACTTTCAAAGAACGTTTTGAAAATGTAAGGAGTAGGCTATAAAGTACAGATGTTTCTGTGAAAATGTACGGGAGTAGCTGAAAACGTTGTCAGAACGACAGGCCTTTGACGAACTACAGTGGGTGCATGTGTCCGCTGAAGTCATCTTTCCCCTCTGTCACGGTTATGACTTGTGACAAGAGAGTCACTTCACGGAAGTGCGAATATATAGTCCAATTTCTCATTGGCTCGTTATTCACCAGTTGTGTCGATGTTCAGTGTGTGTGTGTGTGTGCTCTGCAAGGTGAATTAATCGTCAGAGTTGAACAAGGTAAATTATAACTTTTTAATTTGTATCTTAGCAATATGAGAAACACCTTTACGCGAACGCAGCACATTGGTAACGTTTTATGACCATAACGTAGCTGTAACCCCCCCCCCAAAAAAAAAAAAAAAAAAAATCAAAATCAAAACAAACAAACATAGGATCGACAACACCACAGTTCGTCGTTAATCGTCATATAATCAGGACCAGTCTGAAAGTATTTTGCCTACATTTTATTTGAACAGCCAGTGAATTCCATCTAATTTTAAAGGACCTCTGATAGCAGCTCGTGCGTGCGTAAAAGTCAACCTGGCGAATGAATGAATAAGATAAACATTCTCTCATTTCTTCTTTGAACTTCATATTGGTATCCTACCGAAGTACGGGACGACGTAGAGGCAGAACGGACAGGGTAAATAACGTTGAATAGTTTGAAGATTACAGTATATTTACAGTAATAGTTGCAAAACCCAAATCTTTTCTTTCTATGTTTGAGTATGCACTCGTTACTTTGCTAGATAAAATTAGATGATCACAAACTATTTAAGCTCGGAGAGTGACTATTAGAATGGTGAACAAAACTCATTCACGAAGTGAAGAGGCTGATATGTGTGAGAGAGAAAAAGAGAGAGAGAGAGAGCATGCAGTGGAGTGAAAGAAGAGAAGGAAAGAGATGGAGGACAAGGGAGAGATGCAGTGGGTGATGAAGCATTAGTGAAAGAGAGAAAGAAAGAAAAAGATTGAGGAAGGATGTGAAAGAGAAGATAGATGAAAAGAGAGTATACAGTGCAATCAGAGTGAAAGGACAGAAGAAAGAGGAGAGAGAGGGAGGGAGGGAGAGGGGAAGTGCATCTGTGAACAGCCGTTATTATACTGTGAGGAATTTATGCACTTTTATTGCGGATGGAGGCAGAGTCGTTATCTCTTAACACACTAGGTACAATAAGTTGTATTTATGGCTTGTTTGTACATTTACATGCAGGTGTTCTAGAAAAGGCATGACAAATAATCTGCCACACCAGAGAGCTTTAACTTTGCTATCTGAGAAATTGATGACAGATTGAATTCAAATGTTCTTGGCACTAAGCTGGTCTGGTGTCGTTTGTTTTGTTCCAGTGTATTTTTTTTTTTATCATTACTGAATTGGTTGTGTACTCATTCCTGCCTTTTCAGGAGTGCAACATCAACAGTCAGATATGGGGCAGGATACTGCGCATGATGGTCATTCTGTGACCGACACACATTTCCGTAAGTGCCTGTATGGTGGTCTATCCAGCTTTGCATCAAACTTCATTATATTCCCACTATACAAGACTGTCTTCCGCCAACAGCTGCACCATACACGTGTACGGGATGCCATGGTTCAACTCTATGGGGAGGGGTTGCGCAAGCTTTACCGCGGAGTTGCTCCTCCGCTTTTAATCCGGACACTCCAAGGCACACTGTTATTCAGTGTTCAGGGCGAACTGTATCGTTATTCCTCCAGCGTGGTCCCGGAGCACTTTCCCAGACCTCTGCTCCAGGCCACAGCAGGGGCGGGTACTGGCGTCGCGGAGGCTCTGGTGTTCACCCCATTTGAACGTGTGCAGAACGTTCTCCAGAACAGCAGAAATGACCACCGTCTCCAAACCCAGAGGAGTGTCGTGGAGCAGTTGTACTCTGAGCCGCTTGCCCTCGGGTTCTACCGAGGTCTGTTGCCCATCATTGCCCGCAACGCCCTGGGCAGTGGCCTCTTCTTTGGTCTGAAAAACCCAGTGAGAGATGCCTTGGACCAAAAGGGTCTTTCGCCCGTGGCCTCTTCGTTCATTTCAGGTGCACTCATCAGTCTGTTTCTGTACCCGCTCTCGGTGCTGGTGGCCAACATGCAGGCTGGCGTGGGGCAGGAGGACGCCAGGGGTGGGCTGAAGTCGAGTACCCACAAGCTTTGGGCGGAGAGTCAGAAGAGTGTGACGCTGCTGTACCGCGGAGGCTCTCTGGTCTTCCTGCGCTCCTGCTTAAGCTGGGGCATCATCACGGCCATCTACGACTGGCTGGAGAAAGGCTCGTCCAGCTGAGACAAAACCCCACCTGGTGGAGACAAAGAGAAGCACACCTGGTGGGAGAGAAGCAGAGCAGTGCACCTGTTGGAGAGGTGCAGCCCAAGGCACACCACCCATACTGCGTCACTAACTATAAAGGTGCATTTATCCACAGCTGTTCTGTTATCAAGGGAATACACATTTGAAGTAAATAGCTTTTTGTATAACAGAAATATTTGAAAAGTATTCTAAATAAAAATGTATGTGGAAGGATGGTGAGTTCTGGTCACTTTAATGTTCCATTGGATCAACTGACATCTGCAGTGTTTTTTTGTGTGGATGTGTGTTAATCTGGAAGAGCACACACACAGACAGAGACAGACACACACACACGTGTACTCTCAGTTGCAAATGCAGGTACAAATTCACACATCCCGTCATCAAGACTCATTTAAACAATCATATCCCATGGTAGTCCTCTCATAAAGTGTATGTTAGAAATATAACTGCTTTTGTTGTTGAGTATGTGGAATTGCACACAAAGAGAAACAGACACTCACACATGAATGTACTGTACACACTCAGCCACAAATGTAGCCACATAGGCTACATGCCCACACATCCTATTGTGAAATATTCATCTCACAATGTGTATAGCCTATGTATTTCAAAAGACTCCTACATACTCATAGTGAATCCCCATGGAGCCCAAATCTTATTTGACTTAAATATACTCATCTCACTGCAGATATTCAGACCATTTGTTTGGCAAAAGGGTGAAAATCAAGCCAAGCCCCCAGCAACACCATACATAATAGAAATGTTATCATTTGGAAAATATTATTTTCCAAATGATAAAATTACTCTGCAGTCTGGCCATAGTTTCATGATTATCTAAAGTATATGCACATATTTGTAGACTAAGAGCTACACTGTAGCCTGTATGTGAATCTCACACCTATTACACCAACTGGTCAATGACCTGCAGGCCAGCTGTGAGGTCTCTGTTGGGTTGGTGCATATGCAGATGTGCTTCAGGATAAAAGATTGTTACCTTTTAATATGAGGGTCTCTTGATCTGCTCTGTCCCTGGAGGTCACTCTCTCCTTCCCCCTGGCATCATGTCACTCTCTCTCCCTCTTAGTTTATTTTGCATTTGTTTTATTTCTTTATCCAGGTCATGTAACATACAGTATAACTCACTCTAGTGTAATTGCATATTTTGCTTTACCTTGCATTCAGTTTAATTGATATTGATTACATTTAAGCTCATGGTTTACCATGCAATAAATTGTTAAGTCATCCACCATTCATCTCTCCTCGTATTATTGCCCACAACACCCTGGCTAGCGGCCTCTACTTTGGTCTGAAAAACCCAGTGAGAGATGCCTTGGGCCGGCAGGGTCTGTCCCTCACGGCCTCCTCGTTCACCTCAGGGGCGGTCAACTCACTGGTCATCAGTCTGTTACTCTACCCGCTCACGGTGCTGGTGGCCAACATGCAGGCTGGTGTCGGGCAGGAAGATGTTGGGGGCGGGCTGAAGGCGTGTGATGCCCACAAACCTTGGGCATCACACCAGCATAGCATAGTACTGCTGTACTATGGACTCATCCTGCGCTCCTGTGTCAGCTGGGGCATCAACACAGCCATCTACAACTGCCTGGAAAGAGACTCATCCGGCTGAGACAAAACCACACCTGGTGGAGACAAAGAGAAGCACACCTTGTGAGAGAGATGCAGAGCAGCACACCTGTTGGAGAGGGGTGAACGCAGCCCAAGGAACACCACACATACCATGGCACTAACTGTAAAAGCGCATCCATCCATAGCTGTTCTGTTATCAATAAATCTTTTAAATATAGGATGACGTTTTAGGCCGAAAAAAAGTTTTTGAAAAAAAATTCAGATATTATGCATGGAAATCACTTAGTTATGTTGTACTGACTCTCCCATTCCCAAAATATGTATGATCTTTTAGAATTTGTATTGGAATTCATATTTATTTACTAATGTCTTGTGTTAGTGAGTAAAATTATCATATGGTGTGACATGAAAGTTATTGTGTGTAAAACTATGATGGGGTATATCTTTTTTATGTGAGTCAGTGTATCATAATCTTCTATCTTTACTTCATCAAGATCTAGCATTTCCTTGTGGAAATGTATTATATTTTACAGTATATTTATTCATCAATACACAAAGTAAGGCATTTGTCCCTAATCTTTCAATAAACTTCATATTAATTTGGACATATCTTGATACAAAATAAATGAAATGCATACAATGTTTGCTGACCCTATTTCCTATCTGTTACATTCAGATTTGTATGATTTAGACTCCGAAAGCCTTTTTATTTTCATAATTTCTTGATGTTTCTTGATGTCACACCAAATGATATGGTGTCACACCATATGATAAATTACACCAAATAACAATCTGTTAATGCAAAAATGTGAATATATGCATTTCACAAACAATAAATCACAGTTTAAGACAAATATATCACATAAAGGATCACTGTTAAAAACTCAGAACTTTGTAAAATAGAATTCCACCAGATATTGTATAGCACTTGGGTAATAGGTGGCACATATTAAATAATAAATGTTAACAAAATGTTAAATATGTTAAAATATGTATAACACTAAACTTTAATTAAACATATGTTTGAAAAAAACATTATTTATGTAGGAAAATACAGATTATATCATATAGTGTGACAAATAAATCATATGGTGTGACAGCAAAACCCCATCACACCATATGATATGGGGTCACTCCATGAGGTTTCATGCACTAACTGTGCGTTCACACCAAGACCGTCAAAAGCGGCAAGAGCGCCGGAAATCATTCATTTTCTATGAAGAGTCGGCGTTACCGGCGTCAAAAGCGTTCTGGGCGTGAGCGTGGCTTCATGAGCTTCACGGGCGTCAAAAAGAAGTTGAGCCTCAGTTAACTTTATGCTAATTAGCTATGACACGGTTCGGCGTCAACTAATCAGAATGTCAAACTCGCAGGATTGCTGCTTGTGGTTTGTCCAAATGTTTTACGTCATGGCTTTGATGCTTTCGGCGCTGAACTGGGTTGAGCGTCGGGCTATGAGCTTCACCAGCGACTTTGACGCTTTTGACGGTTTTGGTCTGAACGCACAGTTAGCAGAACAATGAGTCTTGAGGCTACATGCTAGGACCAAAATCATATGCTCACTTTAACATGGTAACATAGATGTAAAGGTAATTTTGACCAAAAAACTATTTACTTTTGAAATTTTCCTAAAAAATGGGTCACACCAAAAGACAGCGAAAAGTGGAACTGAGATAGGAGTGCTGGAAATACTTGATTTATTGAAAGAAATATGAGAGATAACTCAACACGTAAACTTTCAATGTCCTTCTGAGAAGTTCTTATACTTCCTGAATGAGGAAGGACCCCCTATCCCTAAAGGTCTCCACACAATTGCACATTTAAAAAAACATAATTTAGGGTTGATTTGATTTGATATTGATTTTTGGGACAAAATGTTTTTGTTTATGGCTTGTTCAAAAATATTATGCCTGGACTTTAAACACTACAGACTTACAAGTAGACATCGTATTCATTGTATTTAAGTAATGGGAAAATATATTAATTAGATTTTTTTTTATTCAAAATCAAACTTTATGAAATGGGCTCGGGACAGTCACGCCATATGAGCTTTTCCTGGTTTGGCTGACAATTTTGAGAAATAGGAATATGACTGGCATGAATGGTCCATATGTTCATATAAAGCAGGTTTTTCTGAACAATATAGCCACATTTATTTGCAGATTAGACATTTCTTTACTTCAGTTTGACACTCTGGACCAAAAAAAGGCCATGTCATGTCAACCACCCCTTTACAGTTAATAATAGTTACATATTAAAAGTACTTAATAAAATTGTATGTGGAAGGACGGTCACCTTAAAGCAACACTAAAGCACTTTTCCTCTGTGACACACACACTATTTGTTTATCCAGCAAATAACGATGTTCACAGACAAAGTAGAGTATGTTGCATGATTTTATGAAAGTATGATGTATTGGAACATCAAAGCAAGTCACATTTGTAGCTTCTTATGTCTCGTTTCATACAGATACGCTGCCCGATATGGTAAAGTTACATACATGTAGTGCGGTTATAGCCGATAGAGGGCCGCAAAGCGAACGCTTAAGTGCCATTTACCCTGTTACGAGTTGATGAACCACTGAAATTATTTTGGAAACATTATTTTGAAGTACGAAAAACTCTTTAGTGTTGCTTTAATGTTCCATCGCACCAGCTGACATCTGCAGTGTTTTTTTTTGTGTTAGTCTATGCGTTTTGATCTGAAAGAGACACACACACACACACACACACACAGAAACACACTCCCAACTATGCACGTACATCCAACCACGAATGCAGGTACACATTCACTTAATAAAGACTCAAAACTATACCCTTCGAACAAGCATATACTGCACTTTCACATCCTGTTCACGTCTCACAATATGTATGTCAGAAATATAACTGTTTTTGTGGTGGACACTCACTTACACATGCACGTCCACTCAACCACAAATGCACATACACATCCTATACTATAGTAGTCATCTCACTATGTCACTCAAAAAACACTCCTAGTACAGTATATGTAATCATCATAGTGAATCAACCCAAAACCCCAGTAATACCCATAAATACTTTCCAAATAATAAAAGACAGAATTTCTTTATAGTTTTGCGTACCTCTTTCTACTTCAAGACACTTAGCTAACTATGATAGACCTTTACCCACTGTTAATGGCTAGCACATGGGCTCCCTAAAATAAAGTGTTCACATGGCCATATTTTATCGCTAACATTGTATCCCATCTTAATGGCAATACTTAATGCATTGTCACAGGTACTATATTGTAGCTGATAATGCTGTGTGGTATGCCTAATGTGAATATACTTTCAAAATAGACAGTTAAAAACAGTGTTAAAGTGTTTTGAATACTTTATTCTGAAAGTATTGTAAAATGTGTCGTAGAAGAATTTATCAGCATTGTGTAAACCATTTACATCAATCATATTCTAAAGATTTCGGTCTTCTGTGGTTTTAAATTAACCTTTTAATCACTCTCACGTCTCACTCTCATTTGTTTCACCTTCATGTTCACCTTTTTTTGTCTCCCTTGAGTTTAGCTCTCTGTACTATTAGCCTATTCAAGCCATCACTGTTCTTAAAACCAGAGTTACACCTTCGATATATACTGTAGGTCCTGCTTTCTTTCCTGTTACTGCTGCTACTACCACTGCTATGCCTCTTGCTGCTGCTACTATAGCTACTGATGCTGTTACTCCTGCTTTGGTTGCTGCTGCTGTTCCTGCTTAGGCTGCTGCCAAAATGTAATCCACCCATACCTTCAGTGACAAACGGGTTTATCTGTCTTTTTGTCTGTGAGCGTGTGTGTGTGTCTCCTCGTGTCCACTCACATAACTTAAAAAGTACTGGTGTAAGCAAACAATAGTCTCAAACAAGGTAAATGAAAATATCAGTCCTGACATGATCATACTGAACAGGATCCAGATGAAGTTTTGTTTTCCTCTTTCTTGCTTAAACAGAAGGGCGAGGGTCTACAAAAAAGTCAATGACCTGACTTCTCTTGTTATGTTATCATCAATTTCATGTCAACTACTGTTACGCCCGGCTCACGGGCCACGGCAAAAAGTGGCACACAGATTCCCAATCATAAATAATATTTATTTAAACAGAAGGGCGAGGGTCTACAAAAAAGTCAATGACCTGACTTCTCTCGTTAAGTATGTTATCATCAATTTCATGTCAATTACTGTTACGCCCGGCTCACGGACCACGGCAAAAAGTGGCACACAACAGATTCTCAATCATAAATTATATTTATTTAAGGTAATTTAGAGTAAAGAAAATGTCAAGGTAGTAAGGGGGTGGAAAATGAAAGTGTATGAATATGTTTTGGTCATATACGGCTAAGTGAGTAGAAGTATCAATGCGGTGTCCAAAATATGTCTATGTACGGTGGGAGAGAGAGAGAGAGAGATGCATGGGATGGCAATGCCTACACCGGTACCAGTTGAGGCCAATTTCCCTTAATTAGTCTCCCCACTGCAAGCCGCCACAACAGAGAATAGCAAGCGGCCTTGGGGTAGCAGACGGGCGTCACAACAACATATCGGTAAGATAGAAACATTAGTCCAGCAGTGCCTCCCTATGGATTCCCAAGTTAACTGCAGGTGTGTCACTGTCAGCATTTAGTGAAACTGAATCGGATCAGATGTCTATATGTGCTGCATTTTTCTACTGTTTCATAGTGAGCGTTTTGTGTGCTGCTTATGTGCCCAGAGCTCCTCACATTTTACATGCAGCAAACATGTCCCATTGCAGCCTTACAGTGCATCACTGCAATGGCACAACTGCAGTCAGTAAGGCCTGTAGGCCTACAAGCAGTTCCCACGGGATGTATAACTTACCAGAAAATTGGATTGAAATGGTGAACATTTTGGAAAATGTTTATTTCAAATGCAGGGCATTCTCCAAGTACCCCACACCTCGACAGTTTTCACAAGACAGACCAAAGCCTCCAATCTGCATGCTCTGCCAGATGTCTATCTTTAGAGACTTCAAGATGGACATGTTGGTAAAGTTAAGATCCATACCATGTCAATACCATAAGTAAATATAAACAAGTGGCTTATAAAGTATTTACCAAGGATAAATATTAATAAGAAATTGTTGAATAAAGGCTTAATAAATGTATAGATGTTTAAATCAGACCATATTGAACACTTAGATACATACACATATTAGTTATGTGTTCTTAAAATAGCTGATTACTCATCATGTTATTGTTAACAAATACTTAATACATTATCATAACATAAGTAACTGACATAGGCTAAGGTTAGGGGTGTGAATCTCTCCCTTTTAAGACGATTCGATTCGTATCGATTCATAAAGCTACGATACGATTCACAGACGATGCGGTTTAATACAGAACGATTCAGTGCGATTCGATACGATGCGATACGATTCGATACGATGCAGTAATAGGCCCCAAAATGCAATATTCTAATCTCATTTTATTTTCCATAGGCTACTGCAGATTTTTTTTTTTTTTTTTTTGCTACTTTAAATGGCATGAGAAAAGTTAGGCTACAATTGCATGTCATTAATTACTTTTTTTCCAAAAGACTTGATTGACTGGATTGAAAGACTGAACAAACATTTTGATAATAAGAACGTGGCCAAATGCCTCTAAACGAAATCACTCGGCCAATTAATAGAGATACATTCATATCACCCTATAGCCTACTTAGCTGCTGAACCAATCACAATAGTTTAGAAATATGTGATGTAGCTGTAGCTCTTGGGAAAGAGTGTCTGTCTGGATTACCTTTCATAAATAAGGAGGGTTACTAACGCACGTTGTGAGAACCGCGTTCAACACATGACAGGTAGGCACTACCCTCCTCAGTCAACTTTCAGACCTGCACCGAACATAAGGCACCGAAGCATTTGGGGAGACACGGGGAAAGGGGAATGCAGGAGGATGATGACAAGGGGTGTTTGTTGTAGCCTGAAGCTAGTTTTGAGGCTTGTGCTTACGACTGAATGTCTTAGTTCAGGATACTGCAACACACGTTCACGTCAGCGTTATCTGCGTTTCACTAAACTTGACAAGTTTGTTGCTGCCACGGTCTATCTATCGATCCAGGGGTTTGCCTACCGATGCACTCGCGTTGTTAACGTTCCGAATGATTACTGTAAATGTTAAGTTATGTGAAGAATTCTACAATAGAATCTTAAGTTTATAGAATTTCTAATTTCCATTTCCTTATCAACAAGGAATAAATATGTTTATTTGTATTCGAAGCTGCTATGGTTTCAGAATTGTTTATTTGTTATTAAAACTCTGTGCGCGAGGCGCGTCTGTATGTTGGCTACCGAAAGAACGCATAGTTCATTATTGCCATTGTCACGGTGGAGGCAGACCATAACGCTAAGCTTTGCTTTTATTTTGCATTAAGCCTTATAGTGCTTAATCTAGCTGTGCGCAAGAACTACCAGCAACAAGGTATTTATTTCCATTTGTTTTATGTCATTTTGTTTGCTATATTCGTTTTATCTTAATGTGTATATTGCTGTAAAGCCAACCAATTTATGCATCGTTTTAGGCCTGGTATACTTGTACTCAGAAGAGAAGAATTAAGTTAAGCTCAACCTCTTTCTATAACCAGCGGCCAACGAGGTATTTGTTACTTTGTTTTATATTGTTTTTCCTTGTTTCTTTGTATCGTTTTGTTGTTTATACACTGTACACTGATGTATCCTTTTGGTGATTAGGCCTACTTGATAGTTCTCACGGCGTGAATGGAGTGTGGAGACTTCGGTGTATCCAGATAAATAAACGCCCGTATCTAAGAACCTGCCCCCGTTGTGTTGTTGTGGAAAGAGCTACAGTGAGAACTCGCCTGCTCATCGCGGGTAGAAGAGACAAGACAACTTCACTGCGCAACGGACATCAGCTGCAACTTGCCTGCTCATTCCGAAGTGGGAGAGGACGAGTCCGCGGCAGCTAACGACATCCAGTTTATCAGATAAGCCCTTAAAATCTCTGTCGGTTTAGCGACAGCAAGCAAAGACTTTTTAAAGCAAAAGTTTCAAGTGAAGGCCATAAGTAGGCTACTCTGCTACAAAGTTTTAAGTTAAGTAAAGTTAAGGTAGTTTGAGGAGCGGTGCAACTTGAAAGCTGCAATATAAGGACTGCTTGCTTATTGCAAAAACCATAGTCAGTATTAAGGATTCTGTGCACTGCGCTGTTTTGATTAAGCAAAGTTTAAAGAAGGTTACAGTTTAAAGAGAAAGCTTCTATTCTGTAAATCCTGTTTATGTTTATTTTTGATTTTTTAAAATAGAACACTGACAAATACTGACAATAGACTATCTTTATGCAATATTTAATTGCATATTTAGAATAAGTCCATTACAGCAATTCGTTTATTTGATTCATTTAGTTTCATTTTTTGATTGTTTTGTTTGTTTTGTGAATTTAAGACAGCTAAGTCACGTAGGTCACTTCAAGCCTTTACACACAGGCCTACTTTTTCACTTTAAGTTATACATTCATATACAGTACATAAGTTATTCAGATACAGTAATTCTAGTAGTCATTCACACAAAATGTTCAGTAAAAGTACCTGCCAAACTGCTGAAGAAAGCTCTGCAGGAGAAATGCCGTTAAGAAGGAGTGAAAGACTTAGAACATTGACAGAAAAAGAAAAAGAAAGTCTGAAGGCTGTGCAACGTAAGTACAAAATTGCGTATGGCTTCTGGAAGACTAATGCAAAAGTAGGCAAAGAAATGCTATCTGATGAGGCCTCACAAGATGAGTTAGAGGAACTGATTCATAATGTACAAAGCACTTGTTCAGAGGTAAGAGCCCTTTATGAAAATCTTCGTCAGATACAGGCTCCTGAAACAAACCTGCGGCGCAAAGTGGATTCTTGCATAGCTCTTTCAAAGTTCATTGTTCAAAGAGCACAGAAGAAAATTGAAGGAAAGGAAGAGGAAGATGAACTTTGGCCTGATGTTGGATCCGTCTTAGACTCAGCAAGCTCTATATCTTCTGTTAGATCAAGATGCAGTTCTTTACATTCTAGCATCCACTCAGTCAAAAGATTTGAGGCTGCTGCTGAAGCTGCTGCATCCCAAGAAAAAATTGCCGTATTGATTGAACAGGAGAAGGAAGCAACAGAGCTTCAAAAACTTGAGTTTGAAGATGCTTTTCGTCAGGCACAGCATGAAGCTGAAAAACTAGCCAGACAACAAGAGATGCGAGGTAGACGCACAAACATTGAGGTCTTAGAAGAATTAAAAAACTTAAATGCTGCAAAAGCCCGAGTAAGAGTTTATGATCAAGCTGAAGAACAGTTTGAAGCAAATGACTTTGCCTACACACTTAACTCAGCACCTTCTTCCACTATTCCTCAATGCCAAGCCTCCAGTGCTTTAATTAACTCAGATGTTCCTCAATCTCAAGTCATTCCTGCCACAAGTCTGACACTTATTCCTCAGTCTCATGCCATTCATGCTACACGTTCGTCATCCATTCCTCAATCTCGAGTCATTACTGCTGCAAGTCTGCCGTTCTTACCTCAGCCTCATGCCGTTTGTGCTACAAGTCCATCACTCATTCCTCAGTCTCAAGCCATTCCTGCTGCATGTTTTCCATTCGTACCTCAGTCTCATACCATTCATGGTACAAGTCCATTACTTATTCCTCAGTCTCAAACCATCTCTGCTGCAAGTCCACCATTTGTTTCTCAGTCTCAAGCTGTTCCTGCCTCAAGTCTGTCATTCAGTCCTCAGTCACTGCCAGTTAATACCCAAGCAACTCCTGCTACAAGCCCCATGGTGTTTCAAGTTCCATATGCTTCAATGCCTACCCCTCAGACACAAAACAGTTGTGACCTGGTCAATGTTTTAGCAGAAGCCATAAGTGCCAATCGCCTTCCTACGCCAGAACCAGCATTGTTCACCGGCGATCCTTTGAAATTCAAAGACTGGCAACTCTCTTTCGAAACACTGATAGACAGAAAGAATATTCCAAAGAATGAAAAACTGTATTACTTAAGAAAGTATGTAGGTGGAGCAGCAAAGAAAGCTGTTGAAGGTTACTTTGTTCTAGGCACTGATTCAGCATATGACGAGGCTTGGAAAGTACTAGAAAAACGTTTTGGTGACCCATTCATAATTGGGAAATCTTTTAGAGACAAGTTGCATGGATGGCCAAAGATAAGCTCTAAAGAGGCCTTCGAATTAAGAGAGTTTACAGACTTCCTCAAGAGTTGTGAGGCTGCAATGCCACATCTGAAAACATTAGAAGTCTTAAACGACTGCAATGAGAACCAAAAAATTCTGCTGAAGTTACCATCTTGGTTAGTGTCTAAATGGAACCGCAAAGTGATGGAATTCAGAGCGGAAACCGGGGAATACCCACCATTCAAAGTGTTTGTACCCTTTCTGTCTAAAGAAGCAGATCTTGCCTGTGACCCTGTGTCTTCAATACAAGCCCTCAGAAACATGGAAAGTGAAAAACCAAAGCCTCCAAGAAACCAAACCATCCAAGCGAAGACGCTCTCCACAAATACAACACAAAGCAATATACCATCATGCGTCTTTTGTAAGAAAATAGGACATCACCTAGCCAAGTGTAGAAAGTTTGTTGAAAGACCACTTCAAGATCGGGTAAAGTTCATACAGACAGAGAAGCTTTGCTTTGGATGTTTGAGGATTGGTCATCAATCAAAACAGTGTGCTAAAAGGAGCACATGTGAAAAGTGTCAGAAGAAACATCCAACATGTCTGCATGAGGAAAACTTCAAAGTAAAGAGTGGAAATTACAACCTAAAAGACAAGACAAATGCTGAAGAGATGGCTACAGCTGTGTCATTTGCCAACGCAACCACTCATAAGAGCTTGAACACACAAACGTCATCAACAATACCAGTCTGGGTCTCATCTTCAAAACATCCTGATCAAGAAATTCTTGTATATGCACTTCTAGACACGCAGAGTGACACAACCTTCATCTTGGATGAGATAGCCCAAGACCTCAACACAACCAAGGAGAATGTCTGCTTACAGTTGTCCACAATGTCTGCGCTGTCAAAGACCATACCTTGTCAGAAATTGTCAAATCTCCAAGTGAGAGGATATAATTCAGAGAAAAGAATTCCCCTGCCACCAGCTTTCACACGAGAGTTCATTCCTGCCAACAGACTGCACATCCCCACTTCAGAAACAGCTCGAAAATGGCCTCATCTGGAACAGTTAGTAGACAAGATACCACCACCATTAAATTGTGAGGTAGGCCTTCTGATTGGGTATAACTGCCAACAAGCCCTCCTTCCAAGAGAGATCATTGCCGGAGAAGAAAATCACCCATACGCTCAGCGAACAGATCTTGGCTGGAGCATCGTTGGATGTGCGAATTCAGAATGTGACTACAGTGATGCAATAGGCACCAGCCACAAAATCCTACAGTGTCAAGTGACACCTGCAGCACAGCCATCAGTTGAACTGAAGAGGGAGGTACACTTCGTGTGCAGAACTGAAGTTAAGGAGATTGGACCGACAGACATAATTAAAGCACTTGAATCAGACTTCACGGATCACTCAGCAGACGATAACCCAGTTTCTCAAGAAGATTTTCTCTTTTTGTCCAAAGTGAAGGAAGGTATAAGATTGAACAAAGATGGTCATTATGAACTTCCACTTCCATTCAAGACGGACACACCTAACCTTCCAAATAATAAACAATGTGCAGTTCGGAGACTCACTTCACTAGAACGACGACTGAAAAGGGATAAACAGTATTGCCAGGACTACGTTCACTTCATGGATGACATAATAGCCCGAGGAGATGCTGAAAAGGTTCCACAGTCTGAACTGGATGAGCAAGCCTGGTATATTCCACACCATGGAGTCTACCATCCTCAGAAGCCAGGAAAGATCCGCGTAGTGTTTGACTGTTCAGCACGCTTCCAAAACAGCTCTTTAAATGATCAGCTCTTGACTGGGCCTGACCTGACAAATACTTTGGTTGGAGTATTGTGCCGGTTTAGAAAAGGTCCAATAGCCATAATGTGCGATGTAGAGAAAATGTTTCACCAGTTTCATGTCACAAAGGAACATCAAGACTACCTCAGATTCTTATGGTGGGAGAAGGGTGATCTAAATGCAAAAGCCTCTGTGTACAGAATGAAAGTACATCTGTTTGGAGCTGCTTCATCACCTGGCTGCTGTAATTATGCATTCAAGCACCTGGCATCACAAGGCCATGGAAAGTTCAGTGAAGAGTCTATCAAGTTCATCCATGGAAGTTTTTATGTTGATGATGGTTTGACAAGCACAAAGTCCCCTGTTGAAGCCATACATTTGGTTGAAGAAGCAAGAGCCCTGTGTAGAACTGGTAACCTTCGGCTTCACAAGTTTGTATCCAACAACAAGGAGGTGATGAGAATGATACCACCTGAGGAACGTGCCCATACCAAAGATCTGGATTTGGATTTAAGAGAATATAACATTGAACGAGCTCTTGGAGTTCAGTGGTGTGTAGAAGCAGACGAGTTTCAATTCAGAGTTGTTGTCAAGAACAATCCGCTGACAAGAAGAGGAGTTCTATCGACTGTCGCCTCTATCTATGACCCTCTAGGGTTTGTAGCCCCTTTCATCTTGGTCGGCAAGCAAATACTTCAGTCACTGTGTAGAGACAAGATAAGCTGGGATGAGGATCTCCCTGAGAACATTCTACCACAATGGGAAGCATGGCTAATAGACTTGCCACGTTTAGCAGCTTTGAAAATTCCAAGAAGTTACTCTCCGTCTGACTTTGGGGAGGTTGCACGTTATGAACTTCACAACTTCTCAGATGCAAGTTGCAGTGGATATGGTGCCTGTTCTTATCTCAGAGCAATAAGTGAAACAGGGAAAATCAGTTGCTCACTGGTTATGGGGAAGGCAAGAGTGGCCCCTACTAAACTAACAACTATTCCAAGACTTGAATTGTCATCAGCAGTAACTTCAGTCCGCAATGGTTCTGTCGTCAGAAGAGAGCTTGAGATTGAAAAGCTGCAAGAGTATTACTGGACAGATTCAAAAGTTGTCCTTGGCTACTTGAATAATGATGCCAAAAGGTTCCACACCTTCGTGGCCAACCGCATTCAACGCATAAAATCCAGCACATCTCCTGAACAATGGCAACATGTAAGCTCAGAGAACAACCCAGCTGACCATGCCTCAAGAGGACTTACTGCTGTTCAGTTGAAAGAGTCTAACTGGCTGAAAGGACCGGACTTTCTTTGGAAAATAAATCTTCCACAGGAAGAAAAGACGGTGGGAGAAGTGGAACTAACTGATCCAGAGCTTCGCAAGGTCCACGTCCATACAGTAAAGACAAAAGAAGTACCTGCAATATTGAACCGCTTCACCAAATTCTCTGAATGGAACAAGGTTGTAAGAGCTGTCGCCAGACTCAAAAGATTTGTAAGAGAACTAAAAGGTCTTCAGCCAAGAACAAATGAACTAACAAGCCTTGAAGAACGAAGAGAAGCTGAAATGTTCATCATCAAGCTGACACAGGAGGAAGCCTTTGCTGAGGACATTAAGAAACTCAAGTTACAGAAAGAAGACAACTTAAGCAAACATAACAAGTTACACCAACTAAATGCCTTTCTGGATAAGAACAGTATTCTCAGAGTGGGAGGACGGCTGTCCAAATCCTCTTTACATTATGATGTTAAACACCCAGCAATTCTTCCAAAGAAGTGCCACGTTTCAGCACTGCTGGTCAAACACTACCATGAGCGAATACACCACCAAGGGAGAGGCATGACTACAAATGAACTACGTGCAAATGGAATATGGATCCTTGGATGCGGAAAGCTAGTTTCTTCACATATCTACAAGTGTGTGAAATGCCGACGATACAGAAGAACTACGGAAGTTCAACTGATGGCAGATCTACCAGAAGAAAGAACTGAAACATCTCCTCCTTTCTCATACTGTGGCGTTGACTGTTTTGGCCCCTTCATCGTAAAAGAAAACAGAAAAGAACTAAAGCGATATGGGCTGCTGTTCACCTGCCTGTGTTCCAGAGCAGTACACATAGAAACTCTGGACGATTTGACAACGGATGCCTTCATGAACGCTCTTCGAACACTTGTATCTATCAGAGGACCTGTTCGCCAATTAAGATGTGATCAAGGAACAAACTTCACAGGAGCCAAAAGAGAGTTTTATGAGCTACTCAAAGGGATGGATCAAGACCGTCAACAAACACTTGGCTGTGAGTTCATAATGAACGTCCCATCAGCGAGTCATATGGGTGGAGTTTGGGAGCGCCAGATTCGAACAATCCGCAGCATCCTGACATCCATGCTAGACAAATCTGCAAGCCGTCTTGACACCACTACGCTAAGGACATTTCTTTATGAGACCATGGCTATTATCAACAGCAGACCACTAAGCATTGAACATCTTCAAGATCCCAATGGCCCAGAACCTCTCACTCCCAACCATATACTTACAATGAAGTCATCAATCATTCTGCCCCCTCCTGGACAGTTCTGTGAAGAAGATCTTTATCTACGGAAAAGGTGGAGAAAAGTTCAGTTTCTAGCCAATGAATTTTGGAAAAGATGGAAGCGAGATTACCTACTAAATCTTCAACAAAGACAGAAATGGCAAAAGAAAACTCGAAACTCACAAGTGGACGACATTGTTATTCTTAAAGATGACAACAAGCCAAGGAATGAATGGAAGCTCGGCAGAGTTATACAAGCTCACCCTAGTGCAGATGGCATGGTACGAAAGCTGAAGTTACTTATTAGTGACACTACACTTATCAATGGAAAACCACTCACTAGATCAGTTTACCTTAAAAGACCTATCCATAAAGTAGTAACACTAATTGAAGTCAGCAAAGTCTCACAGTCATACACTAACACACACACCCACACATAACTTATATTTTATTTATTTTCCTTTGTTTGGTTGGTTCTCTTTTCATTTATTTTCTTTATTTGTTATTCAAAGAAATCCCACATTCCAAATAAATGAGTGATTTGGTGGGAGTGTAAATGTTAAGTTTTCTATTCTATTTATCTATGTGAAGAATTCTACAATAGAATCTTAAGTTTATAGAATTTCTAATTTCCATTTCCTTATCAACAAGGAATAAATATGTTTATTTGTATTCGAAGCTGCTATGGTTTCAGAATTGTTTATTTGTTATTAAAACTCTGTGCGCGAGGCGCGTCTGTATGTTGGCTACCGAAAGAACGCATAGTTCATTATTGCCATTGTCACGGTGGAGGCAGACCATAACGCTAAGCTTTGCTTTTATTTTGCATTAAGCCTTAAAGGGATAGTTCGCGTTTTAAGACACGAAGTTATATGGGTTCCCCGTCAGCAACGTTGTGCATCAGCACTGACTTACAGTGGGTACGGGTTGAGAATGCACCTTCTCCCGCGGGACTCCCGAAGAGATCCCGCAGGCCGTCAAGCCGATTTTTTTCGAGCCTAAGGCAATGTACCCAAACAACCACCAGGTGGCAGAAAGTTTCATCCCGCATTTCAAAATGATGAAGACCGCATATCCGTCAATAGTCGACTCCTTAATCTCATTTAATCATTACAATGAAGGTGATGACTGGCGAAATTATTCAAACAACGTTTCAATGAACCATTGTTGAAATGAATGAAAATGGTTATAGAAAATCGCCTACAGCCTAACGCCGACACAGCTGATTCTTTGATTGATTCTAAGCTGTTTTGATGTAGGGGATGGGTAAACTGGCGCGCTACAAACATGCTACCAATCAAATGTAATATTAGTAGGACTAGCCTACTTAGACACTTTAGTCATAGGCAACGTTGCCATGTTAATTTGGGCTAGAAGTGCTTGCTTGTGGTGGCGCTCCTGTCCGCTGCTTCTCCCGAATTGTGTGGCAAATTTGTCAGCAATCAGCTTAAATGTCAAATCATATTTATTTCTCTTTGTCGCCATGGTATTGGGGGAAACGCGGAGAAACGAGATGGTCAGTCCTCGTATTTTTTCTTCACGTTTCGTTATAAGAAATATATAAGTAATAGTTAGTCTTCTTCCGTATTGAACAGATAGGCTACGGGACGCTCTTTGTTCCGTATTTTAAGGAACTACTCAATGCACACACACTACAATGAAAAACACACAAAGAAATCACTAAACATATAGCCTACAACCTAATGACACTTTAATGCAGCGTTTCTCAAACTATGGGCCGCGAAACGTGGAGACTGCTGCTGGTCCGCGAGACATGGGGTGAAATTAGGTCCGGTGATCTGATAATTTGCTGCGCAATTGACCAAGCAACCGCGGACCGACAGAAAAAGAAAGCAAACGTTGCGGCGGAAATGCTTCCTAATTTTATGTGTTTAAACATAGAGACATACAATTAGGTGTGTCTGTTATTATGATAATTTTCGAGCATAACTGCTTGTCCATAGCTCAGTGACAGGTGTTAATAGCCTTGCCATAAGCACTGCTGCAGGTGCTTCTTTTATTATGCGGTTAGAGCATATAAGCGCTTACTCATATAGACTATAACTCAGGGACAGGTGCAAAACCACCAACTGGGATGGATCGAAGGGCAAGCAAGCACTGCCACACAACGTGAAGGCCTTTGTGTTGTCAACACTAAAGTTTCCTACGATGGGGAGAAATGGCCGCAAGGACTGCATCGATAAGATCAACGAATACAGTAATGTTTTACAACCCAGCTGGTATCCGCTGTTCATTCCGACATATCCCCACTCGGCGGTAGGTCTAGGCCTATTTAACTTTTTTTTTTCAAACAACGTGCCATTCCGACATGAGGTCATTAATAGGCTATTAATGTCATAACTATTAGGCTATCATTAGGCTTACTATGCATGGCTGTAGGCAGCTATGAGGCCACTGAGATCTGGACCTCGTCGGTTTTGTGAAAGCCGATTGGAAATAGTTTAGAGCGAACGTTTCAACTATGTTTGCCATGGTAGACAAAAACACTCAAATAAAACAATAGCCTAAAAAATAACTGCATGCGTAATGGACACGGCTCTATATCCTAAATAATTTTCGAGGTTCGCCATTTGGTAATATGACCTATCCTTACTGACAATAATTTAGAAGGCAAAATACAGTCCTAAAAGCCTATTCTATATAGCCTGGCCAGTGGCCAATATTGTAGATGTGCAAAAGCAGCATTTGCGTGCGTGCTTGCCGGTGAGGTGTAGCCTACAAAAATGAGCATAACATCTGATTATTAAAGTATGGCTATAGGATATAGGCTAGAGAAGAGTTGGTTTAAAAGTCAAGTGTAGTAAAAAAGTTTGTGCACTTCCCCGGTCAAGGTGCAGAACAAGAGTAGGCTAAATCATAAAAAAAATGGAAAAAGGTTCGCACACTTGAAATCCTTCTTTTATAGGATATAGGCTAGAGAAGAGTTGGTTTAAAATTCAAGTGTAGTAAAAAAGTTTGTGCACATCCCCGGTCAAGGTGCAGAACAAGAGTAGGCTAAATCATAAAAAAAATCGAAAAAGGTTCGCACACTTGAAATCCTTCTTTTTTGATTTGATTTGGTCTTCTTCAGATTAAAATTCAAGTAGGCTACGTGCGCTATTTATCCCCTCGAGACCGACTGCAGTCTGCTGACACAGCCAGACGACTCTCCCAACCCATTCATTCGTTTTGGCCGATATAATCCATTCATTCGTTTTGTGCGTAGGCCTATATAGATTCCTGCATGCTGCATTACCGTGACCCTTAGCCTACCTTGTGGATGATTTTTTCTCATTGGAATACAGCAGGACAGAATGCCTTTTATCTAACAAACGCAAAAGCTGAGATTGTTGGAAGGACTAGGCTACTCAACAAACTTGTTTTTCGTTTCTGGGAGATCTCGTTATCGTTTTGGATTGTCGGATTTTTATACTTATTGTTTGGACTTATGGACAATGAACTTTGAGGGGTGGTTGTTAGTGCTTTACAAAGCTTTGTGTTAATAAGTGTCGGTCCTCCTATCCTTCAGCTCCCTGCGCGATGCAGTTGCGCATAGTGGCCACGAAGTCATTAACTGTTTACGACACAATACATGATATTTGTGTTTTTCGTTTCTTAGATTTAATGCATGTTTGACATGTAAACAGGCCTTCAGTCCGTTAACTTAAGGCCTTCTTTTGCATGGGGTTGCTCGCATCCGCCCGTAACCTAGGCTATTATGTGCGTAGTAGCTGTATACTCTTGATTATAATAAGAGGCAAATTGTTACAGGACAACTTAAACTGACTTCCCCAATGCTTCCCCGCAGCACATTACATTTTAATATAGGCTAATATAGGATGAACAAAGTCTATGCTATATTAAATCCAGTAGCCTAATAATTCTATGTGCCACGTCCGATTTCGCAAGTGATGTAGTAGGCTACGTTTAAACATCGACAAACGTCTGTGAGACTACTCATTTCATGAAGAGCAATTGTCTTGTGCGATCATTCCCCCTCCCCCACACTTGTCTAACCAGTTCACTAGACATTATAGCCTACCAGTATGCGGCATTGGACGATTGCCTCCCTCCCCCCTCTCTCTCGACAGACACTTCCTGACACTAGGGCTCGGGATCATGACATCAAAACTTCGCGGGCACAGCCACATTGGCAGCTTCACTCCTTAGTTTACTATGGATTACTATGGATTTACTCCCGCCTTTTAGTGTGTTCCTGTTACTTAGTTTTGCCTTCTTGGTAGTATGTTGCTGTGTAGTGGGGTGTAACAGTGCAACCCACGATCGCAAGAGGAAAAGAATAAATCGCTACTATTTCTGCTTCTTGTCTTGTGCATCTGAATGAATGGATATTACGTTCAGTGCGCTACCAAATGGCGGCGATATTCCTAGAATGCAAGGCGTGTGCCCGAGCCCTATTATGTAAATGTAAAAATGTGTGTGTGTGTGTGTGTGTGTGTGTGTGTGTGTGTGTGTGTGTGTGTGTGTGTGTGTGTGTGTGTGTGTGTGTGTGTGTGTGTGTGTGCGCTGAACCACGAATTCACATATTAACTTTTCTTTTCAGCAGACATCGCAATCATAAAAAAATCGCAAAACTTTTTAATAAAATAATGCCTCTTGTCTTAATGGGTTCGTAGAGTAAGTTTTGAACCCCGGTCGCTGACGTATGATTAAGATGCCTCAACCATTTACGCCACAGTTCGAGTGTCAATTTCTTCGCACTTAGCCAAGAAATATAAAGGATTCAGTCAGTCGAGTTCATTTAGCCTATTCGCGGCATGCACTTGAAACGCCGATCAAAAGTTCTGACATGTTAAACTGACGTTAGTCATTAATTCACCACATGATAAAATGCTGTTATATTGACGCACAGTAGCCCACGGTAGTCTATGTCTATCTCTGAATCAACATGAACATGCATAACGAGATCCATATATTCTAAGTTGCTAGAAACTTCTTTTGCGGAGCTAGGCCTACTAGTCGATGGTTACAATGAATCACCCTCACTGCCCTATCGCATATCTGACCATCCATTGTTATAATGTTACAAAATGCGCGATCTTTTCCAATCATGTAGCCTACGGTTATAAGTAAAGTGACATGATAGGCATGTAGGCATATTAAAGATATTTCTGTTAAATACGTTTTATTTTCAGTTGTCAAAAGTGGTGGGGACAAAATCTGTGATAAAGTGCTGGGTAAGCTACCCAGCGTCGCCGGTTAAAATGAACATGCCTCCGTTTTAAAATAGCCTATAGGCCTACACATTTCTAAGTATTCCTAACATAAATGTAGCCTAAATGTCCATCTTGTCCATCTCTTTCGTCTTCGCCTTGACAATAATAGCCTATTCACGGAAATGCGGTCTTGTAACCGTAATGAATTAATGAATTAATCTAAGGTTGCCTATATCGAGTCTTTCAGGTTGAATTGAAGGCTTCTAAAACCATTTTCATTAATTTCAACAATGGTTTATTGAAACGTCGTTTGATTATAATTTCGCCAGTCATCACCTTCATTTTAATGATTAAATGAGACGGATTAAATGAGACGGATATGCGGAGCATTTCTCTCCCTCTCCATTGACCAAAACGTTGCTCTGGCATCTCTGCTGGACTGACTGAGTTATAGGCTACGTCGAGTGAGAGAGCCAGCTGTGAGGTACGCTGTAAAACATTCGAAAACTCTGAAACTGCAATCTGACATGCCGAGCGTGATGTCTCTTTTCTCCGCTTGTCACCAGCGCGGTGTCTTCGGGTTTTTCCGTGTTTTCCGGTATGAGCCGAACCTTCATTTTATTAAGGCGGTCTTATGTTGCCCCCTTGCGGTTGCAGTTTTAATTAAAGTCCCGATGCTTCGGGAGTCCCGATGTGCGGGAAAGAAAGGAGCATTCTCAACCCGTACCATCTGTACCCCGCAACAGCGTCCTGTGAGCCGAGATCCAGCCGGTTTTTGATGCTGAAGAAAGTAGTCCGGCAAGTTTCTGGGGTCACGAAAGTAAAGTGTTTTTCTTCTCAAAACCATATGCGTTCAAAAGAGTGATATATTTGCACCACAAAAACGTTGTCCAGGAAAAATTCAAACCTCGTTATCACTTACTTATTTTTCGTGATTCCTATCACTGCGCGCTACTGACAGCTGGACAACGTTTTTGTGGTGCAAATATATCACTCTGTTGAACGCATATGGTTTTGAGAAGAAAAACACTTTACTTTCGTGACCCCAGAAACCTGCTGAAGAAAATAGTCCGGCATCAAAAACGATCAAAAACCGGCTGGATCTCGGCTCACAGGACGCTGTCGGGGGGTAAGTCAGTGCTGATGCACAATGTTGCTGACAGGGAACCCATATAACTTCGTGTCTTAAAACCCGAACTATCCCTTTAAGTTATAGTGCTTAATCTAGCTGTGCGCAAGAACTACCAGCAACAAGGTATTTATTTCCATTTGTTTTATGTCATTTTGTTTGCTATATTCGTTTTATCTTAATGTGTATATTGCTGTAAAGCCAACCAATTTATGCATCGTTTTAGGCCTGGTATACTTGTACTCAGAAGAGAAGAATTAAGTTAAGCTCAACCTCTTTCTATAACCAGCGGCCAACGAGGTATTTGTTACTTTGTTTTATATTGTTTTTCCTTGTTTCTTTGTATCGTTTTGTTGTTTATACACTGTACACTGATGTATCCTTTTGGTGATTACTTGATAGTTCTCACGGCGTGAATGGAGTGTGGAGACTTCGGTGTATCCAGATAAATAAACGCCCGTATCTAAGAACCTGCCCCCGTTGTGTTGTTGTGGAAAGAGCTACAATTACCGATACGTATCGGTTATTTTTTACACCCCTAGCTAAGGTATATGCAGATAGCTTCAAAAACAGACAATTAAAACAGTTCAAATTTTGAAAGTCTTACCATAACAATTTATCAGCATTGTGTAAACCATTTACATCAAACAAATATGAAGTTGTAAAATGTTACATTTAACATCTTGAGCAGGAAAGAACAGTGAAGCAGTGGTAAATATTCCGAGAAACTATGATTAAACTGACCCCATCAAATGAATAAATTGACCTTAACCAAATAACACATTTCAACAAAAACTTAACAACAAGGTAGATTTTCCTGTAGTCCAGGAGAGGCCTGGGCCCAATTTAGGCCCTCAGCAGGGAGACGAGAACTGATATCAAATCACAGCTGAAAACAGTGACTTTCTAGGAGTGCTAATTACAAAGGCTTGTGTCAGTATATGAGACCTTTACCATGGTTTAGGTATGCAAACTGTTGGCCTTACAAATCCATGCAATCATTATGCCTTCTACGTATGCAAATATACATTTATATGATCTTCTGTTGTTTTAAATAACCATTTTAATCACCCTCAGATTCCTTTGTTTCAACTTCATGTTCACTTTTTTTTGTCTCTCTTGCGCTTAGCTCTCTGTACTATTATTCGAGTCATGGCTGCTCCCAAAGCCAGAGTTACACCTCCCATAACTATGGCCCACATAGGTCCTGCTTTTTCACGTGCTGCTTCTACTGCTGTGGCTGCTAAGGCCCCTGCTGCTGCCATACAAATAGCTGATGATGCTGCCATTTCTGCTGATGCTCCTTCTGCTTTGGCTGCTGCTACTATTGCTGCTACTCCCACTACAGCTGCTCCTGCACATACTGGAGCTCTTTTGTCATGCATTTCTATCACCATTAATACTATTGCTCCTGCTCCTCCTGCTGCTGCTGTTATTGCCCCTGCTGTCCCTGTTGCTTGTGCTGCCAATGCTGCTGCTGCTCCTGCAACTGCTACCGATGCTGATGCTGCTGCAGCCCATCCTGCTCCTAGCGCTAGTGCAGACCCTGCCACTACAGCTGCTCCTAATGCTCCTTCTGCGGCTGCTACCGCTGCTCCAGACACTGCGGCTCCAGCTGCAACAACTATCACTGCTGCATTTACTGATTCTATGGGATCTTCCGGGATTAACCCTACAATTGTTGCTAATACTGCTGCTGCATTTGCAGCTGTGGCAGCTCCAGCTACTGCTGCTCTTCCTGCCTTTTCCTCTGCTCCTGCATCTAGTTCTGCTCTTTCAGGATTGTGATGCATTTCAAGCCTCCTTTGCTCAGGTTTTTGTGTTATTTCTCGAACTACAGCTCTTCCCAAAACTAGAGCTGCACTTCCTATGACCGTGGGCCAAACAGGCCTTACTACTGATGCAACTACATATACTTTATTTGGTGTTTCCTCAAACAGTGCTGCTACTGCTACTACCGCTACTGTTGCTGCTGCTGTTGATCCCAATGCTGCTCCCAATGCTGCGCCTGCTGCTGCTGCACGTCTTTCTTCTGCTGATGCTGTTGCTGCTGCCGCTACTGCTGACCCTGCTGCTGCTATTACTACTCCTGATACTACCTTTGCTATACATAAGCAAACATCCTTATTCAACAGTCTCTGATATAAGCATACTGGTTCTCCAAAATGAAATTGTACACGTATTACTGCCGTTCCTCCTGCATCCATTGCTAATGCTGTTCCAAATCCTGCTGCTGCTGCTCCTGCTACCATTGCGTTTGATGCTCCTCTCACTAGTCCTTTTGTTGCTGTAAATGTTGCTACCACAACTGCAACTGCTCCTCTCCAAGTCAATGTTATTCCTACTGGTAGATTAACTAGTATTCCTACTGATGCTATTGCTCCTGCTGCTAAACCTGTTACTAATTCTGCTGTTGCTCCTGCTCCCCCTTCTCCTCCTGCTCCAGCTACTTGCTCTGCTCCTGCTTCTTCCTCTTCCTGCTGCTGATGTGGGTTTGAAAAATTCATTCCCTCATTTGTAACATAGAGATTGATAATTTCCATCATTAACTTTGAGACCTCAGCGCGGTTGAATACATGATATCTGCCCCCACACATGGCGTGAATAGTCGATAAATGTTCACTCTGGTGAATTATTTTTTCTATAGGCTTATGCAGTTTGTCAGAATGAGTGAAGACTATGATTGTAAAGCGGAGAGCCTCCTCTCCAAACTTCTCTTTGATCCATTCCGCAGCGTCAACCTCATATGGGAGTTTATCTTTCAGTTTAACCACAAACAGGAAGACATGTGGTCCGGGCTCAGCTAACTCAATGCAACGCATCAGTTCTTCTTCCACCACATTTCTTTCAGCTTCTTCATCAGGGATTCCTGGTGTGTCAATGACTGACCCCTCATGAGCTCTTTCCCTCTGACATTCTCTGGTCTTGTTCCCCTCCTCAAACTCGTCTGTCCCAAGAATTTTGTTCCCAACAGTACTCTTTCCTGATCCACATCTTCCCAGGAGGACAATCCTCAGATCTGAGACTATGAAAAATAGACTTGGTTTTTGTTCATTTGTTTATGCAAGGCTTGTTAGCTTGTTAATACAGTAAGTGTAGATTCTGTAGATTACTCCCTTCAAATTAGGGCCATTTTACTTAGTTTTTTTCAAATTCAACATCACATACAGTATTACACTTGGGAATTTACTGTGAAGAAGATGTTCAATCTTTGTCCAAATATGAGCATGCATCAGAAGGGTGCATGTGAAATACATCCATTTCTATTTCCTGAAAAAATGAATGTAGAGGGAATTTATGCTCACTGTCTGGCTGAATTTCCTCTTGACTTTGAGTCCCAGTTGCCCCTGTCTTTGAGTGTAGATCACTCTTAACTGAAGCTATCATTGAAAACAAATTATTAATAAATTCTTGAAATACATAAAGATCTTTAACAAAAAAGATGTATACTAACAGTTTATTACAACGTAACAAATTATTTTAATAGGGCTCGGGATCATGACGTGAAAAATTTGCAGATTTCACATGAAAAAATGAAAAAAAAAAATTAAATTTCAATTATTCATTTTTCAGACTACTCGGTAAATTGATGACTGTTGCGTGTTTTATTTTTTTTGCATTGAGTACACTTGGGATTTTCTCCTTAGAAGTTCGAAAGTCAAACATTGACTCATATTCTAACTTTGTGTTTTTGCGCTTGGGGTTGGACTGAACCATGAACGCTGGGGGTTACCGCAGAGTTGGGTTGTGGCCCAGAGGTTTCACTTCACCCGATGTCTGCTTGGGTTAAGAATGGGATGTTATTAATGGGCTTAGCCTACTCTTGTCAACTTGTTGTTTAACAGCTTCTGTAGGCATGTTGGTGGAGAGGTTTTTGTTCATGGGTAGGGTTGCTCACATATTCAAACCGTCAACAACCGTGAACAAATGTATTGTATACGATATATTATCGAAAGCGTCACCGACTCCGCACCATAGACCCCCCCCCCAACACACACACACACACACACACACACACACACACACACACACACACACACACACACACACACACACACACACACAGACCAGCACCATCAGCAGAGATTGCAACAAGTGCATGTGACAAGTTACTGTAGACTATCTGAAGGTCTGTGAAGTCTAACCATCGAGGGCGCCGGTGAGGGAATGATCAGTCGGTCTGGTAGATAGGCCTACGTCTCGAGCTCACTTGGCATGAATTTGACTTGATAACTCGATCTGTAGCCTATCATTTATAGCCTCTATTATCTTTATCTCTACAACTGGCCAGAGGCGCCACCCGTACATCCCTTGGCGCGTTTGGTTCAGTCCAACCACGATGCAGAAATGGAAAATTCGAAAATGGACTCAATTTTACTTTTGTTTCAAATTCATTATTTGCCGTTTCAAAAACCACACTCGAAATTTAAAAATAGCATCAATTGTCCATTTGCTGAGTAGTCTGACAAATGGATAATGAAAGTTTTGAACCCATTTTCTATTTTTTCATGTGAATTCTGCAAATAGAACAAAGCACTGCAAAGCGTTACACGGACCCCTATTGCATGATTTGTGCTGGCAGACCAGCTCGCATGAAGAAAATGGAACATTTAGAATGTCACTTACATTTAAGATCACTCATGTCCAGTCACCGAAATGGTCTCTTTGCCAGAGGCTGGGGATGGGATTTTCAGTTATTTGAAAACAGAATGCGTGGTTCATTAGAGAAAAAGAGAGAGATGAAAATGAACTTAATGAACTTTTTTTTCTTTTTAAAAAACATTTAATGACTCATGTGATTCAACCACAAAACAAGTCTGATCCTGCAAAACAGGAAAGGATTCACTCGTCCTGTTGAACAGGTTTGGAAAAAAATAAGACAATTAGAGAGACATTTTCCCTATTTACTGTAATACACTTGACAGACCGTAACATAACGTGGCACATCTGTTATATCTAATGATCACATCACAATCACATCAAACAAGATTAGAACACTGGACACTGAAGGAGCTTTTCTAAAAGGGTTATTATTACTCTTTTACTGTTAGATGACAAGGTCATGACAAACATGCGCACTTGTAGAATGTATGATCTGAGAGAGTGCAAAGAAGCTCTAATGTTTTCCCCAAGATGTCTGATGTTGTACAGTACATGATCACATTTCAAGTATTGTATAGGTTTTGCTATCATCTGAGGTAAATAGAAGTTTTAGACATTTAGCCAGATGCACTTGAACACTAAGAACAACATATTGGCTTGATTTTAATTACCAGATGACTTATTTAATATGATATAATTACTTACTTTATCTTGTTAATCTAATAAAAGTATTTAATTAACCCACCTGGACAAATCTCTGTAGATCAGTCTTGAGTGCAGTTGATACTGTAAATCCAGTTGTGACTAAATGAAATAGGTCTGAAGTAGGTTTCATTTCCCACAGTTAGTCTGCTGATAACCTGTTTGATATGTAGTCATTCCAGTCTATATGCATGACTTGTAACCTTTGTTTCTCTCCCACCCCAACTTCTGCTGACACACTCACTCACGCTTTCATCACTCTTGGCTACATTACTGCAACACCCTACTCATTGCCATCTCATCCAAAAGAATAAACAACCTGCATTCAAAATTTTGCTGCTAGGGTGCTTACAGTTTTTGCCCGTTGCTTGAACACTATAGACCCATGCTTAGACTAAAGTATCACAACTTGAAGTTTTGTTGCAATATCTCAAACACATGTACCTATACCTTAAACAAAAGTGCTGCTTTGCACTCTAGTTTCAATTCTGCAACACACTTACTCCTTTATGCAACACACTTGGTCCTGCATACTACTCTCTATGTCATACATAGACACTTCGTTCAAAAATGAAATCTCAGAGTACCATTTGTTAAACACATATATCCAAAATACAAAACACATCGGGTAATTGCAACCTCTCAAATACACACCTGAACGCACTTACTTGCAAAACTGAACACAAATCAGCCATCTACAAAAAGCCCTCAGTTTTGCCATTGGAAATGGTGATGTGAATGGTATATTTCCCAGTGTTGTGTCATGTTTACGTGTGTTTAGAGTTTTGGCACAGTGAGCGAAGTTTTGCAAAATGTGTTCAAGCAACAGGCAAAAACTGTAATGGAAACACACATTTTGAAAAAACTCACATTTTTCGATAAAACGTTTTTGAGCTTGGGTGAGGTGGTTTTCAGAGCGTATCGAAATTTGTATATTTCGCAAAACTGCAATGGAAACAATTTTTTCGCATCACACAAGTCACGTGACGCAACAACCGGATGTTAAAATGAACGAAAACGACGAAGAAGACTGTCGACAGGAAGTGGTACTGGGAGAATTAAGTATTTTTTTTTCCCCCCATTAAAAGTGTCTCGTGTCATTATATAATGTTGAATCCACAGCTCAGAAATTTCCGTAGGTGCCTGTATGGTGGTCTATCCAGCTTCGCATCAAACTTCATTATATTCCCACTATACAAGACTGTCTTCCGCCAACAGCTGCACCATACACGTGTACGGGATGCCATGGCTCAACTCTATGGGGAGGGGTTGCGCAAGCTTTACCGCGGCGTTGCTCCTCCACTTTTAGTCCGGACACTCCAAGGCACACTGTTATTCGGGGTTCAGGACACCCTGCATCGTCCTTTATCCAACATAGCTGGAGGGCACTTCCCCAAACCAGTGCTCCAGGCCGCAGCAGGGGCGACTACTGGCGTGGCGGAGGCTCTGGTATTCACCCCATTTGAACGTGTGCAGAACGTTCTTCAGAACAGCAGAAATGACCACCGCCTCCCAACCCAGAGGAGTGTCGTGGTGCAGTTGTACTCTGAGCCGCTTGCCCTCGGGTTCTACCGAGCTCTGTTGCCCATTATTGCCCGCAACGCCCTGGGCAGTGGCCTCTTTTTTGGTCTGAAAAACCCAGTGAGAGATGCCTTGGGCCAGCAGGGTCTTTCCCCCACGGCCTCCTCGTTCACTTCAGGTGCATTCATCAGTCTGTTTCTGTACCCGATCTCGGTGCTGGTGGCCAACATGCAGGCTGGCGTGGGGCAGGAGGACGCCAGGGGTGGGCTGAAGTCGAGTACCCACAAGCTTTGGGTGGAGAGTCAGAAGAGCGTAGCGCTGCTGTACCGTGGCGGCTCTCTGGTCTTCCTGCGCTCCTGCATCGGCTGGGGCCTCACCGCGGCCCTCTACGACTGGCTGGAGGGAGGCTCGTCCAGCTGAGACAAAACACCACCTGGTGGAGACAAAGCGAAGCACACCTGGTGGGAGAGAAGCAGAGCAGCGCACCTGTTGGAGAGGGGTAGATGCAGCCTAAGGCACACCACCCATACTGTGGTACTAACTATAAAGGTGCATTTATACACAGTTGTTCTGTTATCAAGGGAATAAACATTTGAAGTAAATAGCCTTTAGAATAGATAATAGAAATATTTGAAAAGTACTCAATAAAAATGTGACAACTGACGTCTGCTGTGTTTTTTTGTGTGGATGTGTGTTAATCTGGAAGCGCACAAACAGACACACACATGTGTACACTCAATTGCAAATGCAGGTACACATTCACACATCCCGTAATCAAGACTCATTTACATAACAATCATATCCCACATCATGGTAATCATCTCATAAGTGTATGTTAGAAATATAACTGCTTTAGTTGTTGAGTATGTGGAATTGCACACAAAGAGAAACAGACACTCACACATGAATGTATACACTCAGCCATAAATGCATATACACGCCCACACATCCTATTCTGAAATATTCATCTCACAATGTAGCCTGTATTTCAAAAGACTCCTACATACTCATAGTGAATCCCCATGGAGCCCAAATCTTATTTGACTTCAATATACTCATCTCACTGCAGATATTCAGACCGTCTATTTGGCAAAAGGGTGAAAATCAAGCCAAGCCCCCAGCAACACCATACTGTACATATTTTCCAAATGATAAAATTACTCTGCAGTCTGGCCATGGTTTAAGCATATACTTGTAGACTAAGAGCTACACTGTAGCCTGTATGTGAATCTCACCTATTACACCAACTGGCCGATGACCTGCAGGCCAGCTGTGAGGTCTCTGTTGGGTTGGTGCGTAATGCAGATGTGCTTCAAGATAAAAGATTGTTACCTTTTAATATGAGGGTCTCTTGCGCTACTCTGTCCCTGGCTGGAGGTCACTCTCTCCTTCCCTCTGACCTTATGTCTCTCTCTCTCCCTCTTTATTTTGCATTTGTTTTATTTCTTTATTCAGGTCATGTAAAAAATAACTCTGTAGTAATTGCATATTTAGCTTTACCTTGCATTCAGTTTAATTGATATTGGTTACATTTAAGCTCATGGTTTACCATGCAATAAATTGTTAAGTCATCCACCATTCATCTCTCCTCGTATTATTGCCCACAATGCCCTGGGCAGTGGCCTCTAGTTTGGTCTGAAAAACCCAGTGAGAGATGCCTTGGGCCGGCAGGGTCTGTCCCTCACGGCCTCCTCGTTCACCTCAGGGGCGGTCAACTCACTGGTCATCAGTCTGCCACTCTACCCGCTCTCGGTGCTGGTGGCCAACATGCAGGCTGGCGTCGGGCAGGAAGATGTTGGGGGCGGGCTGAAGGCGAGTGCCCACAAACCTTGGGCATCACACCAGCATAGCATAGTACTGCTGTACTATGGACTCATCCTGCGCTCCTGTGTCAGCTGGGGCATCAACACAGCCATCTACAACTGCCTGGAAAGTGGCTCATCCGGCTGAGACAAAACCCCACCTGGTGGAGACAAAGAGAAGCACACCTTGTGGGAGAGATGCAGAGCAGCACACCTGTTGGAGAGGGGTGAACGCAGCCCAAGGAACACCACCCCATACCATGGCACTAACTGTAAAAGCGCATCCATCCATAGCTGTTCTGTTATCAATAAACCTTTTAAATAAATAGCCTTTAGAGTTGATAATAGAAACATGTTAAAAGTACTTAATAAAATTGTATGGAAGGACAGTCACCTTAAAGCAACACTAAAGCACTTTTCCTCTGTGACACGCACACTATTTGTTTATCCAGCAAATAACGATGTTCACAGACAAAGTAGAGTATGTTGCATGATTTTATGAAAGTATGATGTATTGGAACATCGAAGCAAGTCACATTTGTAGCTTCTTATGTCTCATTTCATCAAACTACAGATACGCTGCCCGATATGGTAAAGTTACATAGTGCGGTTATAGCTGATAGAGGGCCGCAAAGCGAATGCTTAAGTGCCGTTCACCCTGTTATGAGTTGATGAACCACTGAAATTATTTTGGAAACATTATTTTGAAGTACGAAAAACTCTTTAGTGTTGCTTTAATGTTCCATCGCACCAGCTGACATCTGCAGTGTTTTTTTTGTGTTAGTCTATGCGTTTTGATCTGAAAGACATACACACACACACACACACATACACAGAAACACACTATCAACTATGCACGTACATCCAACCACGGATGCAGGTACACATTCACTTACTGTAATAAAGACTCAAAACTATACCCTTCGAACAAGCATATACTGCACTTTCACATCCTGTTTACGTCTCACAATATGTATGTAAGAAATATAACCGTTTTTGTGGTGGACACTCACTTACACATGCGCGTCCAGTCCACTCAACCACAAATGCACATACTGTACACATCCTATACTATAGTAGTCATCTCACTATGTCACTCAAAAAGCACTCCTAGTATATGTAATCATCATAGTGAATCAACCAAAACCCCCAGTAATACCATACATACTTTCCAAATAATAAAAGACAGAATTTTTTAGTTTTGCGTACCTCTGTCTACTTCAAGACACTTAGCTAACTATGATAGACCTTTACCCACTGTTAATGGCTAGCACATGGGTTCCCTAAAATAAAGTGTTCACATGGCCATATTTTATTGCTAACATTGTATCCCATCTTAATGGCAATACTTAATGCATTGTCACAGGTACTATATTGTAGCTGATAATGCTGTGTGCAGGTCTAAACAAATATGTTTATTGTGTTTGACTGTTCAGTACTGTTCATATTTACATTTAAAATGCAGACATAAAAGTAACTTAAAAGTTATCTTACCGTGTGACTGATTACTTTTGATATACAGTAACTGGTCAAATAATTCCTTTTAAAATAAGTAACTAGTAACTGTAACTGATTATTAATTTTCAGTAACTTGCCCAGCACTGCATATCATATTAAAGTGCACAACCTCAGCGTTCCAGATATTAGAGGCTACTCACTGTGATAAAAGGGTTTGCGAGATCATTCAAGGGATAATCCGGAGTGAAATGCACTTTAGATCCGTACCTTTCCGGAAATGTTATTAAAATGTTGCTAAAGCGTTGCCAGCTGCAACAGCGACATTTCCGGAAAGGTACTGACTCGATTAAACTCATTCTGGACTCTCTATCCGACCACATAAAGACGTGGGGATACTTCGGTTTGGCTTTAGGGACTCTACTCACTACCACGTAAGTGTAGTGTTGTTTGGAACAGTAGAAGAGGTATAAAAATAGCGTTTTGTAGCGGCGAAAGGACATGCCCGGGTCACTTCCAGGCTAACGAGTTTTGGCTAAAAACGGTGACCTCGAACTTTCTCAAAATACATCCTGACATGATGTTGGTGTCAACTCACTCCCAATAGTCCGAAAAATGTATCTAAAATGCATTTCACTCCGGATTATCCCTGTAACGTGAATTTACATACAATTGAATTATACATTTCAATAACACAACAGAATTTACATTCTGCACACAGCTCTGCATTCATCTCCATTACTCTCAGTAGTATATCTCACAAACTCCTAACTCATATCAAAATAAACAGCAGGCCTTACTGGATAGAAGGATATGAAGCATTCCTCTGTACAACACAAATATATCAAAGAATCAAAAGTTGATAATGGCATGCACAGATCATGCTAGGTCATGCATAGGAATATAAGGCACATTTGTCAGTGACAAAATGTCAGTGAATAAAACAATGCATAACAAATAAAATCTTTATGTCAGTGCAAACATTTACAAATATATTTGCACATATACTGTACAAGCCATAGAGCATTCTACCATCATGATTCTTATTGTCAGATTCCAGACAATCCTACCTGTACACATAGTTACAAACGTAAACAGATGGCATATAGGATGGCATATGTCATAGATAAATGGCATGCTTCCTTCTGACATGAAGGCAAAAACATAAAAAAGACACAATGTACTTGACATAAAGACAAACATAAGACATATGCAAGTATAACTACATAATTTCCCAGGTATGCGTAGCCCAGACTGTTTAGTGAAAAAAAAAAGATATGGCATGTATAGCTGGGCCATATACTGACCACGATAAGAGCTTAAAAGTGAAGGTAGAAAATTACACTGAAAATATCCCTTAAAGGGGATGCCTTAACGGGTTATAACATCATCAAACCCTGGATATAATCCTCTGGCACTGGTGCAGCTAACGGTCAATCAATGAGATAAAACAAATATTACATACACAATGTAGCACACAATATAGAACACAGCTACAAAGTATGGCTTTCTTATGAAGATAAAGAGTTTGAAATATACACATACTGTACTTCTATGCAGTTTCACATATGTGACCCTGTAAAGCGGAACCAGTCGTTTCGGTAAAATGTAATAAATTAAGTTATTGTGTTCACGTGAACGGCCATAAACTAAGCTTTCCAACGATATGTATATCGAGGGTATTACACAAACTATCGCTAAGATAATCGCATCCAAAGTTGACATGGTTCTCCTGTCACGATATGCCAGAAGAGGAGAAATCACCTTTTTAAGCGGCGCGTGCACAATGGGAATGACAGCAAATGTGTTGAATCTTCGCCGGGTTTAACAGTCAAAACATATGTTTTTTCGTGAAATGCGTTCATGATATGAAACTGTAGACTGTATACAGTCAAATTATGCGAAAACGTGAAATTCAACGTTTTAACCCGGAAGTTTGTTATTGTTGATTTTCTCAAAATAACGCTGTGCGCAAAACGACTGATTTCGCTTTGAATGGTCACATATTTCATAAGATAAAAAATCCCTACTGTAATTTCCCATCGATTATACATTGATTTTGGAAAATTTCTTCAGCTATGACGTTAAATAAGTAAGTAAGTAAGTACATTTGATTTAAAAGGCATATATAAAATACAGTTTACACTGACCACAGTGCCGTACAGGTGCAAAGTAACAAACAGTAAATTCATATAAAATGAATATAAAATAGATAAATAAAACAAAGAAAAATAGCAATCATACTCTGACAGGGAAGGCCAGGGAGAAGAGGTGTGTTTTTAACCTAGATTTAAAACTGGTGACAGAGGGAGCATCTCTGATGGGGGGTGGCAGCTGATTCCACAGGCAAGGTGCAGCTATCGCAAAAGCTCTATCGCCTCTTTGTTTGAGTCTGGTGCGTGGGACATGCAGGAGACCCATGCTGCAGGATCTGAGGGCCCTGGGGGCTGAATGGAAATGGATGAGGTCTGATAAGTAGGGTGGGGCCAGACCGTTAAGAACTTTAAAAAAACATCAATAAAACCTTAAAATGAATTCTGTACTGGATTGGCAACCAGTGTAGAGAGGCTAGGATGGGGGTAGTATGCTCCCTTTTTTAGACCCAGTGTAGAGAGGCTAGGATGGGGGTAATATGCTCCCTTTTTTAGACCCAGTGGAGAGAGGCTAGGATGGGGGTAATATGCTCCTTGTTTTAGACCCAGTGGAGAGAGGCTAGGATGGGGGTAATATGCTCCCTTTTTTAGACCCAGTGGAGAGAGGCTAGGATGAGGGTAATATGCTCCCTTTTTTAGACCCAGTGGAGAGAGGCTAGGATGGGGGTAATATGCTCCCTTTTTTAGACCCAGTGGAGAGAGGCTAGGATGGGGGTAATGTGCTCCTTGTTTTAGACCCAGTCAGCAGTCATGCAGCTGCATTCTGAACCAGCTGTAGGCGTGAAATGAGTGTCTGAGGAAGTCCCAGGTATAATGAAATACAGTAGTCCAGCCGAGCTCTAATAAAAGCATGAATTACTTTCTCCAGGTCTTTAAATGACAGCGAGGGTTTGAGTTCGTTAATTAGCCTACTTTGAGCTGGTAGAAGCTCTTTACCACTGTGGCAATAACACTGTAGTTAATACACTGAGGCTGTTAATATGGTATTAATATGTTTTGTTTCTTTTAACTTGCATTAAACACTGTCCTGTGGCTTATACACAATGCGGCTAATATACAGGAAATTACTGTGTGCCCGAATGAGTGGAGTTTCAGGAATCATAAAAAAACATGACCCCCAATAGTTAATAACTGTTCACGAGTTCTCACGTTCATATCTTTTTAATAAAATCAGCATGTATTCTGTCTCCGTGTGGACTTTAGATCTGCTATAGCGCTAAAGCATGAGTGTTGCAATGCCTTTGCTACCAGCGAAAAATACTAAACTACAAACTGTTTCCCACAATGTCTCCCACACTGTCTCCTAGATGCATCACAAGGCAAGATGTGCATCACAAGGCAAGCAGTAGAAGCTAGCTAAATAAACCACAATAAACACGTCAGGCAATGCAGCTTAATTCGTTTGGCTCTAACCGACAGTCTGACATGCTCCGAAAACATCTGGAACCATTGTAGTCCGAGCTCAATGGTGTTTTTTGCCCCCAACGGCACCTTCCAGGCAGCACAGCCTAAAAGGCACTACCTTTACCTTATTTCTAACCTTAACCCCCTCAACCCTCATCCCTAAACTGAGGGGAGTAGTGCCTTGAAGGCAGCGCTGCCTGGAAGGCACCATTGAGGGCAAATAATACCAAAGACCTGTAGTCCGAGCTATGTTTGTAGAAACCAACATTCAAAGTTATAAGTATGGCGGTTTTGGTTATATTGAGACATATTATTATAAGTGAAACATATTATTAGTAGAACAGTGGCAATGTGTTATTCCCCACCCCGTAGAAATTCTCTACCACTTCCTGTCTGTGTCAACATTTAAGTACAAAAGTGATTAATGCTAGCATTGTCTTTGCCATCAACAAAAACTTAAACCTATTATGAGCAAATAAAACAGTTTACTTAAGATGACCAATATATGTCATTATTTGTGCTAAATATCTGTTAAAGGAATGTGTAGCGTGAACAAGTTTTAAGGTATTATCAATCTCATTACCTGTTTCGTGGCTTAACAGAAGTGTACCAGTTCTCTGCATGTGTGACCAGGGTTTGTCTTGATAAAGGCTTGGTCTTGTTTTCACTTTTGAGTAAGAGTAGGCCTGCGAGACACAACAATGACCATACATATTGACCATACATACAGTATGAATGTGTGCATACTGTATAGTTACTTTACATTGAGATACCTTTAGGAACATGACAGCAATCAACAATTACTTCAAAGAAAGTTGTATTGCTTTATTTGGTATTTCCACGTCTAGTTCACCTACGTTGTAGCCTAGTCACAAGCAAGAGGATAATCTCACTTAATAAGGGAATCAAGCTTACAATGCTCAGGCAACAATTCAACTGCTCTAACCACTATACCATTGATCAATCAGCTGTTCTCTGGAGTCTGTGAGGATTATAACACTGGCCTATCAAAATGCAAGTCAACACTCAAATTAGCGAACACTACTCACAACAAGTTAAGGGATATCTGGCTTTTGGGTGAAATGTAATGTCTCAGTAGCCTAGAAATCTAGACGCACCCTAGCGGCCAAAAATATTTTTGCCTGGCGGGATGATCTAGGGTCGCACCGTTGAGGACAAGCCTGCGCCAGGATCGAGTTCAGCCGAGCCAATCAGAACGCTCTATCTGTGTACGGAGTCCTTAGGTGCATTCGAGTTCGGAAACGGCTGACTTCGGCTGGCTGCATACCTCAACGAGAGCTTGAGTGTCACCGGGAGGGGCGAAAGTTTTAGATGCAAATGGTCCCGAACACGATTTTGCAAATTTGACAGACGTGATTCGCGTGAGACCTCGCGGGAGATATCGCGGAATTTGTGTGCATTAAATACAGTATTTAACTTTCATTCTTACTCATTAAAATGAGCATGATGACTGACGAAATAAATTGATATGAAGTAGCCTAGTTTAAATAAACCACTGTTGTCATACAGTTAACAGGCCTGCATTGTAGCACATTAATTACATATCAAGTGTTTTCCGTGTGTATATGTAACCAACAGCATAAATTAGCAGAATGTCAAAACATTTTCAGTAGCCTACGCTCCAGAAATCACAAATAAGAAGTATCCCTTCCATATCTGTTCATTTTAGTACATTCTAACGTAAGGGGCAAAGATTCTACAACAGAACAAGATGGATCACTTTTGACAAGCTCAGGTGTCATCCCAGACGCTGCCTGGCGATCATCCTAGAATGTTAACGGATCCATCTTGCTCCGCTATAGAATCTTTGGTAAGCAGGCAGAACGAGACCCCTGTCATAATCGTCATGGGGAGATTTCTTCCAAACCTGTTCCAAACGGACCTATCAAGTCCTTGGACTGACGTCATGGGGCGGGATACAGACGGTTGCATGCAAGAAAAGGCAGCTGCAGAATTCGACTGCAGGTGTCTTCATCCCGCGAGTTTTGAGCAGTGATGGGCAGTAACGCGTTAGAAGTAATGCGTTACTGTAATCCAATTACTTTTTTCAAGTAACGAGTAAAGTAAGGGATTACAATGGCAAAATCAGTAATTAGATTACCGTTACTTTAGGCTGCGTTACTGCGTTACTAAACTGCGATTTTAATTGCTTTGTGAGACTGTCTGGTGACAATCAGTATAATGTCCAACGCATTGCCAGAGATGTAAACAACAGACGAGACAACAGACTGCGGGAGAGAGCATGACCATGCTGCATTTAATAGCCTACGTGAGTTGGGGTTTTCCTAAACTTTTATCCATAGTTCGGGACTTGGACTTCTTTTGCTTATCTTTACTTCACTTTTATTGTTCTTTCTACTTTCATTTCATTCGATGACTTATGCTTTCACTCTGGACTGATGCTTCAACTCAAATGTCTTTTCAAATTCGAAATTGGGGTCGTTGACGTTCGAACTTGTTTTCGGTGGACATAATTAAGTTTGTAGCCTACCGTCGGAATCTTTGCGAGACAATGAGCAAAATGTCCGTAAATAATAGAGCCTGTATCATCTGCGTTCTCTGTAGTCGCTTTCAGACATAACCCCTGCGGTAGCCTATGAGGGTTGCCAGACGGAGGTCCGACTCTTCGGTTAATTATAGGCTACAGAATCTATGTATGTTTGAGTGAGGGGTGGCGCAGAATGCGGCCGCTGTCACAGGACTTAAGGCCCGTACAGACCAGATACGACACGAATTTGCGGTGCGAAAATGCGAAAAAATCGTGTGCGAAATTTTCGCACTCAAAGTGTACACACCGAGTCCGATGCGATTATTTTAATATTTCGCATTCTATTTCGTGCTGACGTCATTGCTGAGTTTCAATTAAACGTTGCACAGTTAACCTGCATGTCACGCTCCAATCTTTCATCGATGCTGCGGATGTAACAGAATACATGCTGCATTGTTGCAACAATATTCGGAACGGGCGCGCTGTCGGTGGTAAAATAAAAACAGCCTAAAGTTTCGCTGAATGTTTTTATTTTACCACCGACAGCGCGCCCGTTCCGAATATTGTTGCAACAATGCAGCATGTATTCTGTTACATCCGCAGCATCGATGAAAGATTGGAGCGTGACATGCAGGTTAACTGTGCAACGTTTAATTGAAACTCAGCAGTGACGCTCGTTGTTCATTTCACATAATCTGAACGAATTCACATTCTTTATTTACAAATGTGTTGCATGCAGTTCATAGTTCACAGAACTCGTTTATGCACAACACTGCATTTGATTCTATTTTATATGATGGAATATGCAGAAAGAATAAAATTAGTCTGAAAGGTGTATTGCTTTATAGTATATTCAGGTTGTGTAGCCTAGTTAGTGTGTTTTTGAAAAGTAACTAAGTAAAGTAATTAATTACTTTTGGGGGAAAGTAATCAGTAAAGTAACAGGATTACTTTCTTGGACAAGTAATCAGTAACTAATTACTTTTTCCAAGTAACTTGACCAACACTGGTTTTGAGTGACGTGACATGGTCGCATTTTTGTGACATGATCACAACTTTTCTTCAAGTCGAACAACACGTCTAACCAGCATGCACTGCATATGACTCAAATTACGTTTCTGTTTGCATTCGACTGCATGCGTTTGCAGCCGACTTGACATGTCGAGTGCACCTCTTGGCTTGAGCCCTCACCTTCGGCTTCCGATAAGACGCCAGGGGGCTGGACCATGCGTCCTCGTTCGACGAGTTGGGTTTGAGACCGTATCGCACAACCAGGGCTGCCAAGTAATTTCTCACGCAAAACATTTCCCCATTCAGTGCACTATATATTTTTTTTCATGATGATAAACTTTGGTCATTGCCTTGCCGTAGTTCGAGCTCTGATTGACTGACAGCAATAACCAATCCATCAGTCCTTTGTGCCTAAATCTCACCAACCATAGAAGGCATCACGCAATATAAACAAATCAGAAGCAACGTAAGGCGGGTCTTGGCGGCTCTAACTTGTCTTTCAAACACAACAGCGCCGACTCCGACAATTAGATTTTAAACGTTCTACCTGCTAGTTTTTGTTCACTGTTGATTTGCTGTTTCTCCTTGATTTTCCAAGTTAACGTTAAGGCTGCTAAGTCTATCATTGTCCTATACCTGTTGCAGAGCTGTGTAACATTTATTTGCCTCTTTCTTGATAAGTTCACAGTCAAAAAAAATGTCGCCAAAAACAAAAGATGGATGAGGCTAACGAAGCGCGCTCGTTTGAATCGGCTTTGGAAGAGTTAGACTTGGGCTTTTCTCTGAAGTTTGAGCAGAAAGAAGCACTTAAGTCATTCCTTTTAAAGAAGGATGTATTTGTCGTTTTGCCGACCGGCTACGATTGGTCACAAATACTGGCCTATTACGTGCAGAGGCAGTTTGAAAGACAACTGTTCATCCCACCCACAGGCTTCAACTCAAGTGAATGGTCCGACCCCAGACTATACATTTCTGTGTAAGGCAAGGCAAGGCAAGGCAAGGCAATTTATTTATATAGCGCATTTCATACCCCTGGTAGACACAATGTGCTTTACACAGTTAAGGCATTACCTCAAAATAAAATGTAGCCTATAACACATATCACTTAGAACATATCACAGTAATAAAACACACCACTAATAATAATAAGAATAAAGAAAGATTAAAATGATGAATAAAACTAGGTAAAAGTCATGAAAAATAAAAATCATAAAACCAATAAAAAGAGGCTAATAAAATTAGGTAAAAGTCATTAGACATGAAAATAAAAATCATAAAACCAATAAAAAGAGGCTAATAGCTTAAAACAAAGTAAGAAATAGGGATAAAACCAAAACTAAAAAAATAAGAAATAAAAATAAAAATCAGTTAAAAACAGGCTGGAAACGCTATAGAAAAGAGGGTGGTTTTCAATTGGGTTTTAAAATTGGCAATGGTTGGGGCATTCTTAATGTGATCAGGCAGTCTGTTCCATATCTGGACAGCATAATAACTAAAAGCAGCTTCCCCCTGTTTGGAGTGAGTAGAGGGTGTGCATAATAACTGTCTTTTCTCTGATCTAAGATGTCTGAAGGGGGTGTAAAAAGTAAACATGTCTGATATGTATGTTGGCCCCATCCCATGTAATGCTTTAAAAACCAGTAGCAGTACTTTAAAATCTATTCTAAAAGTAACGGGCAGCCAATGCAAGGACTTAAGAATAGGGGTGATATGTTCTCTTCTGCTTGTCTTTGTTAGGACTCGTGCTGCAGCATTTTGGACTAGCTGAAGTTGTCTGAGAGTCTTTTTTGGGAGTCCTGTGAAGAGACCGTTACAGTAGTCTAGTCGGCTTGAAATAAAAGCATGGACAAGCTTTTCCAGGTCAGACTGGGACATGAGGTCTCTCAACTTGGCAATGTTTTTTAGGTGATAAAAAGATGTCCTGGTTACAGCTCTCATGTGATCCTCAAAGTTGAGGTCACTATCGATTAAAACTCCAAGGTTTCTGACTTTAGACTTAACTTCAAGCCCCTTTGCCCTAAAAAGTGTGGCCATTTTGTCTCTTTCCCCCCTCCCCCCAAATAAAATCACTTCGGTCTTCTCTTTGTTTAATTGTAAAAAATGTTGTGACATCCAGCTATTTATTTGGTCTAGGCAGTCACTGAGTGAGCCAAGAGGATCCTTGTCAGTGGGTGATAGGGCTAAATAAAGTTGTGTGTCATCTGCGTAACTGTGATATGACACCTGAGTGTTCTTTATAATGTGAGCCAGTGGAAGCATGTAAAGATTAAAAAGAAGTGGCCCTAGGATCGACCCTTGGGGGACACCTGACGTCAGGGGTGCTGGAGCTGAGGTGTAGTTGCCAAGGGCAACAAAGAAAGATCTGTCCTGCAGATAGGACTTCAGCCAGTTAATCACGCTGCCTGAAAGTCCAACCCAGTGTTCTAGTTGGCGTATGAGTATGCTATGATCAATTGTATCAAAGGCTGCGCTGAGGTCTAATAATACAAGTACTGAAGTTTTGCCAGAGTCTGAGTTGAGGCGTATGTCGTTCAGGACCTTTATGAGAGCTGTTTCAGTACTATGATTGGCCCGGAAGCCTGACTGAAAGGGATCAAAGCAGTTATTTTCTGTTAAAAATGTGTTTAACTGATTAAAAACCACTTTCTCAATAAGTTTCCCAATAAAAGGCAGGTTGGATACGGGTCGATAGTTATTTAATACTGATGAGTCTAGACTTTTCTTTTTGAGCAGAGGCTTTACAACCGCCATTTTCAGGGATTCAGGGAAGATTCCTGATTGTAGTGACAAGTTCACAATTTTTAGTATATTGTCTGATAGTAGGTGAGCAATATCTTTTAAAAAGTTTGTGGGAATTATATCTAGACTGCAGGTGGAGGAGTTTAGGCTCCTTAAGGTTTTTTCTAGAGTACCAATGTCTATCAGGCTGAACTCTGTCATGAGGGGTTTGTTATACCTGAAAATGGCTGGTTCAGGACATTGAGCAGACTGTGATTGAGAATCAATATTTGATCTGATGTTCTCAATTTTGTTTTTGAAAAAAGAGGCAAATTCATCACATGACCCGCTTGAGAGCAGTTCTGAGGGCAGCTGGGATGGTGGATCAGTGAGCTTTCCAACCATCAGGAATAATGTACGGGAATTATTTATGTTTTTGTTTATTAGATCAGAGAAATAACATTGCCTTGCCTTACATACCTCAAGATTGTATTTGCGGAGTGCCTCTTTATAGACCTGGAGGTGAACTTGAAGTTTGTTTTTCCGCCATTTTCTTTCACTTCTCCTACACTCTCTTTTTATGAGTTTAACAGTTGGACTATTTAACCAAGGGGCTTTCTTTTTGCTGGTAACTGACTTACGTTTTAATGGGGCAACATCATTCATGATGGATTCCATTTTTGTATTAAAAAGGTCCAGTAGATCATTCACAGTATCACAAGGGCTAGGGAGATCTGGGGTTTGTACAAGAGCTTCTTCAAAGAGAGCTGCTGTGTGTTCATTTATGATCCTCTTTACATTCATTATACAGCTATTTTGAATACAGGGGGACATGGAAATGTCAAAAAACAAACAGAAATGGTCCGACAAGGCTAAGTCCTTGATTGTTGTTGAGACACTGAGACCCTTTGTGATGATAAGGTCAAGAGTATGGCCATGAGAGTGTGTGGGGCCTTGAACATGCTGGGTAAGACTGAAAACGTCCAGTAGTGCAAGGAAATCTTTGGTATATATGTTGTCTAGGTTGTCAATGTGCAAGTTGAAATCTCCTGAGATAACTAGACAGTCAAATTCAACACATATGAAGGACAGGAGATCGCTAAATTCCTCTATAAAGGCTCTTTCAGACTGTTTGGGGGGTCTATAGATTGTCACTGTGAGAATAAGAGGAGAACCCTTGATTAGGACACATATGTACTCAAACGAAGAAAAACTACCATGACATAGTTGTTTACACTGAAACAGAGTTTTGAATAGTGTGGCTAGACCTCCCCCCTTTTTAGATACTGTAGATTGGCTTGCCAGGCTAATAGGTGCATTCGAGTTCGGAAACGGCTGACTTCGGCTGACTGCATACGTCAACGAGAGCTTGAGTGTCACCGGGAGGGGCGAAAGTTTTAGGTGCAGATGGTCAGAGCCCCTTTAGGGAGAGCCGGTCCACTTCCTATTAACTCCATTGTACCGGATTGTTCCTGCAATCTGTTGAAATTTCGCTAGGGGCGTTGCCGAGCAAGTGATAAATGAATTGTGGTCTATGGGGCTAAGCGGCTAGAACTCGTTTTTTTCACAGTTGACAACTTCATTTCTTAATGTACATTGTCGTAGTAGCTACCTGAGTATAGGTTTTCCACTTGAAATGAAATAAAAAGTCACTCATGTCCTTTCTGCTTTTCATATGGGCCGTTTTCCCTGTAACATGCTAGCATTTAGCTCATGGATGCTCGCGACAATCGCGACCGATTACGACCGTCGTGAAGCTGAACCTTCTTTTAGGTCTATGGCCGTAAAGTGGTTCGCTTGTGTCACGTGACAAAACTTTGAAAGGGTTTTTAGGAATAACAACACATATTGAAAATTGTATTGGTCAGCTGATTGTCAAGTCAAGTTATCCTGCATCGCATGCATTGATGCAGTTTTAGGAGAAAAAATTATATAACGACAAATGTGGTACTGGGGGGTTCAGCTCCATTGCTACCCATTCATTCATCACTTGCTCGCGATCGCCCTCTAGTTGCAGTACCATGCGGAAGTATTTCGCTAGTGGTCCTTCTCCCCTTATTAGACATTCTCTGAGATGGTCCCGAACACAATTTTGCAAATTTGACAGACGTAATTCGCGTGAGACCTCGTGGGAGATATCGCGGAATTTGTGTGCATTAAATAGGCTACAGTATTTAACGATCATTAAAATGAGCATGATGACTGACGAAATAAATTGATATGAAGTAGTTTAAATAAACCACTGTTGTCATACAGTTAACAGGCCTGCATTGTAGCACATTAATTAAATATCAAGTGTGATTTTCCGTGTACATGTAACCAACAGCATAAAATAGCAGAATATCAAAACCTTTTCAGTAGGATAGCCTACCGCTGTTCCAGAAATCACAAATAAGAAGGTATCCCTTCCATATCTGTTCATTTTAGTACATTCTAACGTAAGGGGCAAAGATTCTGCAACAGAACAAGATGGATCACTTTTGACAAGCTCAGGTGTCATCCCAGACGCTGGCTGTGCTGGTCCTAAAATGTTACAGTTTTTGCCCGTTGCTTGAACACTATAGACCCATGCTTAGACTAAAGTAACACAACTTTAAGTTTTGTTGCCATATCTCAAACACCTATACCTATACCTTAAACAAAAGTGCTGCTTTGCACTTTAGTTGCAATTCTGCAACACACTTACTCCTTGCAACACACTTGGTCCTGCATACTACTCTCTATGTCATACATAGACACTAAGGTCAAAAATGAAATCTCAGAGTACCATTTGTTAAACACATGTATCCAAAACACAAAACACATCGGGTAATTGCAACCACTCAAATACACACCTGAACGCACTTACTTGCAAAACTGAACACCAATCAGCCATCTACAAAAAGCCCATTCGTTTAGCCATTGGAAATGGTGATGTGAATGGTATATTTCCCAGTGTTGTGTCATTGTTTCCTTGTGTGTAGAGTTTTGGCACAATGAGTGAAGTTTTTCTAAATGTATTCAAGCAAATATGTTTTATATAAAGTAGACTAGTGTATTCTTCCTGATTTGCAAGTGTATGCATATGATGCAAGTGTGTTTCATTTTGTCACCAGAGTTACATTTCGACAAAGGATTGTTGAGTTTTGATTGCAGAGTTTAGGTACTGATAGAAGAGTTTCAATTTGACATACATGTGAAAGGTTTATTTCCTAGTGTTGTGTTATGTTCACTAGTGTGTAGAGTTTTGGTACGGTAAGCGAAGTTTTGCAAAATGTGTTCAAGCAACGGGCAAAAACTGTAACTGCATCCATCTTGCTCCGCTATAGAATCTTTGGTAAGCAGGCAGAACGAGACCCCTGTCATAATCGTCATGGGGAGATTCCTTCCAAACCTGTTCCAAACGGACCTATCACGTCTTTGAACTGATGTCATGGGGTGGGATCCAGCCGGTTGCAGGCGTTTCAAACTAGATGCGGAGAATTGACCCTTCCAGAAGTCCCGCCCTCCATAGTTACTGTTGCTACGCCTGTCAAACTTTCGCACCTTGCCCGTCTATTACAATGGAGGAGACACGGGATTTTTTAAACAAATGTAATTTACAAAGACATCGCACCACACTGAAAGCTCATATTTGGTCACTAGCGAGCTACATCTGTCCTCTGTCAACTACAGTTGCATTTTCAGCTCTGAACAAAACCGTTCATGAGTTATTTAAGCAAAAGTCGAAGGTACGCGTTGTTTTCGATGGTTCCTCCAGGCTAGTACGAATGAAACGGGCGGGGGACAAAACTAGCATAACGTTTTAAGCTATACTTCCATAACGTCAATATTTGACAACATAACATGATTGGTACTTCAACTAGGTATTATTTTAGACAGAATTGCTGACGGGCTATACATACGTCTCGTTGAATGTCTGTTAAGAACTTTTTGCCGCCATCGTGAAACGTATCTCGCGGTTATGGAAATATCACGCAATATGCAAAATTTAAAGTTAGAAAAATACGTATTTCAAACTATATCATGTCTTTATAGTTCAACATGTTATTTCACCGTGATTTCACGTGTTTGGGGGCACCACACATCCAAATAAATGCCCTTAATGGCCCACAGGCTATGCAGTCTCCACAGGTTAACATGGCAAAAACTCGAAAGCTTGCCAGGCCTTGCTTGCCTAGTTACGGGTTGCTAAGCCACGATTGGCCTGTGGCGGTTTTAGGGCGTGGCTCTAGAAGGGTCAATTGCGCAAAGTGACTAGGTGCACTCGACATGTCAAGTCGGCTGCAAACGCATGCAGTCGAAACGTAATTTGAGTCATATGCAGTGCATGCTGGTTAGACGTGTTGTTCGACTTGAAGAAAAGTTGTGATCATGTCACAAAAATGCGACCATGTCACGTCACTCAAAACTCGCGTGATGAAGACGTGAACAGTCACTTTGCGCAATTCTCCGCATCTAGTTTGAAACGCCTGCAACCGGCTGGATCCCACCCCATGACGTCAGTTCAAAGACGTGATAGGTCCGTTTGGAACAGGTTTGGAAGGAATCTCCCCATGACGATTATGACAGGGGTCTCGTTCTGCCTGCTTACCAAAGATTCTATAGCGGAGCAAGATGGATGCAGTTAACATTTTAGGACCAGCACAGCCAGCGTCTGGGATGACACCTGAGCTTGTCAAAAGTGATCCATCTTGTTCTGTTGCAGAATCTTTGCCCCTTACGTTAGAATGTACTAAAATGAACAGATATGGAAGGGATACCTTCTTATTTGTGATTTCTGGAACAGCGGTAGGCTATCCTACCGGAAAGGTTTTGATATTCTGCTATTTTATGCTGTTGGTTACATGTACACGGAAAATCACACTTGATATTTAATTAATGTGCTACAATGCAGGCCTGTTAACTGTATGACAACAGTGGTTTATTTAAACTACTTCATGTCAATTTATTTCGTCAGTCATCATGCTCATTTTAATGAGTAAGAATGAAAGTTAAATACTGTATTTAATGCACACAAATTCCGCGATATCTCCCACGAGGTCTCACGCGAATTACGTCTGTCAAATTTGCAAAATCGTGTTCGGGACCATCTGCACCTAAAACTTTCGCCCCTCCCGGTGACACTCAAGCTCTCGTTGACGTATGCAGTCAGCCGAAGTCAGCCGTTTCCGAACTCGAATGCACCTACTGTTCGCGTCTTCATCCCGCGAGTTTTGAGTGACGTGACATGGTCGCATTTTTGTGACATAATCACAACTTTTCTTCAAGTCGAACAACACGTCTAACCAGCATGCACTGCATATGACTCAAATTACGTTTCGACTGCATGCGTTTGCAGCCGACTTGACATGTCGAGTGCACCTAATGTTTCAGTACAAAAAGTGTTGAAACATTGAACTGTTGGAAACATTGGAGAGGATTAAGTCCGCCTGTAAAGGTTATAGTGTATTTTAGGTTAATCATGAAATTTCACCCGAAGGCCGAATATCCCTGAATTTTTGTGAGTAGGCTAGTATAAGTAGCAAGGATGAGACCAGCAGGAGTGTCAGTCTTTTAATGAACATTAAGCTACAGCATAGCCCAATCATTGAGTCACGAGAAAAAACGATAACTTTGTGATTTTTGGTTGTGTGCTTGTGATTTTTGGTTGGACGCTCCTGACACTGACAACATTACCAATCAAGGAACGACATAAGCGCTACAGCCCTGGGGCAGTAGTTCAAACCAAAGCCATCGATATCTCAAAGTTGCGACAGCCGTTGACTTCCATGTTAAAGCCAGATTAGAGCGGTCACGTGGTTAGTGGAGACTCAGTAGTTCCCTCGGTCCCTGGTTTACTACGGGATTGACAGCAGCGATCGCATTAATATTTACGGTGAATACTCGATGAAAATTACTATAAACTGCATTTCCACATACATATACATTACTCAATGAAAATGCATTATTATGCACACGACTATAAGTCATGTAGAAAAGTCGTATTATATTCATTCATTCTCAATGGAATAGTTCCCGGAAGTGCCGCCATTGTTGAGTCAACGGTAGTGTCGCAACTTTGAGATATCGATGGCTTTGGTTCAAACCACCAAACTTTGTGCCTTTGTTTGCGATTGAGAGTTCGACCTACCCTGTCTAGAAACATCAAATCTAAAATTGATGGATCGCACTATAAAGGTTGCAACGGAAGTTAGCCAATCACGGTTTCTAGAAACACTCCCTAGGATTGCTGTTTAGTCTTATAATTGCTGCAACTATGTGCCCTTACATTTCCTCTGGTGTGGGATTAAATATGGTCTTATCTCACCTTGTCTTTTAAGACCTACCCTAACTGATAAATGTGGCCTCATCTTGCAGAAATAAAGTTTATAATGACTTAAAATGGCAATAATTACAAAAATGTAAATACTTACATTTTTTGTATATTTTTCTATAGGCAATGTAACAAATCCCCACTAATGCCAACAGAGACGCAATCAAGAGTCGAATCAACTGAGCGGTTGTACATTTATATGTATTCCGGTCATCTGGAGTGAGGAGATAGAAAGCAGTCCTCTTGAAAATGTATCAAATAACTCTCAGTCAATTTTAACCAAAGTATGTATATGTACACATAGTAAGTAAGTGTACCTGGCAGGGATTTAACCTGGATGAATATGGAATATCTGCCCGTTGAATTCACCTTACTGTATTGAATTTTCTTATTGGCATAAACACAGCTGTAATTGCCTGAGTCTTGTGATGTAATATCAGTGAGAGCAAACATAGCGTCACCATCACTTCTCAATTCCTCCATTTGAACACCAACACCATTCTTGCAAAGGTACATATGAAAGTGCTCGGAGGGATTTCCACCAGATACAGCACACTTCAAAGTCACATTTCCCCCCTCATTTGGGCTTGTAGGTGATGCAAAAATGCGGACATGCTTGAAAGCGTAAAACTCTAAAAAGAAATAATATTACACAGTGACATTATTAAAAAAAAACACACAATTTCTATGCCTGACATGACACTAAAGTCTATTAATTAATTAATTAATTCATTCATTCAAAACCAAGGAAGACAACTTAAACAGATTTCAATTTACAGGTACCTGTAAACAATAATATTACATGGACAATAGATTACAGTAAAGGTGTTCTGTCAGGTTACTCAAATGTAAATACCTGTCTGACAGAACAGGCCAGCAATCCATGGCACTGGTTGGATGAAAAAGAACATGAATGAAATTGCTGAACACCAACAATTTATTTATTTTCATATCTTGACTCTACTATATAAATCGACAGTGTCTCTGCATATCTTAGTAAATTAAATATATAAGAGCAGTAGAAAAATATATGTTTAAGTATCTACATATGTATTTGAGCGTACAGAGATTCATAGATATAGACATACTTTAAACAAAAATACTGTTTACAATCGAAGATCCCCACTTACAAAGCAACAGACAAAATAAGACTAATATCCTTAGACACACTCACATGTAAGGATGAGTTGTAAGTCCATTGAAATTAATACCTATATGATCATGTGACTCCAAAACACCAAAGTTGTCAAGTTATCTTAATTGTTTATCTCTTCCCCATAGCCACATATTAAACCTCCTCGGTTGCAGGCACACTTTCATGAACTGTGGTATGTGAGTTCGTGGTGGTAGACTATGTGCTTCTGTCCACGTCTAATGAGTCAAAGAAGAGAGCAGCCACCACACCAAAAACCACATGTCCTCAAACTGTCACTCACATAAATACTCATACTAAAATAATTTCTATTTAAACTAGATGTACCGCATAGTGGTACACAATATGACCGCTGCTTAGTTCTGCACATTCTCTCTACCAAAATAAATGACGCTTGACAACTTGTCTGTTTCTCATATTTTTGCAATTTACATACATGCAGCTCATGTGTATATAAATATCAATATCATATCAAAAATTCAAAAGTTGGTCATGGCATGCTCAGATCATGCTAGCACAGCTTACTTCGGGTCAGAAATGCATAGAAATATAAGGCACATTTTCAGTGACAAGACCTCAGTAAATAAAACAGTTCATAACATGTAATATATTTATGACAGTTCAAATGTATTTGTACATTTACAAGCCAAGAGCATTTACAAGACAAGAGCATTCCACCATCATGATTCTTATACAGCCAGATTCCAGACAACCCTTCCTGCAAACATATGAGTAGATACAGACATACAGTATACAGATGGTAGATGGCATGCTTCATGCTGATATGACTGCAAAAAACATGGACAAAAAGACAATTTATTTTTCCTGGATATAAAGGCTGACATAAGACATATGTTCAGCTGATAACTGTCAATTAATGAGGTAAAGCAAGTGTTACACTATACATCCACAATATTATAGAGCATGAAATATAAGACACAGCTACAAATATGTCTTGTTTATGCGCTTATGAACATTAATAATTAGCAATATACACATACAGTACCTCTCCATTGCAGTTAACACATTAAAAATGAACCAAATATTTAACATGTTTATGACAACATTTTAACATTAACATTTGTAACACACACAATGTACAAAGGCAATGGTAATGCTGCAATCCGTAAAATTTAAATGTTGGACCACTGTGACAGACCACAAGACCTGCCTCTTCAACGTCTTCCTCTTCCTTCTGTTGTAAAAATACAGAACAGCAGTAGCCGTTATATATTTGAACACTCCAGTGTCTAATACTCAAAGAGCAACTGTTGATAATTTAAAGCAGTGCAAACAGATGCCAGCCATAATTATTTTAAAGACTATACATTGTTTTAAAAACTCACCAGTTGTTCATCTAGAAGTTTGTACTGTATTTAAAATCACCTTTTCTTTCCTTAGTAATTGAAAGAGTCAGTATAATGGAAGCCATTAAGAACACTCCTGAAGAAATTAGCACTCGGATGATATTCATGTGCCGGTGATATTCTGGTGAAACAAGAGAGAGAAAATATATGTATATATACAGCATACTGTATCATCATGGACATTGTTGCTATGTGGAACATGGAACACTGCTGTGGAACACACTCTAAGCATACACAAATCTGACACAAATGGCAAGATGTTTTACTAATGACAGCCCTTTCAAGTATCAGTTTACACTTGAGACTTGGATGTATTATGACTAAAATGATTATTATTTTTTTCTGTATGGGTTTTTCTGTATGGGTTTCTGTATGGGTTTCTGTATGGGTTCTCAGTCCTATATGGCAGCACAGTTGTGTTTCTTTCACATCAGGAAGAGGGTGAGACTTCACACGGTTTTTCTTATGCTTTGGACGCCCAGTGCACACTGACCCTGCAGTTGGCTCCAATTACCTCCGCTGTGCGTCGGGGTTCTGTTCCACCTGTCGGGACTTATTTTCCGATAATGACCGGCATTCTATACATTATCCCTTACGTACAGCAAAATTCAACAGTATGATACCACTTCATATCATTATAGTACAGTGCTGGAGTTAATATTGCATTTTGGATAATATTTGTGCTTATTGTAACCAGAACACAGAATACCATTTGGGAGCATGTGCACTTAGACTCGCAGTAATATCCTCACTCCAAAGTGAAACTGAAAGTGCAAGAGTGATGATATTACTGCGCTGAGTCAAAGTACTCTCAAGTGTTAATCCGCCACACACCATAGTTATCCCTCTGACCCGTTTAGAAATGCACCACATTTTATTTTGTCTCACCATACTTGGTCGTGTGACTACTCGCGTAACGTTTAATAGGGAAAACATAGAGATGTTTGGTCGTTTCTAAATTCATCTCTGTTTGGATCCTATTGAATGATCCGGGCTAGCTAAGTGCTATCAAAGTAGCGCTGTGCACCAGAGCCAGTGAGTGCACGCATTGAAACGTGAGAGGTGCATCAACTGTATCAAGGGAATAACATAGTTTAATAAGAAAAAATGTTGAAGTGTTCCTTTAAGTAAGAAGATAAGTTTAATGGGTGCTTATGTGTTCTAGATAGCAGCTAGCATATAACTACAGCTAGATAGGTGGGAGCTTACTACATCTTAAATAACTACAGGGTGTCCATTTAACTTAAACTTATCTTGTCCTCTTTAAGCATTGATTTTAACGTGTATTAACTTGGAGATAGAAAATGTCGACATCTGTGTTAACACTCTCATCCCCCATAGGGAACGACAATTCATTTCCTCAGTTAGACTAGCTAGTCTCCCCAAAAGTCTGCTTGGCTACAAAGATTACCAGTGTGTGTGTGTGTGTGTGTGTGTGTGTGTGTGTGTGAGTGTGTGTGTGTGTGTGTGTGTGTGTGTGTGTGTGTGTGTGTGTGTGTGTGTGTGTGTGTGTGTGTGTGTGTGTGTGTGAAATACATTTTGGTACATGTTAAGTCATAATGATTCATGATATATTAAGGGATTAATTGATGCATGATTCATGCATTAATTCATCCCTTAATATATCATGAACCATTATGACTTAACATAAATTAACTGATTGTCATTAACGAATTCATGCATAAACAACTCATCTTAAGCATTAAGTACGGTTGGAACATCATCATGAATCATGATTAATTAAGCATGGTCATGATGACTTTTTGTCGGACAAAATCGTGGACATCACTGTCATGGAGAAAAAAGAAAAGTAATACCACATGAATTCATGTTAGCTAAATGTCATGAATTATCATTAGTTCATTCATTAACTCATGCATGAATTATACTTGAAAATTTCATTAATTAACATGAATTCATTGTAAGTCATTAATGACATCAGGTATGGACAACAAATCATCTTGAGCATTAGGTACAGTGGGTAAGAATAATGATCAATTACACATGATCATGTTGATTTCTTGGTTTTTGAAAAATCTCTGGAGAGAGTTTAGAGAGAGTTGTATTGTCTTTAGCGGTCTCCTGAAGTGATTTGCTTTGTCAGTCTACTTAAGATTATATTCGGGGCCACACTTGGAACATTCAAGGCAAAAATGGCCTGGCGATGTAAACGACAGTCTTCAAACTATGAATCAGGATGCTATTGAGTTCCTTAATTTGCGTTCTCTAACCAAAATGAAGATAATCCAGATATATATGATGTGTTAAAGTTTAATGAAAACTTTTATTTGACATAATGTGATATACAGGAGTATTCAAATAGCTGTCACATGGTCTTCTCTCTCCTGCTTCCTTTAAATGCATACAATATAGCCGTAGTACACAGGGGACATAATAGGATAGAGACATCAAACACAATATACACCTCGACAATGAGCACCATAAAACCTCTTCACCAGTATCACATTGACATAACAGAGTTAGATCGTTGAGCATTCTGAGCAGGACGGAATGTGAATGTTGTCATGGCAGATCGGCCAGGGCATATGCATCCGTTACCTCTTTGGGTTTTTTAGGTTTTCTTTTCTTGTTTACCTTGCCGTACGTTGGTTCTTCTGCCACCTGGTCTACAAACGCATGCAGAAATGTATGCGTTATATACTGTAACTGTAGATTCATTTACACATGGTATATATTTCAAGGGACTTCATAGCTTTTGTTTTGAATGTATTTAACATGCTTTTTTTGAAGTGTCACTCAGTTGCACACCCTCGTGCATTCACTCTGTTAAGGTTACAACTAGTAGTTGTATACTGAAAAAGGCACATGTCCTCAGTTGAGGAAGTCATCAAAAGCTGTTTCTTACAGACATGCATGCACTATAGAAAGCCCATGCACTGGCTGTTTGCATCAACAACACACCGTCAGTTGAGCTAGGCTAAGATACCTATTGAGCCTTGTCTATTCTGGTAGACCACAGCCGCTCACAACTGTCTCATGATGCAGGAGGCTCATCTGTTTTGTTAGACCACAGCCACTGAGGACTGTCTTGTCATAATCTTGCCTATTTGTGAATTTAGCAGAACAGAGGAACCACAGTGCTGGCATTGTGCTGTCCTGTCGTTTTTAGTACATAATGTCACCCGAATAAGGAGCAGCAATTTTAGTGTTATAGATCATCACGTACACACATATAAATACATACACATGCGCGCGCACACATACACACACACACACACACACACACACACACACGCTCACAATAATGTTGGTGTGTAGTCTCAAAAGTGCGCACTGTCAAGTGGTCCTCTGTTCTCATCTACACTCATCTGTCCACATGTGCAGAGGAACACCATAAAAATATTAGAGAGAAAAACTGTTGACCTTTGGACACATCAAACTAGATGTGGAGGTGCCTTACCTTCATATTGTACCGTGCTGTACACCGTGTCAATGGCACTAGAGAGATATCGCCATCATTAGGTGATATTGAACACTTTCAATATAATGTAATGTAATCTAATATTGTAAACAGCAGTAAACACTAGTGATTTCAAAAATATCTAGGCTATTTGGTAGGCAATGTGCTCAGTGATGTAGGGAATGATTAACCCGGTAATTAAAGTACCTGACCACAGAAGCTCTGGTTTGACCTGTAGGTGAATAAGGAATTATAGTTAAGTTCTAAAACCCAACATACAGTATACATATACACACACACACACACACACATATATATATATATATATATATATATATATATATACAGTATATATATATATATAATCTGTGTGTGTGTGTGCGTGTGTGTGTGTGTGTGTGTGTCTGTGTCTATTGTATTGCCAAAGCACCACAGAAACAGGCAAACATGACTGTTTAGCCATATGACAGGATCACAAAAAGACACTGATGAACTACAGGAAACAGTGAAGATGCAGCTACCTTGACGGTCTGATATGGTGGAGTATTCTGCAATGTCCTGATATGTTGCCATGCTGTTGAACACAAATGGATTATTTGCGTATGCATGTGCAACACAGTGACACAGTACAGCCATGTTTATATTTGTGCTATTGGGAAAGCATGTAGTTAAATAGAAATGTTAAATTGACTCACAAGGTTAAATGACCCCCATCCCCAAACACATACGCACAAACACTCTTGCTTACCTTTGGTGTTGTTGTTCAGTTCCTCCTGCTGTTTAAAGTTCAAAGAGAAAACACCAAACATGTGTAAGAGAGCATTTTCCTTTTAGCACAATCAGTTACGGTAAGCAACAAATGAGAAACGTACCTGGGATATGATCCTCCTGAGTCCCACTAGAAAAAAGGTAGAGGGATTTTTCATGTAATAAATATCTACATGTATTAAAAATTTGTTGTTCTTCCATTAATATCTAATTAATATTAAAAGTCTATACCCTTGTCTTTGTCGTCCTCTGTCTGACCATATCACTGCAACAGACAACAGTCGTGTTAATAATGTTTCACAAATCTCTTCTTTAAAGAAACACTAAAGAGTTTTTTGTACTGTAGCTTAAAATAATGTTTCTAAAATCGTTTCAGTGGTTCATCAATTCACAATAGGGTGAATGGCACTTCTGCATTCGCCTCGCGGCCCTCTCGGCTATAACTGCACTATGTAAGTTTACCAGATCGAGTAGCCGTTCTGTAGTACGAAGGGATAAGACATAAGAAACTACAAATTTGACTTCCTTCAATGTCCCAATACATCATACATTCATAAAACCATGCAAAATACTCTACCTTGTCTGTGGACATTGTTATTTGCTGGATAAAAAAATAGCATTGGTGCGACAGAGGAGAAGTGCTTTAGCGTTGCTTTAAATGCGATAATATGTTGTTTAAGCCTTTTGAAGCCTGTTTAAGCCTTTTGCATTCCAAACCATGAATTCCAAATATGTGGCTCTATGGTTTAGATTAGTGATACCTAGAAGAACATAGCACGTAATTGTACTAAGCTCCTTGTATCAGGACATTGTACTGTAGCAAGGACACTCTGAAGCCAAATGACAATTCACAGTTCATCAAACAACAGTCCTTTCACCTGTCCATCATACTCACAGTGTTTCAGGCGATTCCTGTGCTGATATCCTAAGAGTGCTGCTAGGACCAGCAGGAAGATCACTGTCACGGCTGCAAGGCCTCCTGAGGAGCCACTGGACTCCGGAGTATTAGCTGGGTCTGTAATGTCAAGCAAGAGTAGAAAGACTGTATTTTACTCAGATGTACTTGGGGTTGTCCAGGTGTGTCAACCTACTGACATGGGGCAAACAGTCAATTCTTTCTAAAGCTATGACACGCCATTTTACTATAGACTTATTGCTGTTCAGTTCAACATGCTAACAGTACAAGACTGGTTTGTGTTTTTTCTGGATTTAAATGGCATTCAGAGGGTGAATGCGAAAGTCCACGTTCCACACTTTCATATCAACCTGAATGAAAGAAGCGGTGGATTAGTCTGGTTCTATTTTAAATAGATCACACCTCTTTCATAAGGCCACCTTGATTATGAAAGTGTGCTGTGGGTGTGACAGAAGCGGTAATGGGAGAATATGCATAATAACGCATAAAAAAGGCCTTACTCGCAAATGGAAGAATTTGCCCCTAAAATAGGTGGTGAAAGCAGACAAGAGACAATAGAAAAATAGATCATATCTAACTCTTACCAAAGACTTTGATGTAGACCTTGTCTGCTGCTGGTTTTGAACAACACGTTGCATTAGCCATTTCTGCTGCTGAATAAGCACAGCTGTAGTAACCTGACGCATCACTACTAGCTGTCTCCAGAATGAAATTCCTTCCATCTTTTGTTGGAGACATCTTTATCCTTAATCCATCCTTGCAAAGATACATGCTGAATTGGCCAGACTCATGTTCAGGTATCTTAACGGAACAGGTGATTTCTAGAGGGTCTCCTTTGAGTACTTCAGTTTTATGAGGAGAAATACGTGCTGGATATAGCTCTTGACCTTTGTTGGGATTGCAGACCATATGAACACTCTGATTAGACATCAGTCCACTCATAACATTTCATTGGTTGAAAATTTAGAACTACAGTAAAATAGGTGATGAAAACAGAAAAGACAATAGACAAGAACCATACTCTTACCAGACACTGTGATGTAGACAGAGTCTTCTGGTTTCGAATGGCATTTTGGATTAACCATTTTAACAGTTGAATATACACAGCTGTAGGAACCTGACACATTACTACTAGGTGTTTCCACAGTGAAACTACTTTCTCCTTTAGACATCTGGATTCCTCGTCCATCCTTGCAAAGGTACATGGTGAATTCACCAGACTTATTTGCAGGTATCTTAATGAAACAGGTGATTTGTAGAGGGTCTCCTTTGAATACCGTGGTCTTATGTGTAGAAATACGTGCTGGGTGGCAAAGCTCTTGACCTTCGGATTGCAGACCATATGAACACTCTGGTTAGACTTCAGTCCACTCATAACATTTTACTGGTTGAAAATTTTAAACTACATGATTCATTTCAAGAAATGGTGAGTTCGGTAGAAATGGGTGAATTTGATCAAAGATAGAATATGACACAAACACCAATTGTGATCACCCTCCTCTAATAAAAAAAACTTTAGTGGTCACTTCTAAAATGTCTGTAAATGTACTGTATGATGTAAATATGATATATTCATGTCTTGAATTAATCCTTGTAATGTGGTCTGCATTCTGATCATGGTTTCACTAAAATTTATCAACTATGCACATACGAACACCTGTCTCTTTTACAAGCCTGGTGTGGTTACAGATTTGGATAAATACAGGTTAGTCTCAAATAGAAGCCTGTATTTAATTTCCGGTGTATTTAATTTCTGTTAAGCCAGTTCTATGCTGCAGATTGGCATGCTACATTTCTGATGAAATGGCATTAAAAAAAAACAAAAACCTTTTTATCTCATAACAAGGATAGGCCGATCTTGTTTATATATATAAAAAAGGCTCACACACTTATTTTCTAAATGTGTTTCTTTTAATACGGCCATGGCAACAAATGGAAAGAAGTCTGATTTGAAATGTAAGATAACAGTCAAAATTGATGAACAAAATTTGGAAGAAACAATGTTCCATTCATCCCTCATGCTGTTTCATTCAGCCCAACCAGCCATGAGTTTCTAAAAGTTAGCAATGCCATTGCTGAACCACTATGGTTGTTACACCTGTTTCTAGAAAGCATAATACCTGTGTCACAACAACTTACTACTTCCATCATTTGAACAATGTACTTCAAACAACATTGCTGATGATGCAGTGAAACATATCATTGGTGGAAACAGTGGCAACAGGTAATACCCCACCCCACTTTTATCATACTTTTATCCATCATTACCAATTTGCAAATGATGGTGAATAACTACTTTTTTAGAGATGTATCTTTATTACAATTATGTTTTCCATTGTAATCATGCAATTTGTAATGTTTTGCATGGATGTGCACTCCTGTAGATGAGAGCGGCAGTCTTGTACACCATCCCATATCACTGTTTATAAAATATAAATAACATATAACAATATAAATAACATCAACTCGCCACTGATTTCTGAACAGGTTTCCCTTGGTCAGTAGCAATGCGTTTTAGGTGGTGATAGCGATTTTTACATAATGTGCCCCTCCTTAGGTCATTAATTGCCACACCCCTTGGCACTTTGCTCAATAATAGAGAAGTGTGGCGAAAAATTTGAGTCTATGATAGGAATAAGCTTTACGTCGTTTCTGCCAGGTTTTACAGTACATCACAAACATAGGGCCCCTAGAATTAGTACGGCATTTATCTTTCAGTCTACAGAATTGATTCATGCTGTAATAACCCAATTTGATCAAGTAATTCCACTGAAATTGATTAGGCTTTGGCTACATGAAATGTAATTTCAAGTTGATTATGTTATACGGGTGGTGCTCTATTGGGTTGGTGCATTGGCAGATTAATGTGCTTGGGGATAAAGGATTGTTATTTTGAGAGATGAGCCATCTTGCTCTTCTGCTGCCCCAGGCAAATTCTTATTGGTATTCCCAGGCTAATTATGAAATACAACTAAGACCAATGTAAACATTGTGTAGATAATAACATTTTAAATTGTAGCTTGTTTCTTAATCTCTGTCAGAAGATTTGTGATTTCGTTGCTTTTAGGTTTTGTTTAAGATTTTGGAACATACAGTACAGTAACAGTTGTGATCAGTGATTTCCTATTTCAATCATAATATGATTATAACTGTAACTGCAGATTATATATATATTTTTTCAACTAACTTACAGTTTCTCTTGATTGCAGTGCAAATGCAAAATAAAATCTTGAAAGTATGCTTCCATTTCCCAAAATGTCCTATTTTCAGGTCAAAACTAAACTTCATTCAGCACAAAACCTCAAAAACACAAACACTGTAGTCTTACACATGGTGAGATCAATTCAAAACACTATCCAAAACTTGCTACCGCAGTGTTGCATTATCTAAGTGTATCCAGACTTGGGTGCTATTTATGGCATTAAAATGCTTTGTGAAGTTATTCTATGAATAGTCAATTCACCCCAAAATTACCTCAGAGTTACTTTTAGCCTTAAGCTTATTTTTGAATACAGGCCCAGAGGCAAATGTGACTTACAGTATATTACAATGGATTTTTTTTTTTTTTTTTTTTTTGCAACAGGGAAAAAAAAAAAACTTTAGTCTCTCATAACTATACCATTTGCAATGAAAAAAAAAAAAAACAGAAATGGGATTTGTTTGTACTCACCACAGTCGTTCGCATTCAAATCCTCAGCTGATAACACTAACGCAAAAAAACCATGAAGGCATTATAAAATTACACAGCCTAATCATTTAAGCATAATAATCATGCCATATAGTGTACAAGCTACAGGTTTGTATTCTGATACTCACACAGGATAGCTAGAGCAACAAACATTGTGTTTGTATTCCAGTCTAAGGTTACACTGCTAAGGCCACTGCTAAGGCGGTGGTGATGTGATGTTAAGTAGCGTATATGGACACAGGACATGGAGGTGGACCCACTAAAATAAGAATGTCTGTAACCATGCGAAACCAGCAAAGTCTTTATTGGAGTACAGGTCACAAGAGAGCTCCTATTTATATATTACAAAGCATTCTTATCTTGCTTTTCTTATTCTTATCTTACTAAAGAGTACTTCTAAATTGCACTGGATGTTTCTAATAGTTTTTTCTTAAAACCAATTTAAAAAGCTACAGAAACTAAATTAATTTAATAATTAAATTGAATAATTCAATAAGTAATTAAATAATTTGGCTTGCAATGACTGCAGTGATTAACTGATGAGTGACAGGCCTATGCTATGCCCCACATGAGTACAATATAAATATAACAGGGTGCAAATGCAATACTAACTGAATGAGATTTTCCATTATGTTTAGGAGTCTTTTAAATCAGCTACTTCTAGCCTTAAGATTCTTTGTGAATACATGCCCTGGTGTGATATAAATGAAGTGCTGTTCTTTGACGCTTGACATTTTCCGCATACTTGTCTGTATTCTTCAGCATACGTAATGATGTTGGATAACTGGATAGCTACAGTATGTTGTTAGACTTGACTAGACTTAGGAGCACATTGACAACTGGATACAGAAGTCCAACAAATATAAGCTTTTTTATCCTCTAATTGATTTTAAAACTATGCAACTTCAACACATTACATTCAAGACAGAAAGTCCTTGATTCCATCTATGGGTCATGTAAGCCTCCTGTGATTTTAGAACAGCTAAGGGATGTTGTCAGTTTGTGCGCAGTGAGAATGAAATGTGGTCAGGCACGTGAAGGGGATGCACTGGGTTTTACAGAGGAATTGAGCATGGACAATTCATCCAATCATAATCAAGAACCCAAACTATCCATTCTATAACTGTATAGGCCTACATGTCATGGTAACCAGTTAGTAGAGAGCTCTGCATGGAATAAACATCCCAACATCTCAAGAGACCTGCTAACAATAGAACAGTGCAAAGCTACAACTTTGCTAAATAAGTTTGAGACAAAGTGTCCAGAGACCATTCCTGTCAATTGGCTGATTAGTCTAGGAACTATAAATAGAATGGGCTCAGGTCATATAGGCTATCTATTTAATGTTGTCACGCCTACTCTACAGCCGTAATAATGGTTTACAAATAACATCATTTTAATAGCAATTGGATCTTCATAACATAATTATAATAATATACAGCATTTTAATTAAATTAATATATCCCTGGGAATATAAAACATCCTCAAGTTACAGTTAGGTTCAGGGTTAGTGTTAACTTGCCTTTGTTGGTTAGTAAATATTAAACATCTGGTTGATGAACTGCACCCGTCTCTCCAAACACAACTTTAAGCGCCATTTTTTTTAACAGATTAGACAAGCAATTTGTCTGGGAATTAATAGTAATCCTGTTGTAAACAGTATGCATTGTAAATATTATTGTACATGTTGGTTAGTGGCATGGTTTGACATCTAATCTAGTCTCACTCACATTCATAGAGTGCCTCTCTTACCTGCATTCAACATGGTGGTCCGTGCAACCAGCAAAACGATAAGACATAGCGTAAATAAAGCACACTAGATCTGTACACGCCAAGCACTGATATAAACAATGACACACCGTAAACAAGCATGTCACATCAGAGAGTATAAATAACAAACAGGTATTTTGGAAACAACTTACACATCACAACAAGAGAAGCCATTTTGCTTCTGTGAGACAGACAGAATTATTTTAACCACATCGCCTCTTGACTGCGTGCAAGAGTATTTCTGCATGAAACATGCTTAAAGGAGCATATGCTGTTTATTCTATGGTAACCTTAGCTTAGGTAAATATAGCATGGTAGACCCTGGTTGCGGTCCCTCTGCAGTCTTTCTATGTGACTCGGTCTTTAACTACACTATATTTCCAAAAGTATTGGGTCACCTGTATGGTCTTCCCTGGAAAATACATTGTCATTGTCATCATTCTGAATTGGTTGTGCCTTACTATAGGGCATGATGCCCATGCTGATGCTCATAGACAATGGTCATCAGAAATTTTGCTGAGCTCATGTAATGATTTTCTTTACAGAAACAGGTTTTAATGCAGCGCATGAGGGCCAAAGACCATGGCCATCTAATATTGTTTTTCAGCTCTATCTGCAAATATGTCTCTGGATTCTCTGGAAGAAAGACTGGAGCTTCGCAAAAGAAACTGACAAATAACACATTCATTAATTTGTTAAACTTTTTATTCCAAGAGGTCTATTGTTGTTGGTACTCTTTTTCAGTAAAGTAGAGATAACACAAACAAAAGAAAATGTATCTACTCGTTTTTAATACATGAACACTACACTGAAATAATAGTCACTGAGTTTCGCCTAGAGCTGAAGTGTCAAGTTAAAGTTGGACGATGAGATGCAATAATAGCAACCCTGAAGTCTCGATAAATTTAGACAGCTGATTTCCTGCTAGAGTGTTTGGTGCTTTGAGAGCTACCACACACTGAATTACATTGAATGTACTGTACAGTAGAGTCAACATCAAAATTACAGGCAGAATTGGCACTGAGTGAATCTGTCACAGTAAAAGGCAAAGCTGTCAAAGATGAACATAAATATATGTAGCAGAATGGCCACTAGTAGCAATGGTTAGCCCTCACAGACACTCCAGAACTCAGAATGACTCCTGGGGGAAGAGGTTACCCCAGAGCAGGCCACTCCAGAGATGCTCAGCTTCACTGGACTTTCAATGGTACTAGAGTGGGCTGATCTCAGTGCAGAAAAGCTAGATGTTTATTGGACAAATGCCACAAAGATGCCCTGTGTCTCTGGGAGTGAATGGGACAATGGGATGGCCCAGACGTTGAGCTTCTGTATGATGATTATTAGAGGAACCATCATATTGGATGGACTCTTTTTGATTAACAGCATACAGTATGTCGCGATTGGAGTGGAAGAGTTTCAAGTTCTGGGATGCCTTCACCTTAGTCGAGAGGCAAGGCAAGTTGCAGCTCAAATTCTCATATTTGTGAGCAATAAAGTCAGTTTATTTTTGGTTATATTTGGTTATATTAATTTAGCTGACCATTTTTTAATCAGAACTTGCCAGCAGCAACTGCTACTGGGCCACTCAAAAGGGTAAAAGATGCAGGATTTTCCAAATCCAGTCAGTTTATTGAATTCAGTTAAAATCAAGACAGCACAGTTTTAAAAGAGCAGTATGCCCAGTAGAACACTTTGAATAGACAGGCAACAATGCAACAACAGTTTTCCAAAGAGAACAAAGTGTCAATCAACTCAATCAAAATGCAACACCCAAACCAAACCACGTATCCACGTACAATTGCTTTCTAGATATAGCCTGATATGCCTCAAGCCAGTATAAAGCTACAGTGCTCAAATAATAAAGGAAAGTAATCTAAATAATACATTAATTAAATAAATATTAACAACAAACAATAATGAGTAGCATCACGTACCATTTGCCATTCAGCACTGCCAGAGGGTCTGGACAGAAGAAATATGGGCCGTCAAACTAGCTATTAGTTATTTGTCATATCAATAATGATTGATCAAGAGCAACTTGAAAGTATAATTGATAAGCAGATTTGAGAATCTAGGTCCTTCATCATTTATCTACACTTTGCTTTATAGGGGCTTTTTAACCTGCAAGTTGCTCTTTAATGACCTCCTGCAGCGTACTTTCTCTGCCATACCAAACCGTGGAGAATCAGCTTCAATCGACACGTTTCCCCTACAAAACGTGAGCTGAAAAATTCATCCAAACGGCAACACCTGTGCTCGTAAGGATCACCCTCCTCTTAAGGATTTACCCTCTCCCTCCTTCTTTTTCATCGCAATTGGGAATTACCTTTCCACACATACAAATAGTAGCCTACTGTTGATGATTTAATAACTTAATGAGTTATTTAGAGCAGACAGGTGGACACTGACATGTTCCATACTCATCACATGATTCAGATTAAAGATCTTGTTGAGTATGATGTGACTCATTCTTCACTGAAGCTGGCTGGGATACCATGGGAATGCACACACCAGGGTTAGTCCCAGTCATTCCTTCACCAACACCTGAAAATGCACATACCATGCATATGAGGGAGAAAGGGCTTTATTTTAGTTACACGGTGAAACAGTGAAATTGGGTCACTTGTTGACATTGAACATTGTTAAATGAGAAATATTTTCATTGTATTGATTACCCCTTTGTTGGCAGAATCGAACCCTGTTCAGAAGGATAACCACAGCCATGATGACCACTCCAATGGAACACAATATCCGAACTAAGTTCTCATACCAACGTGAAGAGACTAACACAAAATAAGTATTTTTTTTAGCAAAATTCTTCCTTTCCATCATCATCATCATCATCAATATTTGTATTATTATTATTATTATTATTATTATTATTATTATTATTATTATTAATGTTATCATTATGATGAATATTATTATTTAAATTTAAATTAAAATGTAAAGTTACCCCAGAGTGAATGTGTCATATGATAGCTAACTCTTACCATTCACTGCCATACCACTGCCATCTGGGTCTGTGAAGCAAGAATATGAATGCATTTATTTTTACTCCGATGTCCTTGGGCTTGTCCAGGTGTGTCAAGCTACTTACATGAGTGAATATACAACAATGTTTTTTGCTGTAAGTTAGATGGTGAAAGCAGACAAGAGACAATAGAAAAATAGATCATAGCTTACTTTTACCAAAGACCATAATGTAGACCTTGTCTGCTGCTTGTTCTGAACAACATGTTGCATTAGCCAATTTTGCTGCTGAATATACACAACTGTAGTAACCTGACATCACTAATAGCTGTCTCTAGAGTGAAATTCCTTCCATCTTTTATTGGAGATATCTTTATCCCTAACCTATCCTTGCAAAGGTACATGCTGAATTGGACAGACTTATGTTCAGGAATATCAACTGAACAGGTGATTTCTAGAGGGTCTCCTTTGAGTACTGCTGTCTTATGAGAAGAAATACGTGCTGGGAGACATAGATCTTGACCTTTGTTGGGATTGCAGACCATATGAACACTCTGGTTAGACATCAGTCCACTCATAACATTTAATTGGTTGAAAATTCATAAAATAGGTGGTGAAAACAGAAAAGACAATAGACAAGTATATGATACCATACTCTTACCAGACACTGTGATGTTGACAGAGTCTTCTGGTTTTGAATAGCATTGTGGATTAACCATTTTAAAGATTGAATATACACAGCTGTAGGGACCTGACACATCACTACTAGGTGTTTCCACAGTGAAATTACTTCCATCTCTAGACATCTGGATTCCTTGTCCATCCTTGCAAAGGTACATGGTGAATTCGCCAGACTTATGTTCAGCTATCTTAATGGAACAGATGATTTGTAGAGGGTCTCCTTTGAATACTGTGGTCTTATGTGGAAAAATGTGTGCTGGGTGGCATAGCTCTTGACCTTTGTTGGGATTGCAGACCATATGAACACTCTGGTTAGACATCAGCAATTTGGAAGAAACTTGTATGTTCCATTCATCCCTCATGCTGTCTCATTTGTCCCAATCAGGAGACCAGGACATGTCAGCTTTGCTTAAATAATTCTGTATTTTGCTTGAATAAAACTGTAGTCTTACACACTGGTGGGATCAATTCAAAACACTATCCAAAACTTGTACTGCAGTGTTGCGTCACCTAAGCTTATCCACACTTGGGGGCTACTTTTAGCATTAAAATGCTTTGTGAAGTAATTTTGTGAAGTAAATTTCTCCAACGTTTCTCCCGCTACTTTTAGCTTTAAGAGATTATTTGGAAATACAGGCCCAGAGGCATATGTGGCATACTGTATGTTACAATGGAAGTTTATTATTATTATTATTATTATTATTATTATTATTTGCAACAAGGAAAATAAAAAAAACTGTAACTAGTACTGTAACTAGTCTCCCATAACCTTTTTATTTTTAGAAAAAAAAAAGAAAACAGAAAACAGAAACGGGATTAGTTTGTACTTACCACAGCCATACACGTTCAGATCCTCAGCTGATAACACTAACACTTAAAAAAAGCATAATAGCATAATAATCATGCCATACAGTGTTTTGTGTAATCAAGCTACAGGTTTTGTATTCTGCTGATACTCACACAGGATAGCTATAATGGTAAACATTGTGATTGTATTCCAGTCTGGTTACACTGCTAAGGCCACTGCTAGTGGTGATGTGATCTTAACTAGCGTATATGGACACAGGACATGGAGGTGGATCCACTGAAACAAGAAAGTCAGACCATGTGAACTATTTATGTCAGGCTATGTCAACTACTTTTTAATTATGTTGTAATAACTGTCTTTAGCTAGCCTAGAAATCTAGACGCACCCTAGCGGCCAAAAATATTTTTGCCTAGCGGGATGGTCTAGGTCGCACCGTTGAGGCCAAGACTGCGCCAGGCTGCAGATCGGCCTGACCAATCAGAACGCTCTATCTGTATACGGAGTCCTTGAGCCCGAAGGCATCACGCAATAAACAAATCAGAAGCAACGAGAGGCGGGTCTTGGCATCTAACTTATCTTTCACACACAACAGCGCCGACTCCGATAATTAGATTTAAAACGTTCTCCTGCTTGCTAGATTTTCTTCACTGTTGATTCGCTGTTTCTCTTTGAGTTTCCAAGTTAATGTTAAGGCTGCTACGTCTATCATTGTCCTATACTTGTTGCAGAGCTGTGTAACATAACATCTATTTGCGTCTGTCTTGGTAAGTTCACACTTGAAATAGCGAATCTAATCGGAGCTGCCAAGTGTCACGCTTTGAGTGTGACAGACAGTCAAACAAATGTTCGACGAACGCATCTCACTGTCGCTTGCAATTTTCTGAAACTTGGCAGCCCTGTTGCCGTTTTGCCGACCGGCAACGATTGGTCACAAATGCTGGCCTATTACGTGCAGAAGCAGTTTGAAAGACAACTGTTCATCCCACCCACAGGCTTCAACTCTGTGAATGGTCCGACCCCAGACTATACATTTCTGTGTAGTTTGGCTTGCCAGGCTAGTCTTTAGCCACAAGCTGGCCTCATTTGTATTTGTGTTGTCTTGAGTCTTGCCATATGTTAATTTGAATTTACTTAATTGGTTTGGGTATTTAAAGGGATATTCCGCCATTTTTGGAAATACGCTCATTTTCCACCTCCCCTCGAGCAAAACAATCGATATTTACCTTGTTCCCGTTCATCCAGCCATTCTGTGAGTCTGGCGATACAACTTTTAGCTTCAGCCTAGCATAGATCATTGAATCGGATTAGACCATTAGCTTCTCGCCTGCTAGCTTCATGTTTAAAAGTGACTAAGATTTCTGGTAATTTTCCCATTTAAAACATGTCTCCTCTCAAGTTAGAAAGTGCAATAAGACCAACTGAAAATGAAACCTGGCGTTTTTCTAGGCTGATTTGACATGGAACTACACTCTCATCTGGCGTAATAATCAAGGCAACTTCCAAACGTACTGAAGGCGCAGTGATATCGTACGCAGCATCTGAAAATAGTCCCCATAGACAACAAGCAGTAGTAGTGCCAGTAGGTTGCAAGTTGCCTTGATTATTACGCCAGATGAGAGTGTAGTTCCATGTCAAATCAGCCTAGAAAAACACCAGGTTTCATTTTCAGTTGGTCTTATTGCACTTTCTGACTTGAGAGGAGACACGTTTTAAATGGGAAAATTACCAGAAATCTTAGTCACTTTTAAACATGAAGCTAGCAGGCGAGAAGCTAATGGTCTAATCCGATTCAATGATCTATGCTAGGCTGAAGCTAAAAGTTGTATCGCCAGACTCACAGAATGGCTGGATGAACGGGAACAAGGTAAATATCGATTGTTTTGCTCGAGGGGAGGTGGAAAATGAGCGTATTTCCAAAAATGGCGGAATATCCCTTTAAAGACTTTTGGTTCATTGCTGACTTCTCCAGTCTGCCATCCGTACATGTAAGTGTGCTGTTTGTTTACAAAGAGTTCTGGCCTGCTTTCTTTGTTCATGTTAGATCTATTTACTTGTCTATTCATGGGTTTCATCTGGGCCCTTTCCACAGATGTAAAACCAAGCATCTAGATTATGAATGCAGACTGCATGGATAGGGACCCAATGAAACCCTTGAAGTGGACTTGAAGTGCTGCCTTATTTTTGTGGATTATGTGCTAGAAGAATGGTTTTGACAGACTGCTTGACTTTGTGGAGTACTGATGGACTTTTTGATGGATTGTTGATGGATTATTGATTAACTTCAGTCAGGGATGAACTGGGGAAAAAAAAAACACAACCATATGCAGTACATGCACACACACACATCCTTGCTGCCCACATTCAAAAATAGATGGTCAAATTTGACAACAATTGATCATTGCTACGGTATAATTTGGGACCCATGGCATACAATAGTTTTAGGCCTCCCAAAGGCTAGGGGGTTCAGGGGCATGCTCCCGTGTAAAAAAAACAAAAAAAGTAAAACATAATCCCTTAAATACTCGCGACACTTCGCGAGAGCACAATTTGAATTTTGTCCACAAGATACTCAGGCAACGAGCAATGACGCAAGTTACGTTTACCCCAACCATAAGTTGTGAGGGTAACAGGCTACAAATAAAGCCCACTTGTTAACCTGCTTCACCCTTACTTGTAGGCCACTCCTCTGTGCACAGTGCACACCCGTCATGTTGGCCCCGTCGTCGAAACATTGTACCCTGCAATTAATGTTAATGTCATATTTAGCCAGCCTTTCTAGCAGTGCATTTGCAAGTGCTTCGCCTGTTGTGCTTTTCACAGCAATGAATTGAATAGCTCTCTGGTCTGTTGTGACATATATCGCAAAATGAGAGAGAGCTGTTACAGCATGAGAAAACATAGTAAAACAAATGTTTATTTTGATGGCAGAAATAATATAATAAATGAACCATAATAACATAGGAAACATAGTAGCACAAATGTTTTTTTTGACGGCACACATCAGCACAAACCTATAACAAACAACTGGGACTATTTTGGGATAATTTGCACAAGTAATGTATGTCGGTCTACTGTATATGAAGTCACTTCAATTACTTACAGTAATAAAACCCTTACCAGCCCAAACAATCCCAACAAACATGACACAAATGGTGTTTTTAATCATTTTGAATGACATGGGGGATAGGGCAGCTTCACGGAGGTACAGTAGGTGTTTGACATGTATGTGTGTGCAATTAAGTAATTAGTTATTATTGTATATTCAGGGCTACACTTGGAACATTCAAGGCAAAAATGGCCTGGCGATGTCAATGACAAATCAAGATGCTATTGAGTTCCTTAATATGCATTCTCTAACCAAAATTAAGATAATTCAGATGTATATTACAATTTTAATTAAAACTTTTATTTGACATACATTTGTTATAAAAGAGTAAAGGAGTATGCACCCACTATAGATACATAGAGGGACATATAGGATAAAGACATTGAACACAATCTACACTTCTACATTTATCACCATGAAACCTTTTCACCAGTATCACATATTACAGAGTTAGATAGTTTCTGTTTGCGTTGAGAATTCTGAGAGAGAAAGAATAACAGGGGATGTTGTTATAGCTGTCCGACCAGGGAGTATACATCCGTTACTCCTTTGGGTTTTTTCATTTTTCTTTTCTTGTTTACCTTTCCATACGCTAGCGCTTCTGCCACCTGGTCTATAAATGGGAACATAAATGCATGAGTTATATAACTGTAGATTAAATCGCACATGGTATATATTTCAAGTGACTTCATAGCTTTTGTTCTGAATGCATTCAACATGCACTGTTAAGGTTAATACTGGTAGTTGTATACTGAAAAAGGTGCATGTTGTAGTGAGAAAGCCATCAAGAGCTCTTTTCTCACAGACATGCATGCACTATGTATAGCAAGCCCGAGCCCATGCACTGGCTGTTTGCGTCAACAGCATCTGTCAGTTGAGCTAGGCTAAGATACCTATTGAGCCTCATCTATTCTGGTAAACCACAGCCGCTCACAACAGTCCCATGATGCAGGAGGCTCATCTATTCTGGTAGACCTCAGCCACTGAGGACTGTGTTGTCATAAGCTTGCCTATTTGTGAATGTAGCAGAATAGAGGTCTGAGAAATGAAACAAAATAGCTATACTTCTGTCATTGTGCTGTCCTGTTGTTTTCAGTAAATAATGTCAACCGAATCAGGTGCAGCAATTTTAGTGTTAAAGATCCCTACGCACACACGCAAACACACACATGCACACACAAAGACACATACACATGCTCACACACTCACATACAAACGGACACATACGCACACACAAAGACACACAATAATGTTACTTGTGTACTTGTGTCTCAAAAGTGCACACTTTAAAGTGGTCTTCTGTTCTCATCTACACCCATCAGTTCACATGTGAATAGGAAAGTCATACAAATATGAGAGAAAAACTGTTGACCTTTGGACACATCAAACTAGTAGATATGTGGAGGCACCTTACCTTGATTTTGTACCATGCTGTACACCGTGTCAATGGCACTACTATAGAGAGAAACAGCCATCATTACAGTAGGAGACATCCTTTTCAACACTTTCAATATAATATATTATAACATAATATAATGTAATGTAATGTGATATTGTAAAATGTGATTTGAAACAAATCTATCTGATAGGAAATGTCTTCAGTGTTGTTTCAGAATGAATAACTCAGATATTCAGTACCTGACCGTGGCAGCGCTGGTTTGACCTGTAAGTGAATAAGAGATTACAGTTCAGTTCTAAAACAGAACACCCAAGATGGCAGACTCATGAACACAGAGATGTGGAAAGATTTTAAAAATATATGCCAAAGCACCACAGCAACAGGCAAACATGACTGTTTAGCCATACAGTATGACAAGACACTGATGAACTACAGGGAACAGTGAAGATGCAGCTACCTTGAAGGTCTGGTATTGTGGCGTATTCTGCCATTTCCTGATGTGCTGCCATGCTGTTGAACACAAATGGATTATTTGCGTGCATGTTCAACAAAGTCAGTGAACACTAAAAGCCAATAAAGCCATGTTTACATTTGTGCTATTTGGAGAGCATTAAGTAGTTAATACATTAACCCACATGGTTAAATTACCCCCCCCCCCCCCCCCCCACCCCCTAAACACACACGCACAAACACTCTCGCTTACCTTTGATGTTGTTCAGTGCCTTCTGCTGTTTAAAGTTCAAAGAGAAAACACAAAACATGTGTAAGAGCGCATTTTCCTTTTAGCACAATCACTTAAGCAACAATTGAGAAACGTACCTGGGATATGATCCTGAGTCCCACTATAAAAGAGGTAGAGGAATTGTCCATGTGATAAATATCTACATGTATTACATTTTCTTTATTCTTCCATTAATATTTGATTAACAGTAAAAGTCTGTACATACCCTTGTCTTTGTCGTCCTCTGTCTGACCATATCACTGCAACAGACAACAGTCGTGTTAACTAGATGTACCACAAAGCGGTACAAATGACCAACGCTCAGTCCTGCACATTCTCTCAGCAAAAATAAATCACGCTTGTCAATTTATTTCCATCTCCTACTCCATGCCCTACTGCAACTTTTATGTACTGTAAATGAGTGTGTGCATGTGTTCACTTGCTTTTGGGTATGTTTGCTTCTCTGTCTGTGAGTTTTCACTTGTGAGTGTGTGTGGTAGGGGTAATGGGGTGTGTATGTGTGTGTGTGTGTGTGTGTGTGTGTGTGTGTGTGTGTGTGTGTGTGTGTGTGCATTTGTGTGTGTGTGTGTGTGGGGGGGTATGTGTGTGTGAGAATGTGTGCATGTGTGTGTATGTTTGTGTGTGCGTGTGTCTGTGCTTGTGTGCGTTTGTGTCTGTGCTTGTCTGTTTGTGTTTTTTTTGTGTGTTTGTGTGTGTGTGTGTGTGTGTGTGTGTGTGTGTGTGTGTGTGTGTGTATGCGTGTGTGTGTTTATGTGTGCATGTCTGTTTGAGTGTGTGTGTGTGCGCCTGCATGTGTGTGCATGTATCTTTATATGTGTTTGTGAATGCATGTGTGTAGCATACAGTCATTATGTGTACACAAATGATCTTATTGTATGGTCCCCCATGAACCAAATGACACAAAACTTGACATATATTCAGAGGGTGTGATAATGATCCAACACTTCAAATTTCGTGCAGTTTTGAACCTGTCAACCAAACATAGGGGAGCGCCTGGACGGATGAAACAATCTTCGGTTAAACGTGGTTTTCAAAGACGACGTTACAAAAATAAACATTTTTTTTGTGTGATCAGCAACTCACATGTGTGGTCTCTTAAAATCTTGTGATATTTGGTAGGATATGTATGACGATTGTGGTGTAATTTAAGTTTGAACAGAAGTGGTCATTTGTTTCAAATGTCCCGAGTGGCAGGGACAGTTTAAACGCTGGGGTAGGACAAATGAAACATTATCAAATCTAAAGAAACTGTAAACATTATTCACGTTTTCATGTAATATACCTGTCAAGGGACATGTTTTGTAAGTGCTGTTAAATTTTTAGGAGAATTCTCGCAATATTTAAGTAAATATCAAATAATATTTGCTGCATTCAAATGCACATTTGGACTAATGAGGTCGTTGGGAGTCATAGCTATATATATATAGCTATATCATTAATATACTGATTTAACTTCATTATTTCACAGATTTAAGTCATGTTGAGTGACGAGCACTTGATCAGCCTAACATATTTGTTTAAAAATACAAGGTCAACCGGAAGACGACGTCATGTTACATTTGTCCCGACAGTGACTTCTCGCAGCAAAACCCGTTTTTCTCCTAAACTTACTAACTTTGACATTGCATACAGTAGGATAAGTTACACTACCAATTAATCTATTGTTTGAACATGATAGCATTACATGACGCCATAAATACAACTTGATGTTTGAAAAAATCGGCGTAATAGAACATTTACTTGGCGCACGTCAAAATGCTTTGTCGGGTCTAACTCAAGATCAGCGTGACATATCAACTGGATTTTTCCCTGGCAAGGCTTGCGTGCTGTGCTTGGTGACAAATTTTGACGTTTCAATTTTGAACGGCTTAGGAGAAAATCGCAATGTTTCATTTGTCCTCCGTTTCATTCGTCCAGGCGCTCCCCTACCTGTGATTACAATGTCTCATTTTTGCTTTTTCATTTTTGACTATAGGTGGGGCTATACATCAAATGAGTGGTTATGGGATGGGTTGACATGGCCCCTAGGCCCTACGGTTCTTGAGATAGACTGTGTCTGGCCATATACAGGCCAGTTGGTGTACAGGCACTAAATGTACACATACATTAATCTGATGAATGAATTATTCTGATTGTCTGATTGAAAGTCTCAGCTTTAAAAAGAGGTCAAGCATGTGATGGTAGGCCAAAATAGGTGGGAACAGTAGCCTCTGAAGTAGGCACAGTGCAATGTTGGGAAAAAGTTCCTTAGTTGAATCAAGGACACTCACTGAAGCCAGGTCACACAATGGTCCTTCTGCCAGTCAATCATACTCACAGTGTTTCAGGGGACCCCTGTATTGATATCCTAAGAGAGCTGCTAGGGCCATCAGGAAGATCACTGTCACAGCTGCAATGATTCCTGAGGAACCACTACCATCTGGGTCTGTGAAACAAGAATAGAAATGCATTTACTTTACTCAGATGCAGGGGCGCCACCAGAAATCTTGGGGCCCATGAAAGATTTGAATTTAGGGCCCCCCCTTTTTTGTAAATAATAATAATATTAATAATAATAATAATAATAATATTTTTTAAAAAATGCACAACTGCCTGAATCGCACCAAGTAGACCGTTGCCTCAAATGGAAAATGCTGTGGTACATTTTTGGACATATTCGTTTTCGGTAAAACTTAATAATAACTACACACAATTCATAATTTATTAAGCATTTGTTACTTATTAGTTAATGGTTTGCTCATCATTAGTAATTTATTGTTCATAATTCATCAGCAGTAAAGCATTTGTTCATAAAGTTACGAATGGTTTGTTCATAGTGAATAAAACAAATGTTTGTAAATACATGGTTTATACCTTATAAATAATGAAACAACCATTAATAAATGAAATCATCTCCCTATTATGAACCAGTTACAAATTATTAGTACATGCTTTGATCATCATTTGTAAAGTATTACTCCTATGTTAATTCTTGGTTTTTACTGTAATTCATGATTAACTCAGGAGTTACAAGTGGTTAGTTAATGATATTTGTGAGCTCATCTAAAGTGAGGACTGTATATGCCTTGCTACATATTTACAAATCAGTTGCATCACATCATTTAGCAGACACTTTCATCCAAAGAGACTTACACTATCAATGAAAATAAAGAGCAAGGCCACAATGGTGACAACCCGGGGATAGAACCCCCAACTCTTAGGCTTGCAGCATGCAAGCTCAATGACTTGTCCACTACACTACCCCTGCCCATTGCTATTGTAGCTATAAATTCAGAAATATAAAACAGATGCACGTGTTTGCTATAAACAAACATTTATAATTGTGAATACGCATGATTTACAGATGAGAGTTAATTTAGGAATTATGCTTTAAAATTAAGAACACAGCATTTAATAACATGCTTAACAGTGTGTAGTAGAAGACACTCTTGCATAGTTTTATGTGTTTTTAACTGAGCGGATGTTATGTTCTTCACTTCAAAACAAACAATAAATAAACACCAGAGTAAAGTGACAATGTTTTTACTAGGTTAACTTCACTTCAGTATACATCAGTCAATTATTTACTTGTATGCTTTAACTATTGTATCAATGCGCTGCTTAGTGCTACATCAAATGTAATCATACGCATCACAGGAAATTAGTCCTCTGAAAACAACTAAAAGTAGATCCCATCTATTTCAGAATAGTAGCAGAGGTAGTGTAGTGATTAAGGAGCAGGGCTATCATTCTGTTGCCTGTTCAGTTGGGGGTTCGATTCCCAGCTTCTGTGGTTGTGTTTAAGAGTCATTGCACGAGAAAACCAGGCAAAACCAGCAGGAAGATGGGGGTCGGCCAAATCGGCTCATACTTTGTATATGTGATAAGTATGTGGAACTATGAACAGCCATATACTTAAAACCCTCAAACTCTTTTTTGTTGTGGAGTTCTGGGGCCCCTCTCAGAGAACCTCAAAAATCCAACAATTCATGGCTGAAAATGACTGAAATTGCCATTTCTACCCTGATTATCCTGATAAAGATATGAACATGAGCTTTATGTTTCCATAGAGCTTAGGTAGAATAGTTTTAAAGACCAAAAGGTGCACTAGGGGGTTATCTGCACCACTGAAAGCAGAGTTTTATCCCTCTAAAATTGGTCATTTTTAGGAGGCATTATCTCACATTCGCAGTGTCTTTGGTGGATGGTTTTACTGTTGCTGGACAGAGGAACATCTTCTGATTCAAAAACAATTGTCGTCTAATTGGGCCACACATAATGTGCGCCGTGCCAGGAGGGTCTTTACAGGGTTTTTTCGGGTTTTGGAGTATAATAAACCAGGTAATAATATCTCACTATAGGGTAATTTATGGTCAATTTTTGTGTCACTGTATGACAAATTGTTAAAGAAAGCTTTAATTAACTAGAAAAGCACTCAAAGAGTGCAGACCTCTGCATGCATTGTTGTTCTTGGTTGTCATACATTTGAAACTAGACTATTCAGATCGCCACCGAGTGGCCATACCATGCCATTACATCGCAAACATCTGGCATTACATCGGTTTGTGATGTAATGCCATGGTATGGCCATGTGATGGTTTATCATAGGCCAAAACACGAAAAATCCTGCTGAAGACCCTCCTGGCACGGCACACATTATGTGTGTATAATCCCGAAGTATCCCCACGTCTTTATGTGGTCGGATAGAGAGTCCAGAATGAATTTAATCGAGTCAGTACCTTCCGGAAATGTCGCTGTGGCAGCTGCGCAACGCTTCAACAACACTTTACTAACATTTCCGGAAAAGTACTGACTCGATTAAATTCATTCTGGACTCCGAAAAATTGATCTAAAGTGCATTTCACTCCGGATTATCCCTTTAACTAACTAGGCTACTTGTCACTCCTGAGTTAATCATGAATTATAGTATCAGGAAGTGGTTTATAAAACATGTATTCACATCCTCACTAATCATTAGTGCATATGTAACAACTGTTAAATAATGAATAGTATTTCATTAACAAAATGTTATTGCATGATATATTAAACTTACACTATGTAGTTTTTGCTCCCATCTAGTGGTTAGATTTGATTTTGCATGCACGCTCTAGCGCCACGAGTTTTCAAATGTGCGTTGTAACAATGGCTAGAGCTACGGGAAGTTGAATGGGTCGAGATTCATTCAAGATGTCTTCTACCACTTCATCGAGTTTTCTTTCCGGTGATGATGTAAGTTATTCCAAAGTTCTTTGAATGATTTGCATGATCATGTATGAGTAATTACTCCTAGAGCAACATAGTGAATTACTTTGTCATGCTTATATTGTTTTTACATTAGCTTACTATCGTAATATTAGCATAGCAGCAGCTAACAACTTGACATGACAGTATAGGCTAATGCTTGTATTGCTCTAAAGGCATGAACTATGTCACTAAGTGCAGTGCTTGTCTGTAGGTTAAGTATGACCGTATTCACGCTGCTTCTCTGTGTAACGCGAAATGCAAAAACACGTTTTTCCCTAGCGGTAGTGTTTAGTGGTAGCGGTAGTGTTTTATGTCCCTGTCGGCAGTTCATATTTTTCTATGCACCGGAAAGACATGGAAGCCTTCCTGTTAACGTCCCTTTCAATGTAAATGCCGGGAAGTGATTCTTCGGCCAGTAGGACAAGTCAGATCATTGGCATATGTTATTTTACACCAAAGAGGATCTATTTATGAATGAAGACGTTGACTTGAAGTACTAAAACACTTAAAATCCTACATAATGTACCTTTAAGTATTAGCAAAAATGTATATATTTTAGAAATAGGCTTGTTCTTATGCTTAAGTGATGATAAATGATGCATGAAAAATTCATTACTAATGATGAACAAACCATTAACTAATAGTTAACAAATGCTTAATAGATGATGAATTGTGTGTAGTTATTATAAAGTGTTACCCTTGCATGCATCACTTTATATGGATTTAGAACATTCTGTATGAACATTGTGACTACTTCAGAGCCCTCCAGCAAATATCATCTGGATCTCAATCATGTATTCCAACTGTGCCATCCTTTATTGACTAACTGTGCGTTCAGAAGTAATTGACTTTGAATGGGGACGAGCGACTATAGCGACCAAAACGACCACTGCGACCAGCGTTAAAACTTGGGTGATCTGAGTGATGCAAATTAGCTATGACTCGGCTGCAAAACACTGACAACCAATCGGAATGCAGGCGCGCTTCGCTTGTGTGGATATCATAAACGAAATCGAACGTTCAAATATCTCATGTCATGAGCGACTTATGCAACAGAATTTTTTTAGCAGGGGCATTTTACCAGCGTCAAAAACTTGCAACTTTGGTCTCACTTGGTCTGAACGTAGTTACACTTGTGATCAAATGCCTTGATGTATAACTAGGCTAGTTATTGGATTGTATTGCTTACCTTCTCCTTCAATTGGGATTTGGGTTGAGGGCTGGGGTCCTGTAGTGTGTATGTTGAGGGCACCTCATTAGTTATGAAACCAGTTCTTAGCACAAGCAACATGTATATTGACATTTTATCTTGCAAAGCCTAGTACAGAGTAGTTTATTGCTCAAGTTCAACTACTATAGTTACAGACTTTCTACATTACATTCATCTGATCTCTCAATAAACATGTTTAAATAAAATAACAATGCACTTCTTACTGAAAATTGTTGTTTTGGTATTACAATTGAGTTAAAACTAAATCTGCTGGTCTCTGTCATTATCAGCTAGCTGGCTAGTGTCTTGTATCATGACATCGAGTGTCAGTGAATAATAGCTGTCTTTTGGCAAAACTGAGTGACTGATTGTCGCTGTTTTTTCTCCCTCTTGGAAAAAAAGTTGGCTCCAAAGAAAAAAAAGGAAAAAAATAAAGTCACTTGTACCCTCCCTGGCATTGCGTGGTTTGACGTGACAAGGTGCCAATCTGCAGGGTGTAAAGCATTGGCGAGGGGACGTGTGGTATGTGCTAACTCTTACCAAAGACCTCGATGTAGACAGAGTCTGCGGCTGGTTTTGAATGACATTGTGGATTCACCATTTTAACAGTTGAATATACACAGCTGTAGGAACCTGACACATCACTGCTAGGTGTTTCCACAGTGAAATTACTTCTTTCTTTATACATCTGGATTCTTCGTCCATCCTTGCAAAGGTACATGGTGAATTCACCAGACTTATGTGCAGGTATCTTAATGAAACAGGTGATTTGTAGAGGGTCTCCTTTGAATACCGTGGTCTTGTGAGGAGAAATATGTGCTGGGCATAGCTCTCGACCTTTGTTGGGATTGCAGACCATATGAACACTCTGGTTAGACATCAATCCACTCATGACTTTTTTCTGGTTGGAAATGCATAACTACATGGTTCATTTCAAAGAAATTGTGAGTTCAGTGGATGGCCACAAAGCTACTGTGAACAGGAAACATGGTTGTATCCTATGTCGGCACAACAGTGCCAAAAGACACTTTTACAATAAAACATGCATCTGATATTTGTACCAGATGGGGTATTAATAGACAGAGCTGCCAACTCTCACGCTTTCGGCGTGTGACAAACGATTTTGCTTGTTTACACACGCACTCACGCCATACATCCAGTTTCTCACGCAAAACAAAATTTAATTTTGGGCTGAGACTAGTTCGTTCCTTTTAAAACTCCCCAACGGCTAAGAAACGCCACTGTAGGCTATTCGTTGCATAGACATCCAAGTTTACGACAGAAGGAGAGACCCGCGGGAGAAAATCTCAATCTGGTCAGAGAACTAGGTATGTTGACAATGTCACAAATCATAGGCCTATCATTAATTAAGAATTCACTCTCTTAAACTTAACATCTTGAAAGAAATCAGTTTGTGTGGATGAACTTGTTAACTTTAGACATTGCACTGTTTTGTTTGCTGGAACGTGTGGATAAATGGAGAGAGCTCACTGAAATCATAAAGGAACATTGCAAGACACTCATCTCCAGTGTTGGGGAGTAACGCATTACATGTAATTGAGTTACGTAATTTAATTACTAAATAAATGTAACAGTAATATATTACAGTTACTGTAGAAAAATGTGTAATTCAATTACAGGTACTTTTGACATTTTTCAAAATTACAATTTGAATTACAGTACATCTCAATATTGTCAGCAAAACTTTGCAAAGAATATTGTATGTAAAAAGAACTGTTTCCCTCCACAACCATAGTTTGATACGGGACCTTCTCATAGGCTCTATCATGTCTACAGAGCCATCAGCGTAGGCTTACATGCCTGCCTGTAAACGTGTTATGATTATCATTATATTATCCTCACAAAAAATGTGATGCTAATTCATGTATTGAATGCCCTTGCTGCCTTGTGCGATTGTACAGAACTGCTCGTCAGCCTGTAGACCAAGGCCGAAATCTTCGCATGGATTTGGGGACTATATATATCGTTAAAAAATCGGAAAAGTAATCAAAAGTAATTAGTTACGTTACTCAGAAAAAGTAATTCAAATAGTTACACTACTATTACATTTTAAACTTGTAACTGTTAACTAACTGTAACACATTACATTTCTAAAGTAACCTTCCCAACACTGCTCATCTCTTATATGATCCCTGAAAGATTTTCTTCAACTTGTTAGTGTTTTGAACATGTACTGTATTTTATCTAATGACACAGAAGGCCAAATTAATTGCATCCACATATCCTTGTCATGCATCTTTTATTTCACTCGCGTAAAACTGTCAGATAGAAAGCCACCTCACGTATTTCTTAAAGCAACAGGCATTCAATTACACACACCACTAATGCACACACTCAATAGAGCTCCCCAGTCCCGCCCACAGCCTTGTCCGGAAGTAAAAATCCAATACAATTTCTCCATTGACAATTGGAGAATAAGCCATAACATCGTAACCGTCCATGGTAGACTTAAAACCAGCTACGATGTGACTAAGCGATTATACCTGCTCATATAGATGTCAAAAGTTAATGGGGGCATCAACCTTGTTTTGAGAAAACAATGCTTTATTCACGATTTAACGAGAGAGTACTACACTACCCGACACCCTAACGTGTAAAACTGGTGAAAGCAGAGCCTTTGATTGGTAGAGATCGCCGTTGCCATGGCAATGCCAAACAAACTGTACTCAGCTTTTCCCGCGCCTATCGTCCAGCTTCGTCTCGCTGGAACTTCAAAACTTAAAATGGCTGCAGGGCTGATCAGGACCGATGTGTGGTCTTCCGAAAAATATCGGTTTTCTCATCTTGAAGGTTGAATTTACTCAATGGAAACGGTAGGAAGTAATCATCTTCTTTTCTCAGATTAATATGGAACCATGTTAAACTATCGTTAGGCTGCAAATGTTGGAAATGTGTGTACGTTTGCAAAGCATCCTGGGATTTGAGTTCTCTATCTCGGAATTTAAGATATGTACACAGTCTTGTACCTTTCGCTTTTTTTACATTTTCTGTTCATTTTTTCACTCGAAATTATAAGTTATATGCTTATGAGTCACATCGTAGCTGGTTAGCCTAAGGCATGGTCTAAAACTCTTTATATCCGAATTTTTCCAGAAGTCAATGGGAGAAATTAATGAGAATTTTACTTCCGGACAAGCACCTCTCTCGGAGGAGGGGCGGGACTGGGGAGCTCTATTAGACCTATGCCTACACACCTTTTAAAAATATAATAGGCCTATGAGTAAGTGTAATAGTCTTGAAATCAGTATACAAATGACTAAAAATTGAAAAATGAATAAAATTTTTAGCTACTAATAATTATGCAGACTGTAAAATACTAAACATTATCAACAAAATATGTAGCCTACAGTTATAAGAATTCCAAAATATATGAAACATATGACTATCATTTTCTGTGTGTGTGTGTGGAGGGTCGAGCAGAATCGTATGGCCACTGGTGTGAATGATCACACAATATTCAATATTAGGTTACTGATGATTAAATCACCAAATAGCCTACACTAAAATAGTTTTAGTATCGAAATCACAACTCTTGACTTAGTATCCGGATCGAAACAATAATTTTGGTATCGTGACGCGTGCGGAACAAACTTTTGGTCACCCCCGACAGAATCTCACTCCAAGGTTTTTTGAAAAGTTGGCAGCTCTGAATAGAACACATTGCTGTGTGCACCGGGGTACAAAAAGCATTCACTTCTAATTGCACCAGGGTACCAAAACACAAATCTATACAGTATACTTCCAAAATGTCCTACTTTCAGGTCAGAACTAAGCTCTTCACTCAAAACCAAAATTCAAATGAAAAAACTTTGCCTCGGACATCATTCAAAACCTCAAAAAACATACACTGTTGTCTTACACACTGGTGAGATCAATTCAAACACTATCCAAAACTTGCTACTGCAGTGTTGCATCATCTAAGCTTATCTTGGGTGCTACTTTTAGCATCAAAATGCTTTGTGAATTAATTGTGCGAATAGTCAAGGCATATGTGGCATATATTACAATGGAAGTTTTTTTACAAAAAAAAACCTGTATCTAGTCTCCCATAACGTTACCATTTTTGCAATGAAAAAAAATCAGAAATGGGATTTGTTTGTACTTACCACAGTCCCCCACATTCAAATCCTCAGCTGATAACACTAACATTAAAAAGAAAAGAAAAAAAATGGAAAAAAGGCATTAAAAAACTATTGGTTTTAGCATAATAATCATGTTGTGTACAATCTACAGGTTATGTATTCTACTGAGACTCACATAGGTAGAGCATCAAACATTGTGACATTTGTGTTCTAGTCTAAGGCTACGCTGTTAAGGCCATGCTGGGCCACTGCTAGGTCTGTTTTGATGTGATGTTAACTAGCATAATTATGGACACAGGTCATGGAGGTGGATAGGCTAAGTGAACCCAGGGACGTGAAGGGGATGCGCTAGGTTTCACAGTGGTATCAAGAGAGCATGGACAATTCATCAAATCATGATCAAGGACCCAGACTATCCATTTTAAATCTACTTATGCCTATATGTCATGGCAACCAGTTAGTAGAGAGCTCTGCATGGATTAAGTATCCGGACATCTCAAGAGACCAACAATAGATCAATGTGTAAAATAACAATTTATATAAGTAAAGGCAAAGTGTTCAGCCAGAGAGAGCTCTTTTCACTGTGACTGGCTGATTGGATCTTCATTTCAATTTAGAATATATGTAAGGGATAATCAACGACGCGCCGTGCGTTTATAGGAAAATAATAATGCACGTTCTTTGCGTCGGGCCGTATCACCGTCTAGAACGTGCATTAACTTTGACTAACCGCACGGCGTGTCGTCCATTATCCCGTACATATCTCTGGGAATATAAAACATTCTCAAGTTTACAATTAGTTTAACATGTGGTTAGAACATTAACTTACAGTTAGGTTCAGGGTAAATGTTAACTTTCCTTTGTCGGTTAATAAATATTAAACATCTGTTTGATGAACGGCTACACTGAACCGGATCTGATGATTAGGGCCCGAGCCCCGAGGTGCGGCCGCTGAAGCAGCGGCTGCACCGTAGGTGCAAGGCAGGGGCGTAGCGTGCGACGGTGCAGCCGGTGCAACACACCGGGGCCCCTGAGCTTCGCAGGGCCCTTTGCATTTCGGAATTAGCCCCGCGCCTCCTAATTTTGCGACAGAAAGTCAACTATTGTCAGAAATGACGCCTCTTCCTATATATTCAAATCGGCGAACTGATTGCTATTTAAATCCTTCACTATCTCCTACAACTTGGTCTCATGGTGGCACCTATCCATACCCCAATTCTTGTATTTTCTCCTACTTTCCATATCATTTTGATTTTACTAATGACATTTCAATGTTAGAATCAAAATTAATCAATACAACTAATACCATTAATGATTATTTTATCGTCAACTTACAAGATGTTGTAACATGGCCTGCTGGGAAATCTGTTTGTCCAGTCATAACATTTTTACGTCATCTCTGATCATAGGCTGCTGCACATGCTAGCAAATGTAAACAGGTATAGGCTACTACTCTTACTAAAGTCGTGGAAAGTCAGCAAATTAATAAAGACAAATCTGAGGAGTGCCATGGGTCAGGAGCGACTGAGTGGATTGGCCATACTCTCCATCGAAAATGACAGGGCGAGGAAATTGGATTTCACCACAATAGTGAACGAGTTTGCTGAGCAGAAGACACGCAAAGTAGGCCTACACTTCTGACGACGGGTGAGTCCAAGGGTTTTTGCTTATACGGCAACTGATCGGCGAACAGGTTAGTTAAATGGCCGCTGTGCCATAATTTATGTGTCTGTTTGTTCTTTGATGAGTTTGCAGAGAGAGGCGCGCTCAAACTCCAAGATATCTCCTTCTTCGGGTGCGAGTTAAATATCGTATTCCAATGTGCAAAAGAACCGCACTCACTAGCTAATTATCTTATACTTTATTGTAGCACCATGCCTATAAAACAAACGCGTTTCGGCGTCAAGCCGTCCTCAGTGTGTTCTTTGATGAGGCCATTGTTGTGCTGCAAGGGAACGTGGTGTGTTCAGTTGGATGAATTTGTATGCATTCTGTTTTTGATCGTAGGCTGTGTGCAAGTTACGCAAATAGTCGCTGTCCATGTAATAATGACCGTGCGTGCGTTCTTTCCCTCTGTGGTCGGTCGGTGTGTGTCTTGAGATATACAGGAATCCAGCGCCAGACTTGCACCGGGGCCTTGCGCAACTATGCTACGCTACTGGTGCAAGGCCCTATTGCTTCTGCTCAGATTATTATTATTATCGTGGAATCCTCTTACAGGTCATGTTTGGCCGTTTTTCACCAACTTGGCATGCTCTAAAACTCTTGAAATTTGGCAGATATATGTGGAATTGGTAACGCTACTCAAAGACAGGCTCAGGGACTCTATAGCGCCACCTAGCGCGGTTTCTGTTGTGTTTAACACATACATTCACGAAAATAAACCAAATTTGATGGGATTGTGTGTTATTGCTATCTCTAGAGCTCTGGCCTAGGGTGTGGCTTAGGGACTCTACAGTGCCACCTAGTGCGTTGTCTGTTGTGGTTGACGTATACATTCATGAAAATGAGCCAAATTTTGGTGGGCATGTGTGTTATTGCTACCGCTAGTCAGGGGAAGAGCTCTAGCCTAGGGTGTGGCTTAGGGACTCTGTAGCGCCACCTAGCACATTGTCTGTTTTGGTTGACACATACATTCATGAAAATGAACCAAATTTGGTGGGCTTGTGTGTTATTGCTGCCGCTAGTGAGAGATCGAGCTCTGGCCTAGGGTGTGGCTTAGTTAGATTCCGGAATGTCACGGGTCCGGACCGCAGGTGCGAGGGCCTGCATCGCCGCTTGCGGCTATATTTCACAACTGTTTTTGAGCACAGAACAAGGGCTGAATGGACTCACCTTTGATGTGAATGAAGTTCACTCCCTCTACCGTCACCTCCATGGGCGTGTTCTCCTCAATAAGCACACAGCTGTAGTTGCCAGAGTCTCGTGTTGTGATGTTTCTGATCATGAAGACCGCATGAGTGTTGTTGCTTTGCCTCTCTGGTGTAACAGGGATGCCAACGCCATTTTTGTACAGGTGGAAAACAAGATTTTTACGATATTCACGTGCAGTGATCTGACACTGGAGCTGCAGAATACTTCCCTCAGTTAACAAAGTGTTTTCAGCAAAAATGGTTGCAGGGTGGACAGGATGGAATCCTGAATCTGTCAAAAGAAAATTATTGTTCAAATTATTCTAATAATTATTATTTTGGGTGCTTGTCTAATTCATGTCTATTACTCAAATTATGTGAATTTCTGTTGCAGGTAAAATATTTTGTAAACAGTGTACTTGCATCTGTCTACATCCTTTAAGTTAGGTGAAACAATGACTTCAAAGAAACTTTTCTTTACCATGAAATGTAAAGACAACAGAGTTCTTTCCTGTTGTGTGTACGTCTTTGAGTGGCATTTTTTTAGCGGAGTGGGCACAAGTGTATTCTCCAAAGTCCATGCTGGTGAAGTTATCCACAGCAAATGATGTGAATTTTTCCTGAAACAGCGCGTGCATGCGGATACCAACCCCATCCTTACACAGGTACATGTTCTGAGGATACTCTGATATCTTAGCATCAGATATAGAGCATTTCAATGTCACACTGTCTCCTTCTTTCACCAAAGTTGTTGATGCAGATATAAATGCTGGGTGTATAACAGCACCTTTAAGTGAACAACAATTTCAGATTGTACACATCTGTTTACCTTTGTTCTGTATTTAGTCTAGACATGCAATTTGACTGGGAATCAACACTAATCTTGTTGTAAAAAGTATAAACTGTAAATGCCGTTGTACATTTTGGTTAGTGGCATGGTTTGACTTTTTGTCTAGTCTCACTCACATTCATAGACTGACTCTCTTACCTGCATTCAACATGGTGGTCTGTGCAACCAGCAGCACTAGAAGCATGGACACAAAATGATAAGACATAGCGTAAATAAGGCACACAACATCTGAATATCCTAAACACTGATGATATGAAACAATGACACACAGTAAACAATGTGTCACATCAGAGTGTCTAAATAACTAAAAAAGTATTTTGGAAACGAAAACTTACCTATCACAACAACGAGAGAAGCCATTTTGCTTGCTGTGAGAATGACATACTTTTACCACATCCCCACTTGTTGACACACCAGAGTACAGTATGACATCAAAGAGTTGCACTGTGACTGTGTGCGGGGATATTTCTGTAAGAAACGTGCTGAAAGGATGCTGTTTGTTCTATGGTAACCTCTATGGTAAAAATAGCATGGCAGCCCCTGGTTGTCCCACTGCAGTCTTTCTATATGTGTCTCTGTCTTGAACTAGTTTAGTGGAGCGGTTAAGCTCACATTATAAAAAGTATTGTGCATTTTATGACTAAAGCATGAAAGTTTCACCATATAATCTTGACCCCCTAAGCTTTAATTTCAGACGTGGAGGCACTTCAGATCTGACCTCTGGGGCTAGATATTTGCTGTACAATATAAACATCTTTGAGGAGTAAAATATTTTTACAAGTCATTCCAGAATTCTAATGTGAAGATCTAGAACTTACATTGACTGCCATTCAGAGCCATATAAAGAGAGAGTTGCGACAACTCCATTGACGCTAATGTTCCATATTTTCTCAACAATAGTTCCCGGAAGTTAGGATCGAACACTCGTTAACAGATAGTAAAAGACGGTTATTTTATGATTCTAACGAACAGTCAAAATCGCTTCCGGGAACTATTTGAACTACTTTAAGTTACACGAACCACGTCACAAACCGAATTTTCTGTACCCGAGTTGTCGCAACTCTCTCTTTATATGGCTCTGCTGCCATTCAAACGGGTAGCTTGAGTTGATTATGACAGTGTCATATGGAACCTTTAATTGGCAACATTCTAATCACCTGCAAATGTGATTTCTTTTTTCACCTTTAGGCCTAATACTGCTATTATGCGTATAGATAGATAGATAGATAGATAGATAGATAGTAGAATAGATAAATCAATTTAATAGGGAACCCCTTTCAAAAAGCACAAGTATTTGTCTCAGCATTGCCATTTTGTTCTCAATGAACAAAACATGATAATAGATAGGATTATGTCTACCCCTATGTTTTGATGATCAAGGCTTACCATGATAGCTACCATAAACAACATCATCCATCCCTCCTGGTGGCCGTGGCAGCCATTTTGCTTTTCACCATAACCTTAATACAGTACTTTGTGTCACATCTCTTGAGCTACCCCCATGTTTTCATGGTCAAGGATTACAATGACCCAATATATAACATAATTAATGAACTGTTCAGACCAATAGTTTGGCTTGATAATGTGAAAAGGAAATCTTTGATCACCAGAATTGATCATCAGACAACGAAGTCTAGAAATTGCACATCATATAATTTGTCAAGCTCAATGTTTTTTTTCAATAGGCCTAACCCTGAAGTGAACATATTTGTATATTTATTTGATGAATAATGTTCCTTCCTCAAACCATGTTTGCTGTCCATGTCCATCTTGTTTCCTGCAACAATGCTTAGATAAGTGGTATGTGTCAATGGAACATCTAAAGGCAGCACCAGACCATTAATAGTCAGTGTAGCCTTTCTTTGCTTCAACTGACAACAACTTCTTTGAATAGTCTTTTACTAGGTTGGCACATATCTCTTACAGTAAGCACTCTTTAGCTCCAACTCGTCCAAACTGCATGGTTTTCTTGTATGGACTCTTGCTTTAAGCACGTGCCACAGATTCTCAATGGGGTTGAGGTCTGGTCTTTGTGTAGACTATTCCAGCACCTTGATTTTGGTATCCTTTAGGGCGTTTTAGACCACTTTTCACTATGCTTTGGGTTATTATCATGCTCAAGGACCTGGTGGCGATCTAAGCCTAAGAGCAGACGTCTTGATGTGATCCCTCAAAAGGTCAACATAATCTTTCTTTTTCATGATCCTATGCACCCAAACAAGTCTCCCTGTGCCTGAGACAGCAAAACAGGCCCAGAACATAATGCTCCCACCACCATGCTTCACTGTGGGCCTTCCCTTTTTTCGCCAAACATAGGCAACATCCATGTGCCCAAACAGCTCCAGTTTAATCTCATTAGATCAACGAACATTTTTCCAAAACTAATTTTTTAGCTTTTAAATATGAATGGGCAAAGTTCAGTCTGACTTTGAAGTGCCCCTTTCGGAGTAATGTTTTTTTTCTCGCTACTGTCTTCCTCAAGACTTTAACCCCAGAGGTCTCAAGGTCTGCAACTATCATTTTGGCAGATGTGCGGGGATGCTTGCTAACATCCCTGATGATTTTTACTCTCTATAGATTGAGATATTTAGCATTTTCATCCACACTTAGGTTTGTTATAAACAAACTTGGAACTCTTTGTTCTGTGTAATGATGGCTTGCACGGCTGTTCTACAGACTGTGAAGCATCTAGAAATTACAGTATAGCCTTTTTCCATATTATAGGCCTCAATGATTTTCTTTCTGAGGTCCAGACAGATTTCCTTCATCTTCAGCATGCCTGTAAAGGCAGTCCCCTCTCAGACAGGTGTTCAAGTGCCTGTAGGCCTGTTCCTTGAAGTATTTAGGTAAATAATCAATGCTGATTGGATGTTCAGGTGTTGTCTGGACATTAACTGACTGCAATACAAAATAATACATAAACAATCCATCCAAATGTATGCAAATCCACAATATCAATTTTATTTCAGTTCCCAAATAAGTATTTTATGCTTATAAAAATAAGTCTTTACCTATCACTATGCCTTGTAACGAATTGTCCAATCATTGAATGTTGAACATGTATTCCTTTAACTTTGTGCAGAAGTTCAAAAAGATAGAAATGTTCCTATTTCCATCTTATTTGAAAGTGTAAACAAAAGTGGAGAAAGCATTTAATTTAATTCAGCTCCTTACACCAGGACTTGGTGTGCTATGTCTTAGCTATATTTGCTGGGCCTTAACACTGTCACTATCTTAATTCATTGCCGTGTCCCATGGTGACATCAGGTCTTAAAATCTTAGGGTCACTTGTTTTTTTTTCATTTGCACACTATTTTAGCCTACAGTACTTTATACTTGCTGCTGATGACAAGTAGATAGATAGATAGATAGATAGATAGATAGATAGATAGATAGATAGATAGATATACTTTATTCATCCCCAAGGGGAAATTACCATGTTTCAGCAGCAATATAAACACAACAAAGTATAGGCCTACATTTAATTTAAAGAATGAAGTGAAGTAAAAGTAAAAGTAGGAAAAAACAAACAAAAACTCAATTAAAGTACAGACACTCCGCATTCATACTTGAGTACTAGTATTTCTACTTCTTTACATCTCTGCAAAATACAATAGCCTACATTATATTTTAACCAAGGGCCAAATGAAACAGAGAGTTAGCTCACCCCTACATTCAGTATTCCCAGACAACTTCCATGCATGGTTTTGTTTTTGTTGCGGACAGGCTGATAGATTTAACATAGGGGTCAAATACTTATGCCCCCTGTATTTAAGGAAGAACATTGTGATTGAAGAATGTATCTTAAATAAATCAAAGAAAATTGGTGTCCTTAGCGTTTTGATTTTTACTCATTTTTTTAATTAAGGCATTAAGATCAATTGTTAAATGATTTTATATTCCTCTTTTTAGTCAACATTAGCATGGGTTCAATACATATGCTCCCTACTGTATCTATAGGCATAATAGCAGTATAGGCCTATAAAGGTGAAAAAAGAAATCACATTTGCAGGTGATTAGAATGTTGCCAATTAAAGGTTCCATATGACACTGTCATAATCAACTCAAGCTACCCGTTTGAATGGCAGTCAATGTAAGTTCTAGATCTTCACATTAGAATTCTGGAATGACTTGTAAAAATATTTTACTCCTCAAAGATGTTTATATTGTACAGCCAATATCTAGCCCCAGAGGTCAGATCTGAAGTGCCTCCACGTCTGAAATTAAAGCTTAGGGGGTCAAGATTATATGGTGAAACTTTCATGCTTTAGTCATAAAATGCACAATTGCTTTGCTTATCAGCCTAACTAGTTAAGGTGGTAACATGGCCAATCAGGAGTTTGTATTCTATGGAATGTTAGGATTTAGAAGGTTGTGCACAGCAGATGGCGGGGGCAAAACAGTGATACATTTATTTTAGGCTATATATTTAACACTAGAAACGCCGTGCCGTTCTGACCCAATCATACCTAGAAGCGCCGCGCCCCGGTCATATGACCGCTTTGACGTCCTAGAAGCGACGTGCTGGTGTGAACTACTTAAAGCGGTAAAATATTATTGTCATGCCTGACTGACAGGAAACTTATACGAGTGAGTTCTTGCGACATCTGCTGTGAGAAAAGAGAAGAGCAGTCTGAAAAAAACATGACCAAACATGAGACTACAGTGTTGTCACACAAGAAGAGCAAAATAAACTAGCTTGTACCGGTGTGCTTTTGATCATGTAAAAATACTGGGTGATAAAACAGGCCTATTTAGGAAAGGTCGTGAACGTAGGGTCCTGGAATTTAATCGAGTGAAAAAAATATATATATATATTTTAATCACTGCGGTCAAAAGACCGCAGCCTGGTGTTCCAGTTTAACTGGTTTGTATGTTAACTGGTGATATTTGCATAAAATCAGTGGATATTCAACAAGGCCCTGCCTACTTCTTAAACACATTCTGCTCTGCCTCCGCCCCTTAGAGTTCGCATTTTTACAAAATGCTTGCAAGTGATAGAAAATAATGGATAGCCCATCGCTGAAAGCATCACCAGTGTATGTCTAATACATGCATCTAAGCATTAATAATCACACAAATACGACACATGCTGTGCGAATAGCAAAAAATGATATGAAACAATATAGCCTAGCCTAGATGGCTGGGTTCGAACCTTGGATGTCCTGGACAAAAACATCAGACCACTAGCTGTATACACCCCTACACCACTAGCTGCTTAAGGATTGGGGTGAATTTCATGAATTTATTTGGCTTTTAATCAAAGTTAAAGGAACCGTATGTAGGATTTTGGCCAAAACGAGTACTGCAATTACTTTCAAAATACTGTAGAGCGGTGAATCGCCTCCCCCTCCCCTCTGAGTCACGGTTGCCAGCTAGCTGCAGCAGGAACGTACAGTAGGCTGCTAGCTTTCAATGGCAAGTGCTGTTTTCCTCAGCATAAAAACAGAGAAACGAACTCTGATAATGCATTGCTAAAGTTAGCAATGACTACTAGCTGCTTTTATTTCCCAAACAATTCCTTAGCCTACCTTTTCAATTCAATGACCCACCTCCTCCATAGGCTATGGCCAACATACTTTGCACGAACTTGCATATTGTTCAACTGTCATGAATAGACTATTTAAAATGTCCATTTACAGTAGCCTACAAGTAAGTTAGCCAAACTGATGAATCTTTACCTGTCCAGGAGCAAATTAACAACACTGACGTCTGTCTTCAAATTCTTCTCCGTTTTCAGCCGTCTCAATCTCCTAAATCCTTGTTTTATTTAGACGTATTTCGGATTCACTACAAGGTCTTTTAGTTTCCATAACGTTAGACATTTTTTATCCAACATGTTTGTAGCTGCAGCTGTCTATGGTGGTAACTAGCATAGCTGGCAACCCTGATGGCGAAATACTACTGACTTCGTGATTCGTAGATAAGTGTAGGGCGGCGCATCAAACCAAAACACAACATAACATCAACATCAGTTGAGGGCTGCAACTTCACTTTTAAATGAAAATATCTTGGCCGGACTACTGTTGTCAGTGATATAAGTATTTGAAATTAGCATGATTTCTAAATGTCTAGTGACATATCAGGGCCATTTTATGATTAATTGAAATACATTTCCTACATACGGTTCCTTTAACACAGGTTAACATATGTGAGAAATATACACCTATGTTAACTGGTGATATCACAATTTAACATGGGCATGCAAGTCTCCAAACAGTGTAGGTTCATCTTTGCTTCAACTCGAAGCCTACTATCAAACAGGCATGATCCCTACCACTTTATTCCATTTTGGGGGTAAAATGAACAAGTAAGGCAAAAATGTGATCATCTATCATTGTTAAATTGTGGGTCATCTCACAGAATGTCACATGCTTATCTCAGCAAACAGATTTTTAAAAAGCTATGCTCGTAGCCTATAGTCTGTTGCAAAACATTCTTCAGATGTAGGCTATTGTTAATGTAGAATGTAGTAGCCTAATATTGATCGGCTGACAAACATTGTCACAACATAACATAGCTAACATTCATTTATTGGGAAGACCATAGGTTATTTAAGACAAACCCTAATGTGGTTTCAGAAGAGTTGTGGTGCAATTGAGTAAGGGTGTGCAGTTGCAATTAATATTGACGTTTTAATGAGCAGTTTGAGGCCCAAAGTGATCTTCATATTTTTTGCATATTAGATAACGTGTTTCTGTCCCTCAAAATGAACAACGTCTGAAATGAGGTCATGGCCGTTTGTTGTTACTGTATGACATAAATCTGTATTATTTAAGGCTTGCATTCCTGTGTTTGCTCATGTCATGAGCCATCACACTTAACATGGACGTCATGATTGCAGTATAATAAGCTACACTAGCTCATTGCTGTGCAATGTTTACCTTAGTGCAGTGGTAAAGATGCAGTTCGGAGAACATTTTGCCCACGCGAGACTCATGTTCGAAACCCAACAAAACCTTGTTGTTTTACTTGAACAATTCCTTTTTCTAGAGCATCTTGTGTGGATAATGATATGAATTTACTGTATGGGGGAAAGTACAGTAAATCCCGGTACTGGGTGCTCGATGGCTTAAGGGTTAAGCACACCTGCATGAATCGGTGATGTCCGCATGTTTTTGGCAAGATCTTTATTCCCAATTATCTCGCTCACTTCGCTTCCTGAAAATGTGAATCTCCAGCACTCGAGGGGTGGAGGCAGAGCAGAGCGCTGTTAACAAGTAGGGAGGGACTTGTTGAATATTCACTAATTTTATGCAAATATCACAATCTGAACTGATCACCAGATACCATGGCACACCGGCACTTCTTGGTATCTAGGTCAAACCAAGTAATACGTCTCAGCAGTCAAATGACCGGCGCTTGGCGTTTCTAGTGTTAATAGATGCTTTTATCCAAAGCAACTTACATACATGTCAATTATGTTGCAAGGGGAATTTTCCCCAGAGCAACTCAGGGTTAAGTGTCTTGCTCAAGGGACAATGATAGAAGCCAGGAATTGAACCCACAACCTTTCAGGCTACTTCCATGCTAACTCCTTAGCCACTACTCTGCCCCTCTAATCTGGGTGAGAGGATGTTGTAAATGACACATGCTACAGTAACTTTAAGATCAGGTCATATTAAGTTCACATCTATATTCCCATACCGATGGTTGACCAGCAGTAAGAGGTCTTGAAGCTCAGACATGATGGGAAATTGTGGTTCGGTGAAATGCTAAGCTACAGTATGGGTAATGGTGTGTGATTGTGTTATTGCATGTACAGAGAAAAGGTCATGTATCTACCTGGGATCACGAGGGGGCTTTGCTCCCTTCAAATCATCTCTGCCCCCTTCAAAAAACATTATGGCCCTATTCAATTTAAAGCAACACTAAAGCACTTTTCCTCTGTCGCACGCATGCCAGCCTGGCTGGTCTTTTTACAGTATATAAAACTGCATTCCCTCTGTTTTAAAGCTGCTGTTTTATAAGATGTCTTTCTGTGATCATATTCACTGAAACCAACAGCTCTGACAGAATATCAAATCAGCTGGTTTTAGAAAAATCCCTGCACTTCTGTCTCCACCTACAGTCCATTATTTGTTTTGCAAAGATCCACCGCTCCCAGTTCTTCTAGTGCAATAAGCGCAGGGCTATATGATCATTGGCAGATCTGACTGTCAATCACAATTTGTGCACAGACTCGATGGGAGGGTGCTCGGTGGTAGTGAGGGAGGGGTATTAGAGTTGTACACATTCAAAATGTTGATCCACTCAATCTTGCAAAATGTAGCACTAACTGAGATAATTACACCAACGCAGTTCTGAACGCCTGGTCGGCTATTTAAGTGTTGCGGACACCGGCACCAACATGAATGTGCCGCTGCTGGTGTAGAGCTAATTATGTTACTTTTTCGAGATGAACTACCAAACCGTGAATCAATAGTATTTTTGGTGAATATGGCACAGTTCTATAAGCTAAAATGCTTCTACTAGCCATGGAATGTTTGATAAAGGAATTCCAGGTATGTCACAGCACTTTGGAGTGCATATTACTAAAAGGAGAGGTGAAATACACAAATATGAATATGAATAAAACATATATGACGACTGTAGGGAGAGCTCTGCAGTGGCAAAAAAATACCTGAAACTGCATGGTATGCCTTTAAGCTATGGGGTATTATGGGCAGCTAGTGGGGTTTATTCATGGCCACATTATCAAAATGATCCAGATGATTGAGATGCTTCAGGAGAAAATAAATCTGGTTGTCAATTTAATTATCAAAAAGCTGATTTCTAATACATGTCAAAGACATGATAGGGAGTCACAATTAATATCAAACTTTTCAAAATGTTAATATGATGCAAAAATCAGCTTTCTGGATAACTTCGCAATCAGGGAAATGTGATAGTATCCACATATGTCAAAATGTTGAATAATTGTCAATGCATTATTAATAAGTAGAAATAAATGCCCTAGGGTAATTGAAACATAATGCTGCCACAAACCACCATCCCTCACATATACTGTGCACATTTTTGTATCCTTTTTTTTTATTAAAAAAAACTGTTTGCTGTTTGCTGTTTGAAAAAAACTGTTTGCTGTTGAACATAAGTGCACAATTTTTATTATTTAAACGGAAACAGGTATTTGAAAAAAGGAACAATAGTGTCAAATATACGGTTCATTTGACAATCTTTAAGCTATTTTAGCCTGCTGAATTTACATTCAGCACTATTAAAGCTGCAGTTGGCAAGATATTTGTGATCGTATTTACTGAAACAGATAGTACGCTCAGATAGAACAACATAAATCAGCCGGTTTCAGAGAAGAAAAACTAACCACCTAGAGCCTGTTAGTTTAGAAAAAATACACAGCTAACGGTTCTTCTAGCCCAATAAGCACAGGGCTGTTAGCAGGGCACAGGGCTGTCCACCAACCAGAATATACACGTTTACCAATAGATCGAGGCCAGACTCTCTGCGAAGTCAGCTAACTGGCCTGTGACCGTTAAACGTGAATTACCCATTCGACTTCAAAACAAGAAGATGATTGGTTGTAGCCGTTTTTTCCCACCCCTCCGATTGAGGCCTACTGCCTATGGTGAGTTCCCAGACCCTACATCTTGATGTACCAGACTTGCCAACTGCAGCTTTAAAATGTAATATTTCAGCATCAAGATAACTAACATAGTTAGTGCTAAAGTTTACAATGAAGAAATGTGAAATCCATGCAACACATACACAAAGCGAGTCAAAATATTGTACAATGAAAAGGACAATGCATGAATCCAGTCTTGAAGGCGGGAAAATCATAGTGAGTGAAGATTATTGTGTAGTGAAAGGGAATGTATGCGATAGTGAGTGTGTGCATGAATGAATGTATGTCGTGAGCATGAGCCTATTTGTGTGTCTGGGTCGAGAGAGAAAGAAAAGCCCATTCCGCACAGGCGTGGTTTAATTGGCAATCAAGCACTCTGCTGTCTCCAGCCAAGTGAAGGCTCCACTGTAGCACAGCCTGCCAGGGACAGAGAGGGTAGTAACAGAAGAGACAGTATTATCTTTCCTATACAGTTCACTCAAGTTAACCCACAACATAACACCACTGATAACCCAGATAGCAATTTCCTTTGGGCCGGATCCGCATGAAAGCCTTTAGATCCGTATGTAGCGGACCTACGGTATCTGACTGTGGGCCAGATGTGGCCCACACACAATAAGCGGACCCGTATTGCAGATCCGTACAACACAGAATAAGAGGACCCGTGCCACACACACACAATAAAAGGACCCGTATTGCAGATCCGTACCACACACAAGAAGCAGACCCGTACCACACACAAGAGGCAGACCCGTATTCATGGGTTTCATCAGGTCCCTTAGCACAGGTGTATCAATCACCATGCAGTCTGCATTGATAATCAAGGTGCTTCATTTTATACACCTGTGGAAAGGGACCTGATGAAACCCATGAATTGCAGATCCGTATACCACACACCAGAGCGGTAGATAAAACAGAGTGGCGACACTCCCATAGACCTCCGTAGGAAAAAATGGCAGTGCTTTTTCCAGGCTATTTCCTCGTTATGGGACTTTTGGAACTATTTACAGCCAATCTCTTGGTCAGTAGTTAATGAGTTAAATTATTACACCTTCCAGCATCTAGAAGTAGCTACATCCCACCCTCCTGGAATTCAGCCATTCAGCGCAGGTTTTTTGGAACTTTTGATCGCGTGGCGGCGACATCAAAGCGTGTCGCAACTCTCTCTGCTCTCTCTATGGCTCTGCCACACACAAGAAGCAGACCCGTACCACACACAATAAGCGGACCCGTATTGCAGATCCGTACGACACACAAGAAGCGGACCTGTACGGGTTCGCTTACTGTGTGTGGTACGGATCTGCAATACAGTTCCGCCTCTTATGTGTGGTACGGGTCCGCTTATAGGGCTCGGGATCATGACGTGAAAACTTTGCGGGCACAGCACAACTAATACTATATTTCTGCTTCTTGTCTTCTGCATCTGAATGAATGGACATCACGTTCAGTGCGCTACCAACATGGCGGCAATATTCCTAGAATGCAAGTCGTGTGCCCGAGCCCTATTATGTGTGGTACGGATCTGCAATGCGGTTCCGCCTCTTATGTGTGGTACGGGTCTGCTTCTTGTGTGTGGTACGGATCTGCAATGCAGGTCCCATATCACATATGACTTTAAGCAGACATTCACATCCCCAACTGGTCACCACTATAAAAAACTTTGCAGAAGAATTAAGGATGCTTATAACAATTTTATGACTTTATAAACCTCATGGTTTAGATATAAAATATAACCTAGACATTCTCTGATAACTTTAATTATATTTTGTGTAGGCCTACTTTGTTTGCTTGTTTGTTTGCTTTGTTTGCTTCCCAGCATGCATTGCAAATATTAGTTTTGAATTTTTAAACAATGTGGTTGGGATATTTTAGCTTATAGGCTAACCTACTCCACTGATGTTTTGAACAACAACATTACCAGATATGACCATTGACTTAGTAATTTATTAGGGGGGAAATAGGCCTACACCGTAGTCGTGAAAGTATTAGACCTAACCGGGTATAAATACCCAGCTAACTCTTCTAGAATTTAATCATTTGGACGTGATCATCAATCTCCAAGCCGCACACACAGGTAAGCTAAATAAATGTGTGAAATAAAATACTAGACGTAGGCTTAATTGCAAATCATTACTGTATGCCAATTGCTTACCAACGTTGACAGCTGTCTCACTCACATAAATAGTATCCTAACGCCACACGCTCGTGACAGATTGACTTGGGTAATCTCCATGGCGCAAATGCTAAACGGTGAACAGGGAGATGGGTGAATTTTGATTTTTCCTCTTTTTACGTCGCAGTGACAAAATACGTTTTTCAAAAAGCTCTGAATCATCGCCGGGACGTTATCTTGTTTGTTGGGAGCAGTCTCAGCCCTTATTGCCACCAGATCAGTTAAACGGATCCAAAACAATTTTGGACCGATGTGCGTTTGGACGGCGGATCAGGTCCACTATTCAGATCCGTGCCGGATGTCGTGGTAGGTGTGTTTTGCTATCTGGGACGGACCTGGACGAGTGCAAGTTCATATCTGCCGCAAATCCGTCAAACAGATCCAAAACAATTTTGGACCGATGTGCGTTTGGACGCCAGATCAGGTCCATTATAAAGATCCGTGCCGAATGTTGTGGTACATGTGGCCCAGTTCCGTCCCAGTGCAGTTTTGCTATCTGGGAACTCATGTGAAAATGCTCACATTTCTGTATTTTTGTGTTTGTTTGCAGGAAGTTACTCCGGTTTTTGGAACAATATTTTTGTTACACAGTACAACGGCATAAACCAACCACATACAACCAGTGTTAAATTCTGATCATTCTATCTTTTATTAATTAACTTCTGCCTGACTCTGCCCTTTGTGCATCTGACTTCGCTCTGGCCACGGTTTACATGCACTGTCGGCAACATACAGTACCCTGTCAAACTCACACCCAGTAAGTGATGTCAGCAGAGGTTAAGTTGATGTGTTGAAAATAAACATGACTCACTCTTACAACAACCATTTCTTGTCACACAGTCAAGCACAACACATGTCAGACTATTTATGTTTTTATTTTTTCGGCTGAACTTAACAACAATCAATCAGTCAAACAAACAAGCAAGCAAAGTGAACAATCCTATATACCATGCAAATGAAGCAGAGTTAAGTTGAAGTTGAACCATACACCAAGAATAAATAATATCTAACATCATATAAAGTGACAATGAATTCTGCTAAATGTGTGTTGAATAATTCAACTGTTTAAAAGTTGCTGAATAACAACAATTTGCTCCTAAAATTGCAGTGTAATATGTTTGAATAAATGTAACTTAATGTAGTAAATTACTTTATACAGAGATCAAAATTTAATTTAGATTTAAACACAGTGTAGCACAGTTGACCTAACTGTTTTCAAGCTGATCTTTCGATGCTGAACATAACATGCTGTGACCTGACTGTGGTGGTTTCCTATTTCTAGTGTCGTAGTAACTCCAACCTAGCAGGGCGATGAGAATGATGATCTCGACCAGCCACACGCTCATGAAGACAGGGGAGATACCTGCATGCAAAATAAGAACACACATAAGCAGGGGCACGGCAGATATCTTGGGCCCCATGAAAGACCCCCCAACCCCGGAAAAAAATAGAAGCTGCTCTGCAGCCTAGAAAATAAATCAAATAATTATTATCCCTAAATCCTTTATTTATGGATTGTACTGCTTACCTCCCTCTCCTTCAACTGGGATTTGGGTTGGGGGCTGGAATCCTATTCCTGAGGCTGAGTTTGTAGTTTCTATGTTGAGGACACCTCATTAGTTATGAAACCAGTTCTTGACACCAGCATCATGTAGACTAATAATTTTATCTTGCATATAGCCAGTACAGTAGATTATTGCACAAATTCAACTCATCAATTAATAGAAGTATGTGCTGTGTGCCTTACAAAAATGAATGGCAATTGGTATTTAATGGTGAAAAATGACCTTCTGAGCTCCATATCTTTGACACAAGCTGATCTGACCTGACTTGTTGCGCATTAACACACATGATGTGCACACATGAAGATTCTCTACACTAACAAAGTAAAGGGGAAACAAGTTTTTATTTGTTAAACAAATTGATGCAATATACTGTAAGTCTTGAATTGGATACCATGCAGACGTGATGTGCTATAGGATCTGTAGGAAATGAAGAATTCTGTTTAGATAAGTTAGTTCAGTTAATATTTTTCTCACCTTGGCTGGAATACTGGTCTTCAGATTTGTCGCTGGCACCTGTTTTTGAGGGGATTTTCCAACACAGAAGTGATTATTTGCTTATGATTTCTGGGACAGTTCCTCAATACTGATAATCTTCCATCTGCACCTAACCAGACTTAATACCATTTTATGCCATGGTGATGCTGCTATAAGTACAATAATGCTTTATAATATAATAAGATAAGACATAACCAACCACATAACACAGCAAAATGACTACCTGTAGTAATTAACTGATATATTTAGAAATTCTAGTAATCTACAAAATAAATCTAACTAATTTTAATATGTTTATTGAACTATTCTCACTTTAATGTGAGTGGTATTTCGACTTTATAACCTCCTAAAGACTGCCAATACCTGCTAATAGCTCATGTTAACACTTTTAACAGGTGTTCGCATACCAAAGAAGGTTTTTGATTAGTCAAAAGTGCATTGTTTATGATCATTTGTTGAATCAAATGGTCCAGAAATAATTTACCCATAATTATTATTTGCAGTGTGTAGGCCTCCAGTCGTTCCCCTGTGATCTCTTTAGTCCCATGCATTCTGTACACTCCTGAGTCCTCTCTCTTTGCAGGGTTTATTATCAAGGTCGCGTTGTTAGCATAGAAGTACCATCTCTGTCGGGTAGATGAGTGCTGACTGTAGAAGTTAATCTTGCCTCTCTTAAGACGAAAGATACTGGTTCCATTCTTATCATCCTCCTTCTTCAAAACATACTCATATCCACCGACTCCTGACAGATGCAGACACAAAGGCTGTTCCAGGGCCCCATAACATATAGTCTCATAAGTGGCATTGCAATTCAGCTCCATTCCTGTGAAACCAAGTATGATAATACACTGGTGTTATATCACGTGTGTTATATCACCATAGCTGGACACATTTGCAGGGAGTCTAACCCTAATGCACATCAATTAGGCATATTACATGAGAAATTAAATTTGCAATGCAGCCTCGTGCCCATATGTGACCTCAGACATTTTCTTTTTTTTTTCGCGTGCAAAAGTCCGAGGTGTGGAGTGATGCGGTGGGACCATTTTGGATTTAATTTGATTTATGAATAATATATATATAAAAAAACAAATGTCCTTTACCAACCCCACTCTAGTTATATTGCTTAAACAAAAGCCATACAAAGCCTCCTCATTACAATGCCACACACCAAATGGCATGGTGCCAAAAAAAACTAATAAAAAATGAATGTTAAGAGTTTCAGGATCAAGTATCGATCAGACATTTCATGAACTATTGCTATCAGCTTTGGTTTTCGGTCAAACTTACCGGGAACAGTGCAAGTAAACACAAGGAATAACACAAGAGCAAGTCGCATCTCATCTGAAGGGGAGTTCAGAAATGTGCCTTTGCTTCGCTTCGCAGTAGCCACAGTATCTAAAAGATACAGGTTTGCAGACTGGAGGGGAGGGGGGGCTTTCATATGGCTTTCAGTTCCTTAAAACATACCTAGTGCAATTGCAAGTTCCTATTGAACGTGTTTCTTGTGTTTGTGTGTGTGGTGCAGTATGTCTGACATTTATGGTGGTCGTGACTGTCATGACCAGTGCGGTTGAGAAGGCCTGCTATAACCTAATAGAGCTGCTCGGCAACCATCAGGGCAGTGGTTGCTAAGAGCCTACTGAGAGACGCATGGAGTCAAATTTAGACAGCGCACTGTTTTTCCTACAAAAAAAACCTAGAACACCACAACCATGACAGAAATACTTGTGACTAAAGCGTGTCCATTGCCTCTCTAGTTTCCTGTGGTGCCTTTAGTCTGTGATATGTGTGTGGCTTCACATTTGTGATTGAACCAACTGATGCCAAGAGCTAAGTGGGGACATTGATAACATGGGTAGGTGCTCTGCGAGGGTAGTACATCCCACAGGAACATACGCTCAAAGTTGAACAAAATGTATAAGAATTTGCAAACTGTACCTACAGTACATAACCCTAATCCAGACTCGGGTCCTAATGCTAATTTTACATAAAGATGAATTATCTATACCGGTATGTGCAACTCCTTTTTGGGCTATTTAATCCTGTCCTATAACCACGAGGCCTTATAACAGTTTAATTACATGGCATGACGCTGTTACTCTAAAATTAAGCCTGGTGAAGGGAGGTATTATGCGTTGCCTGCTCCCTGTTCACCTCAACAGTTGGGCTGGTTCTCTATTATCGATTAAAGCAATATTATATTGCATTTTCATTTTTTGCCATGGGGGAGCAAATCACAAATGACTGGTTATAAGCTTAGTTGATGCGGGCTCTTGACATTAACATACGATAAACATTTCATCATCCTCTGTGGCATTGTGGCAATTTTTGGGTTTCGGGAAGTACAGTGCCTATAGAAAGTCTTCATACCCCTTTGAAATAGTCACTTTTTTGTCTTACAGCCTGAAATCAAAACCCATCTTTTTCCAGTTTTATTTACAAATTTAGCTGTCCAACAAAATAATGTTCTGAAAACATTATCTGAAAAGAGTTCTGAAAATTTATTTAAAAAAAAAGAAAAACTAGAATAACCTTCCTATCCTTAAGCCACTGCTTTGTTCTTTTGGCAGTATGTTTAGGATCATTGTCGAGTTGGAAGGCGAATGACCTGCCCATCTTCAGCTGTTTAGCAGGGACGCAGGTTTCCCTCAAGAATTTGTGTGTACTTGGCAGCATCCATTTTCCCTTCTATCCTGACAAATTGCCCAGTCCCCAAGTACATGTTGGCAATTCATAAAATAACAGATAAATAATTCAAATAATACATACAAAATGAGCATACTTTAGGTACCCTAGTTGTTTATTTCATGTCATGAAAAAAGCTTGCACTTCCCACTACCGCCACTGGGTGGCAGTGTTGTACAGACTGGCTGCTTCTGCATCATACAGAACCCAAAAAGGCAAAAAAGGCAAGAGTCTGTTATTTATATAACACATCTCATACACAGAGCCATTCCATTATACTGCTCCTTATTTTGTAGACCTTCATCATCTATTAAAAAAAAAAAATGCTTTTGCAGACTAAATGAATGAATTTTAATCCACATGACAAGGTTTCTTGCTCCTCAGTGGTGTTGCATAGATAACCTCTGGGGCTGGTGACACTCTTGCTCCATCAGGACCTGGAGTCAGGGAGGTGACCAACACACACAGAAAATGTTATGAGATTTTATTAGAGTATCTATGTACACTCCTATACCGACGCAATCTGATGATCACTACTGTGATACTATTTCCCGACAATTAGCCGCGGCTTATACATTGATTTTGCAACATTTCTTCAGCTATGAGGTTAATACTGGGGGTAGTTACAGTGATATGGTGTTAATATGGTTTTGTTTCTTTTAACTTGCAAAAAACACTGTATAGGCTACAATACGGCTTCTATGCGGGAAATTAATGTAGGTACAAACAATCTTAGGCCACAATGGAGAGACCCTCACTGACCTGGCCACGCGTCAGCATGTTCCTGCCCCTGTGAAGGACAGATGAGAGTTCAAAAGGTTAGGGTTGGAGCAGCCGTGGCCTACTGGTTAGGGTTTCGGACTTGTGACCGGAGGGTTGCCGGGGTTGCCGGTTCGATCCCCGAGATATACAGTAGCACTGTCTCAAACCGCGCACTTCTGCACTTAAAATACCAGTCAAAAAGTTGAGTGTGGAACGCTGGACGCTTCTTGCCCTCAACGGACGCCATCTTGGCTAAATAACGGAAGGGGAGGGAGTATTTTCAAACTCGTAGAAATCGCGGTAGAGAAATCTGAAGCGGTGGAAAACACACTTTACAGAGGTACAAGCAAGTTACAACATAAGCTGTTCATGTTTTGACACCGTACTGTATGACCATGTCACGGTGGAATTGAGGACACCAATAAAACCATATTTAAATGTTACGATCGTCATTTCTGTGAAGTGCACGGAGGTTAGCGTTTGATAAGAGACGACACTATTCTGTTAAAATGTGCACACTATGCCAGTAAGCACACAGGGCACATAGGGTGCTGCACGAAAGTGTACACACGGAAGTAGTCGGTTTGAGACAGAGTGTAGGTGAGATTAAAAAAAGTAGTGTGGTCGAAAAGTAGGTGGTGACTGTTACCCAGCCCAAAAATACATGTTCTGTATTCTCTACGCATTTCCCTTCACCATATGACATCAAACTCTCAGTGGTAACTATAGATACGGTAACTGAAAAGGTCTCTCTCTCACTTCAACTTGTACAGAAGTTGATTACTAACGTTTGTTATCACTGATGTCAATAGATCAATATTCAGTTACTGTCAATACATGCTGCAATAAGACATGAATGAAAACCGGATCAGAGACATACTGTTGTGCAGATGGACCTGAATGAATCTCCTACATAATTATGTCCAAGATGCATATAGTGCATGTTAATGTACGGCTCACCGTGTTATCCTCAGTTTCCTGGTATGTGACATCCTCTGTTTGATGTGGGTACAAGAAACGTATTAACACGTTGATTGATTAAATAACATTTGTTTTCCCCAACAGTTTTCAATCATCTGTCACCAGTCATTAACTGACATCTTTATACGCCTACATTTAACTATGCTATGGCATATGCAAAAAAACTAGCCTTCTTTGTAGTTTGCACTCTGCAGTGTATTTTTAGAGACACAAAGTCAGTCACAATACTTTTGGTTGAAAAGGACGGTACATCAGCAACAAACAGAAATACCATGAACAGTTCTGGGTGTATTTTGAATGCTCAGGGTGCAGTTTTACACATGAAGACAGTAGCAGAACCAATAGACCACATACAGTACTGACATAAAAAGTAGATCAGGTCAGAAGTTTCTTTTCCACGCCCTTGTTTGTGTGTGAGTGTGAGTGTGTGAGAGATCACCTGTATCTCCTCTGTCACTGCTCTCGTCATCAGAGAAGTCAGAGAACTCATTGTGGGTCCTGAAAAAAAAAAGGTTACCGTCAGGGTTGCAACGGAACTAAGACCCAAAATGCAAGGCAGGACTCGAAACGTACTCAAACTAGACTTTACTTGAAACATAGACAGAACAACCATGACATGCACTAACATAACACAATGACGAAGCAAAGAAAATCACAAAACCAAGACCTTAAATACATGACTAACCAGGGGTAACAAGACACAGGTGAACTTAACAAGGGACTAATGATTGGACACAGGTGAGGGGCGGAGACAAGAACAAACCAAAGCACATGGAGGGTAAACTAAGGAGCACATGGAACCATGGAGGTATTATAAGAACTGGAGAGAGGGACTAAGTCCCGCCCCCATTCATTTCAATGGCCGATGCTAGGCTAGCTACTTCAGCCAAAAAAGTTTGAAATTGGCCGCAGCCATCTTTGAGAAAATGGCGTTCCATGGGTGTCCATTTCCGTCACCAGCTAGAATGAGCCAATTAGGTTCCACGTTACAACGAGACAACATAGGTACATCCTTGATGAAGATTGGAGAGTGAGAGAAGGTGTTCGTGAACGCGCTCCTATCGTTACAGGCGCAAATGTATTTAATTATTTGAGTTGGGATGGTGGTGGAGAAGTTTGCCCCTTGTCTCGAAATCCTATAATGTGATATTCATATGTCATGATATAATAAACATGGCGAGTCAATATTGAGCAAGAATTCACTTAGCACACATAAATATGATCCCCACAGTAAATGCTTTGAACTGACTGTAGCCGTTATGTGCGCAATAGGCTGTCTACCCGACGAAAATGACTCTTAATAAGTAGACATGGGATGTAAGAAACGTGTGGATACCAGATATGCTATTTGTGCTGCACCCAGTGTGAATTTGCAGTTTAAACCTACATTTGTAGACAGACGAAATGAAGCCAACGCATATTATAGGCTTACCGGTAGAAGCGCGCATCCATGTGTTATGTTTCGAGCAGCATGCATTTTAAGTCTGCTGTCACTGTCGGAAACTTTTGCCGTTATCTACTGTAGGCTGTGACCCCCAACGCTGCCTTGTTATGAACTAGGCTACAGGTCTGCAGCTGAGCGTTTTAAAATAGTTTTCATAGCCTAGCCTACACGACAGCGAGTAGGTTAATAATTGGGTTTAGTTAGAGAATTTCTTCGCATTTCCTAGAATGTCTTATCATACCTTGCCAACGCATACATAGTCTAATGCAAATAATAGTAACCTATTAGAACGACATTTGCTTTTTTCTTTTATTCACAAAGCCTGGTATAATGATAATCCACAGGCATCAAGTATCGGTAACTTAATCCTAGTCGTCAGTCATTTTATTTATGTCTTCTAGAATGCGTTATCAACATGGACGCGCGAGGACGCTCGTGCCGAAATCGAAACTCGTGCATGAGCTGAGACAGCTCGTGCATGAGCTGTCTCGTGCATGCGCTGGTGCCGGATATGGTACAACCATGGAACGCCATTTTTTCAAAGATGTCGGCGGCCAAATGACATGCTAACTGGCTGAAGCTAACCCTCCAAATCCTGACCCCCTGCATGGAACAGGAGACAGGAAGTAAACAAAGCAAACAGGAAGACACAAGACGCTACAAACTAAAAGTACAAAAACCAAAACCCAAAACCCAAAACCCAAAAACCAAACCCCAAACCGTGACAGTTACAAATTAGAAGAATGTAGTGGCAATGGTGACTAAGAAGATTTCTGAAAAACAACAGGGACCTACATGTTTTCAGCTTCATCTGTGTCTTGATTTCCCTCGAAGACAGCTACATTAATATAAAACAGAGATTATCAACAAAGGACAGTGCAAAAATACACCAAGGTAAACACAAGCCAAGATGCGTACCTGTATACATTGTGACTACTCCATCCTGGTTACCTGATACCTGAGGGTGTCTGGGGCATATCACATAACATTTCAAAGACGGAAAAAGTGCTTGTGTCAGAATTCATTCATATGAATCAAAGTAGGCCTATTGGAGGGGAACAGTTAGAGGGGCACTCTGCAATTATAATCCAATCAAATTATACCAATCAAAAACTGATTCAGGACCAAGGTGTAATGTTATTGGCTGTTGAGCTCAATGACAATGAATCGACAAATACAGAGCCACATGATGTTCCTTTGAAGGACACATGTAATGACTGTTACACTTTTTCTGTGCTCTTATGTACAGTATGTATTTGAGTATCTGGGAGGGTAATGGAAAAGCACCAAAATAACAAAACCCAATTTGTTAATACATAAATAACAAAACTGGTCATTTGTTTATGGACTGGCTGGTCTTGAAAAATGTGACTCAGTGAGATGAGAATGTGCCAGTCCTCTTCTCTTCACGTTAAGAAGGGAAGTTTATTGATTAAATAACTCATCTTTTGGTCGCTGCCATCTTGAGGAAAAGTCTGCACAACTCAGTGGTGACAAGTTGAGATGGCATTGACTAGAGCACTGACAAACAGTCCTTATTAACATACATTTACAATTTACAAGTTCACAATACTGTGCATAATTTGAGGATTTATTTCCAGATAAGAGACAGATATTTCTTACCTCTGAGACAGATATTTCTTACCTCCTACATGGCCATTTCCATTTCCCTGTTCACACACAGCAGGACAGAAATGCAAGTGTTAATATGAACATTCTCTAAACCCTTATTTGACTTCAGATATGGCGTGTTGAACGGTAAGTGGTATTACCCAGGTTCCAGGCCAGCAGGAATAGCAACAGCAGACATGCCAGGGACAGTGATACATACACTCCTGGTAGCATCACTTCACTAAAAGCAGAGGGAGGATCTTCTACAAAACAAACACACACACACACACACACACACACACACACACACACACACACACACACAGAGAGAGAGAGAGAGAGAGAGAGGGAGAGATACAATCATTGACACAGTCAAGTGGCATCCAGAAAATCTTGGCAAAATGACACAGTGATCAGTTATTAATCATGCATAACCAGTGCCGCCGCTGGCCATTGTGGTGCCCTAGACGAGAAAAAAACTTCTTTAGATGATTGTGATGAATCAACACCTAAAGCAAAATAAAAGACCTACAATTTACAAATCATTACTGTGTGTTTTTAAACATTCATTTCTGAAGGAAAGCTATTTGACTTATAAATGGTGCATTGTTGCTCTTGTTTACAATACAAGCCTTGTTTGTTTGAGTTACATTGACAGCACAATATTAACAATAATATGCACAATATTAAGTTGCTATAAGCAGCCTTCATTGCTTAGATATCTGAAAGTATCTGTGTTTCAGTCGGCACAGCATATCATGTGCTTCATGTAAAACTAATTATCGAAGACTCGCCAATTTATTCTACTAGTCTTTATATTGTTGTCCATGCTCCAAATCACATTGATTGCAGCTTATGTTAAAGAGCCCTCTCACCAATCTGAGTTTAAAAATGATCAGTAAAGGGAACCGGTTAACCTCGCAAATCACAACCTCCTGTAGCTTAATCTTTGTTTTTTTATATCAAATAGGTGATACACAATGACAAGCCAGCTGGAATCTGCCACCCTCTTTGTCCTCTGCACTCTTATGTAGTAAGTAAAGTTAGATCTGCTATGTGGTGGAGATTGAGAGAACACCCCCAAAAATGTCATCCTTGCATGTAACATGGTGTTACAGCATTTTGACATTGTAAACATTATTGAGGAAGAGAGAAACACTTTTTTCAGTAAAGCTATTATTTCTTGACTAAAGCTATTATTTCTTGCGTGTAGTGGGAGCAGTGACACTGTGTATAACTAACCTACACTAAATGTGTCAGTGTATTGGCCATTCCTACCATACACTGTGAGAGAAACACTCGTGTTTCCACAGGCTTCCAACTCCTTTTCAGCAAGCAGCCTGTCAGACACCACACAGCAGTAGCTGCCTGCGTCGTCTTCCTGGACATTCCTGAGATGGAAACTAGCCTGTTTCTTCTGAGAGTCAAACATCTCAATGTCAACGATGGTCTGACTCCTGCAGAAGTAAGCATGAAGGACGCTGGCGTCTGGAGCATCAGTGGAGGAGCATCTAAAGCGCACGTCTGACCCTTTTCTCACTCTGGACTCATCAACAGCTATGTTCGCAGGGTAAAGACTATCTGCAGAAAGATTGACAGACAGGATAGTAGCCTAGTCAAAATGTCCATCAATGAAGTGCCATTGCTCTCAATTAGCACAGGCTATGACAAAATGACATGATCATATGTATAATCAGTAGTAAATGCAGACACTTACCAATCACCTTGACAGAAATAGTATTGTGTCCTTCTCCTTTCACATGGCTGAGATGGTGTTTTGTTCTGGAGAACACACAACTGTAGTTTCCCGAATGCTCCTTTGTGACCTTTTCCACCGTGAAACTGGTGTCCACCAATTTGCTCTCCATCACTTCAACACCAACTCCGTTCTTGCAAAGGTACACAAACACACGACCGCCAGCTGGGTTCGATCCAAACGTGCTGCACTTCACTACGAGATTGTCCCCCTTTTTAACAGCTGAAGATCCATAAACCCTCGCTGGCTCCACAGCTGTGTAAGAATACATGAAAAAAAATACAATTTGGTGCATGAAGACATGCCACTCTAGAAGAATGACTGCACAAGGTTCATGGAACTGAACATTCATCACTTACTGTACCTTCACTCAGACTTGACACCTTAGATGTTAAAAAGACTGCAGACACATTGAGACAAAGATGAATCAGATACAACACACTTACTCAAAACGCTCATATACTATCAACAGGTATGTTTTAGTTTACTTAAGAACTCACACAGGATAGAGAGGATGGCGTTCATCATGTTGTTTTTGGTATCTGAATTGCTGGCTCTCAAGCTTGATGAACACATGGGCAAAGGTTGGTCTGTGTGAGCACTTCTATCCACTTCCTGTCTTGTCTGTCAGACAGCGAGTCTGTCAACTTGAACTGCTGATGAGAGCAGCGAGTGCCTCGTGCTTTATTATGCTCTAGTATTATGTGTATAGAACCATTGTGTTTAGCAGTGGTGACGCTTATGTCAATGACTACCTCCAACTGAATTAACGTTTGGTTGGCACTACAAGAACACAAATCCCCCCCACCCCCACCCAACAACATACCTCCTCCACACACACAGGTACACCCACCTCCACTACACACCCCATTACACTCCCACCACACCAACACCCCATTCCCCACCCCCCCCCCCCCCTTCCTATTAGTAGTACATAAACAACTTGAACTTGAACGATGGTAGCATTGCATGGATCCAAACTTCACAAAAGCACTGGTAATAAAAACATGTTTCTTTTTACATCCTATTACTGTAACACAACAAACATGTTAGTAAGAGGGTGGATTTGACAAAACAAATATATAATGATAAATGTGGTTTAGCCTATACAGTAACATTCAAAGTTGAAAGTTATTGGCAATTAATGGTAACTAGATAGACTCCAACTTGTACTAGTGGGGCGCTGAGACATGCCAGGTGGGGCGCGAGCCAAGACATCTCGGGTCCTGTATGGAAATAGCCTGGCTAGCGCCTACCACTTCTCAAATGAGACGTGGTCTGGCAACCAGACGTTAATTTTCTCGTATTTGAAAAAATGCCCAGATCCATTCATTGGGTGCCATGGCTGTCTATCAAATGCGTCTGTGCATTGCTCATCATGGTCTTGCTTTCTCCCCTGTTCTGTGATTGGTCGCCAACATCCGGCGAAAATGTGGGCGTTAGTTTCCAGACTGCCTTAGCAGCGTGAAAGAAATCACCGCGCAAGGCAGTATGGGAACACCCAGGCTAGTGTGGAAAGGCTCCCACAGATAAACTTCTCCATTCCAGACTGCATTACCCTGTGTTAATAATTCCAAAATCATATGTCAATTGTTCTCCTACTAATACAAATTATTAAAGGGGGGGCATTATTAAAGAAGAAATCCAGTGCTTTTTTTTTTACATAGATCTCCGTTTCTCAAAGTCACCAAGTGCTGAGTTTTCCATAACTCCAGTTGCTGCAGCAGCTACAGCAACACACATTGGGGGCATGTTTGTGAGCCCCCGTGTTCATGCCCCCAGAGTGTAGCGCTGCAACTGCCTGGCTGCTTTATATTAGCTGTTGGGTCCAGCAATGGAAACTCTTCACCATTGGTCATGGGTAAAGGAGAATCCAGCTCACTGAAGCCAATGTAGCTGGGGGACCTACTGTAGACCCTTGCAAAATGAATGTAGCCTATTGCTTGAATGAGGGAGAAATGTCTCTACTGCCTGACCACTTTGGAGCTTCACAAAAGGAACTGACAAGTAACACAAACAAAATAAAAATGATTTACTATATTTTTTCATACATTGACTCACATGAAACAGACTTGCGAAATTAGAACCACTGAGTTTCTGGCACCTAGAGCTGAGGTGCTTGAGACCATGCAGAGTCTGGTTATAGGTTAGATGATGAGATAGATACAGTAGCAACCTCAAGGTGCTACACCAATACATTTAGACCGCTGTGACCACTTAGACTTCCTGTGTGTGTGTGTGTGTGTGTGTGTGTGTGTGTGTGTGTGTGAATATATAAATGTGTAATTTTTTTGGCACAGTATTACAAAACAAAGCTGGTTAAGAGCAGTAGCCTATGTGAAAATTAACATAAATGTGCGAACATAGCTGTTTAAATGAGTTATTTAAAACTAGGACACAAATACATGCTCCATACTCATCACATGACTCAGATTAAATGTCTTGTTGAGTATGGTGTGGCTCATTCTTCACTGAAGCTGTCTGGGATACCATGGGAATGCACACAGCAGAGTTAGTCTCAGTCACTCCTACACCAACACCTGAATATGTAAACAGAACATGAGGAACCAATTTGGATCACTGGTTGACATTGAGGTTGTGGATAGAATGTTGTTGAAGGAACTTTGTTTTTGCTCTGATTACCTCTTTGGGTGCGTTCGTAAATTGCACTCCGAGCGCTCCGAGCACACTCTGAAACTTTTTTAACCGTTCGTAAATTCAGAGTGTGGATGGAATTATCGTTCGTTTATTCAGAGCGTCACACTCTCGGAGCGCCCAGAGCGTACTCTGGGCACTCCAGCTGAAAGGACAGAGTAGCAGAGTGTGACGTCACATCAGTCAGCTAGTAACGAATCTAGTTACCTACGTAACGTTAACAGGTTAGCATTTTAGTGCTAGTGCTAGAAGAACGTTTCCAACTTGACATTACAAGCGTTGCTCATCAAGATTATGTAGACGGTTTAAATAACTGCTCTCACATTGTTCTTCATCATCACTGTCAAGAAAGCTCTTGCATCAGTGGAATTGAGTTTTGAATAATACATAAACCCTGTTTCAAAAGTGCCGTAGTGGCGTCCATATTGTAAACATAAACACAAATAATCGTTCGTAAATTCACTGGGAGTTAGAATGCTCGTCTTTTTCGAACTTCAGAGCGTTATTCTATTTTTCAGAGTGTCAGATTGAATTTACGAACGCACCCTTTGTTGACAGAATCTGCTGTTCAGAAGAATAATCACGGCAATTATGACCACTCCAGTGGAACACAGTATCCGAATTAAGTTCTCATTCCAACGTGAAATATGCTCAGGTCCTAACACGATAGGTATAGCTGCTAGACAAAATAAGAACAGCTTAGCAAAAACAGATCCAGAAATATCCTGTGTATTATCCTCATTGTGTATAAGCTGCAGAGCAGTGTTTTGTGCAAGTTATAAAGAAACAAAACCACATTAATACCATATTAACTGCCCCTGTGTTAACCGCATAGCTGAAGGAATTTTGTATGTATGAGTAATGTGTAATGTATAAGCCACGGCTATATGGAAATTACGGTATATCCAGTTTAAAAAAAAGCATAAAAGTGCAATGTGCTCTACCAAGTGGTGCATATAAAGGACAGGATGTATAGTGCAGTGTAGACAGTAGTATACATTTGGTTTACAGAAGGTGGTTTACAGTGATACAAATTAAATATAAATACACTATATTGACAAAATTATTGGGTCACCTGCCTTGACCCCCATATGAACTTCAGTCACATCCTGTTCTTAATCCATAGGGCTTAATATGACGTTGGTCCACCCTTTGCAGCTAGGCTATAACAGCTTCAACTTTCAGAAGCACATTTGTGAAGTCACACACTAATGTTGGACGAGGAGACCGGCTCTCAGTCTCCGCTTTAACTCATCCCGAAGGTGTTCTGTTTGGTTGAGGTCAGGACTCAGTGCAGGCTAGTCACATTCATCCACACTTAACTCTGTCATACATGTCTTTATGGACCTTGCTTTGTGCACTGGTGCAAAGTCATGTTGGAACAGGAAGAGCCAACATCAGTGTGTGACTGTGACCTCAAAAATGCGCTTCTGGAAGAATGGTCAGAAATTCTCATAAAACTAAACCTAAACCTTGTGGAAAGCCTTCCCCGAAGAGTTGAAACTGTTATAGCTATAGAGGGCGTTATATTAAACCCTATGGATTAAGAACAGGATGTGACTGAAGTTCATATGGGGGTCAAGGCAGGTGACCCAATACTTTTGGCAATATAGTGTATGTGCAGTGTACTAGCAGTAACCTTATGAGAGCAGATTATAAATATGGCTAGTATTGTAGAACTAAAAAGGTGCGAGGACTTTTATTTTGGGAAGGAACTGAAAAACAGGAAGGGGGAAGCAGAGTGAGAGTTTAGGAATGTTCCCGCGTACTGAGGCTCTGCCTAGGCTATATGAGTAACTGAGAGGTGAGCAGCTCTGGAAGATAAGTTGTATTGGAAGAATAAACTTCAAGAGTTTAATATGCAACGGAACTCCGTGTCAGGTTATATTGGATGCCCCACATAATTTACTTTTACAGTATGAACAACATGTACAGATATGTGCAGCGTAGTAGTAGCAGTATTATACGATAAATGTGACCCTGCAAGACAAAACCACTCGCTTTGCGCTCAATGCTATATTGAGAAAATCCACAATAAACAAACGTACGGGCTAAAATGTAGAATTTCAAGTTTTTCGCTTAATTTGACAGTATAAAGTCTACACCTTCATATCGTACTCCAATTCAACACATTAGCAGTCATTCCCATTGTTAACCCTGTTATTCTGTAATTCTATTTTTTCATTTTTTATTCATTTTCAGAACTGTTGTCTTTTTTCCCATTATTTTGATGTTGTAGGCTACAGATAAATTTGTAAATAAAACTGGAAATTAAAATGGGTTTTGATTTCAGGCTGTAAGACAAAAAAAGTAATTATTTCAACGGGGTATAATGACTTTCTAGGAACTGTACTGTACATATCGCTGGAAAGTTTAGTTTATAGCCGTTCATATGAGCACAACTTAATTTAGTACATTTTGCCAAAGCGACTGGTTTCGCCTTGCAGGGTAACAAATATAATATACATATGCAGTGGAATTAACAGAATATATTATAAGTATGGATATTTAGTATGGGCAATACAGACAGATACTGTATGTATGTATAGCTATGTGCAGTATATGTTAACAATAAAACATTTACCTTTGCTGTAAATACTCACCATACACTTCCAGGAAAACGGCATGTCTTCCACAGGCTCCCAACTCCTTTGCGGCAAGCAGCATATCAGACACCACACAGCTGTAGCTGCCTGCGTCGTCTTCCTGGACATCCCTGAGATGGAAACTAGCCTGTTTCTTCTGAGAGTCAAACATCTCCATGCCAATGATGGTCTGACTCCTGCAGAAGTAAGCATGAAGGACACTGGCGTCTGGAGCATCAGTGGAGGAGCATCTGAAGTGCACGTCTGACCCTTTTCTCACTCTGGACTCATCAACAGCTATCACTGCTATTTACACAAATTAGCACACATGAGGAAATGATCAATAACAAAAATGGTCTGTAAAATAGGTATTTGTTTCCAAACAGAGCAAGCTAAACATGGATCAATAGAGTCTGTAAATACTACAAAGTCAGTACGCACTCACAGGTTAGACCATTTAACTGGAACACACTGTCACCATACACACGCAGGAACACTGAGTTCACTCCACACGTGTCCAACTCTGTTGCAGCCAGCGGATGTTCTGACAGCACACAACTGTAGCTGCCCGTGTCACTCCCCTGCAGGGTTCTTAGATGGAAACTAGCCTGTTTCTTCTGAGAATTCCACATTTGAACATCTATGATGGTGCGATTTCTGCAGAGGTAGGCAAGAAAGAGGCTTGTGTCTGAAGCGTCCGAAGAGGAGCAACTGAGATCCACTTCTGCCCCTGATTCCATGGACTTGGCAGCTATGATTGCTGGGTGGATATCTATACACAGACATGAGAAAATGAGTCTGTAATCCTTTACAACTAGCAGCGCCGAAACTGTTCTTTATACGCATTTGTTGTAAAATATTACATAAACCAATTTAATATTTGCATAGTTTTCAAATATGATTAATTGTAAACATGAATCTGAAGTGATGAAGGGATCGTACCAGTCACTCGGATGGAGATGAAATTTTCTCCATGGCCTCTCACCGCACAGGGATGGTGCTTTGTCCTAGAGAACATGCAGCTGTAGTTTCCTGAATGCTCTTTTGTGATGTTTCCCACAGTGAAACTGGCATCCATGTTTTTGCTTTCAAGCACTGCTATGCCAACTCCATTCTTGCAAAGGTACACAAAGACTTTCTCGTCATCTCTCTTTAATCCAAATATGCTGCACCTTGCCTCAAAGTATTCTCCCACTTTAAAACTAGCAGAAGATCCATAAATGCGTGCAGGGAGCACTGGGGGAAAAAAAGCCAATTGGACTTACTTAATTGTAATGTGGACAACAGTTGGAAGTAAATTAAATGTACATTTTCAGATATACTCAGGAGAGATGTTAATGTTTTGCCCACAGGGGCCAATCAGCAATCAAGCCTATTTACCATAAAAATAAATAAATAATAATAATAAAAAAAAACATCAACAAAGCGTCCTTGTGGGCAAAATCACCCCTAACTGTACAGACTTCAAAAGCACTTCACTGAGACTATCAAGCAGGCACCTTCCATGGGTGCTTTCAATTAAGCACCCGACCCAGAAGGCTCCAGAAGGTATCTGGCATCCCAGACCCAGACCAGCAACATAATTAAACTCAAATACAACAAATACCTATTCTCCAGTCAATTCTCTTCACGGCCCCAAGTAGTCTGCGAGTCCCTCAGACATGACCGTGTGACCGACTTCGAAAAACAAAATCTAAAGTGTGGCTGACTGCTACAAAGCCTCAAACACCTATCTCCACTGGCCTTGTGTGTCCTTGCCAGCCACGTCCTGCTACCCGTTCTTTAACTTCTTTTTTAATTAAGTGTTTGGCTCACCGCCCTTAGCTAATCCACTGATGATGATGACCTACATGATGATGTTACATTAATTCATTATATAATATGCTAGTTCAATGAAATAACATTGTGTTTTAAAGAGAAACATGACTATTTCATTTATCTCTTTTCCCTTTGTATACGTTAGGTGATTCAATTACATAAACTGAACGCTCAGTTGGACTGACTATTTAAACATGATAATGGTTCATACAAAACTAGACTGGTTTATGTAATTGTAACATAATTTCATAAATCGGACATCCCTGACTGTGCCTTTTTAAAGTGAATAAAGGCTCTGCAACTGCTGTAGAATAATACATTTAAATGTAGGCTATTTAATACGATCTTGACATATCACTGATTTATTTTTCTTCAGTAATGAAATATCACATACCTAGTTCCTGGGACTCGGTTGGATGTTCCTCAGTCACAGTAACTGCAAATGTATGAAACGAATTAATGCAAAAATGAATAACATGAATTGATGCTAACATGAATACTTCTCTGTCATTTTTTGTTTGTATTTACAGTTCTCAGCACTTGTCCAAAGGGACTTACAATGACAATGATAATCATTATATTGAAATAAAACAAATGAACAGCTTAAAGTCATATAGCCTTACTAAAATATTATAATGACATAGATATTATAATTATAATATAATTTCATAGAATTATATAATATTATAGAGTTTAATATAATATATATAAATAATTCAACAGAAGAAAGCAGTAAACATGTACAAACTCTACAAATTGATTTATACAAGATAAACAGATGAGTCTATGGATGCTTTTTGAAGATACCAAAATTATTGCTAGAATGAAGAGCATTAGGTAAATGATTATATCATTGAAAAATCACAGAAGAAAATAACCTACTCTTTTCTGAACATGCCGCTGCATATTATAACATTTATCAATTGTTTTGCTAACAGTTCAAAACAATATCTCCGGAGCATAGCCTACTTACAGAGAATAAATAGTAGAATGAATATCTCACAAGGTGTGAGAACCAAGCTTCTTGACAGTAACCCAGCCATCACTCAGACTAAACTATGAACAGCTATACCTGAAAGAGCCAGGCGAAAGTTCTTGCGTCATGAAGTCTGAAGTGTTCCTTTTTTTAAAAACAGCATTTATTGTGGCTGCTCGCATTTGGCCTAGCTTCCGTTGTATTTCCGCTCAATTGTGTTTCACCTCAATACTGAGGCAGGTTCTGCATTTGGAGTTATTGCATTCGGAAGACAAGGCTGTGTCAAGGCATAGTCTGAGTTGTGACTAGGTCTGAATATTGACAGGAGGGAGGAGGAAGGATGAGCAAGTGGGGTTGAGACATGGAGATGATATACTGTATACTCAGTCAGTGACTTGATAAAGACAGAGGGAGAACTAAGAGGGCACTTAAAGAGGAGGGAAGTTATGCTAGAGTTGTTGTAAGAAGGAAAATGGCAGAAGATGATGGGTATGGCTAAATTTAAAGAAATACTCTTAAGTCTTTCTGCATTACATGAGTGGAGTAAAAAAGTCAGTGGGAGAAGTAGAAATGACAAAAGAAGCCTGTGTTGTGCAAGTCCATACTTCTCATGAACTAGTTCAAAGTTCAGTTCACACAGATTAAACATGAATACTTCACGTTCATAGCTAATCATTTGAATTCTTTTTTTGGAAATAGCCATAGGTGTATCACCTGTCCATTGAATTACAGAGATGCCTCTGAAGTGCATATCTCATCCAGATCTCACTAGACCCATCAACAGCTTCATCTGATTCAACACAGGTATATTATCAACAGATAGGCCTATGTTGTATTTTACATTTACATGTATTCATTTAGCAGACACTTGTATCCACAAAATCACAAAATGAGTGAGCTCTGAAGCCAATGTATACAGTATGGGGTCCTAGACCCTTAGAAAATGCATGGAGCCTACTGGATCAATGAGGGAGAAACGTCTTAGCCTGGCCACTTTGGAGCTTCGCAAAAGGAACTGACATAATACAAAAGAAAAATTATTTACTAGTTTTAGTGCATTTGCACACATGACATAGACTTTCTGTCTACATGATAACCACTGAATTTCTGACAACTGAGGTGCATGAGACACAAGTCTGATGGGTAAAGGTTGAAAAGTGAGATGCTGTAGTAACAACATCAAGGTGCTGCACTGATAAATTTAGACTGCTGACTTCCTGTGAGACAGCTTGAAAGTTACCATTAATTACACTGAACAGACACAGAGTCAGCTCAGGCGTGGCTCAATTCTTCACTGAAGCTGCCACTATTTTATTGACACCTGAAAATGTAAACAGACCATGTACAAAGGGCTATATTTTTAGTTGCTATAGTGAGAACATTTGTTGCCATTGAGGTTGTAAATAAAGGGGGAACGTTGTTAAATTATATTTTTTCATAATTATTTTAGTGATTACCTCTTTGTTGACAGAAAACGCTGTTCAGAACAACCACAGCAATAAACCGCAGCAATTATGACCACTCCATGGAACACAATAATATCATAATATAAATTGGACCTGACTTTACCTGTTTTACAGTGAATAAAGGCTCTCTATCTGCAGCTGCTGTAGAATAATACATTTAAATGTATATATGATCTTGACATTCACATTCACAGATTTCTTTTTCTTTAATAAAATATCACACGCAGACTGAGGTACCTCAATCAACTGAAAATGTATGAAAGAAATGAATGCAACTATGAATACTTCCCTGTCATATTATATTATGTATTAATATTGTTCTCAGCACTCACCCTTTCAGAAAACGGCATGTCTTCCACATGCGCCCACGTTTAGTACAAAGCGTAATGGAATTAACAGCAGCATAACAACCATAAACATCTACAAACGGAGACTTTGAAGAATTAGTTCAGTGGTCCTCAAACTTTTTCTGTCATTCCCCCCACTTTGGAGTTGGGAAATGTTCAAGTCCCACCTGTCCCCATCAAATCAGCAAAATGGTAACGTGATCCGCATGGATCCATTTTATATTTCTTGTGTTAGTCCACTGGACCAAAATGTTATTTTGATTCATACATGTGTCTCTGTTTATGACTCCTATGTGTGTGGCTATTTTGTTTTGAATCAAATTATCTTCCTTGATCTTCCTCCTGTTGTGCCCCACCACCTGTTATGTCTCTATTCCCCACCAAAGTGGCTTTGAGAGCCACTGGATTAGTTTGATTTCTAGATAAAAATATTAGTCTTCCGACACTTTTTGAAGATACCAAAACTATTGCTAATGAAGAGCAATAGATAAATAATTCCACCAAGACAGATGAAAAGAGTTTTGACTGTGCCACAGAAGCCCTTTGTTTGATGATCTAGGGACCTTTGGACAGAGTGGAGATACAAGGTCGAGGATGTGATTAAATATTTTTAGAAAACATTTGAATGTTTGAATTTGAATTCTAATGTTTCAGTTTCAGCATCTGACAGTATTTCAGGAGTCCATTCCTCTCTCACTTGTTCAACTGTAAATGTAAATGCTATGCAATACACCAATTACATGGAAAATGGGCTTCACTTTTTACAGATTAACTTTTGCACCCCTTGCCACACTGTTGTTGATTTCACATTTCTTTTTAGTTTCTTCCACCCAAGGGTTTAAGGGACACTCAAAATCATGACTGTGTGTATGTGTCTGTGTCACACGTGCATGAGTAAAGTACTTTATGTGTGGTTATGTCAGTGTGTGTGTGTGTGTGTGTGTGTGTGTGTGTGTGTGTGTGTGTGTGTGTGTGTGTGTGTGTGTGTGTGTGTGTGTGCGTGTGTGCGCGCGCATAATACTGTATGTGATGATTCCTGCTACATTTTAGTTTTCATATCGCCATACCCCACATTGGCCACCAGAGGGAAGCAGCCTCTCTGCTGCCCACACATTGTCACCTAAATTCTATTTTTGCTTAGCCCGGGTGTTCCCACTAGCCAGGCTAATTTATGCTTATTATGTTTTCTCTTTTAGAACATTGCCATGGTTTGAGGATCTGATCCCATAACCTTTATATCATAATTTGCACCATCCAGCATCAGCCAAGCTACACACCCTGCATTGGAATCTCTTTTGTGATATAACATCAGGAGTTTGGAAATTGTAGGCCTACCAATGCCACAATGGTAGCCGTGGAGATCCTGTCTCTTGTGTAAGGGCTGAGGTTCAACCAAAGTCTAGTCTCTTGTAAGAAAGGCGACTTCTTGTTAGACTTGCCTAACCTAACAGAGACAGAAGGCTGATGTGTGAGAAGAATGATCCAGGGCTACCCAAAGCTACACTGAGTGTGAGACTCACACAATTTACACATATTTGACTTATTATATCTTACATACAATTATGGAGATACATTTATCATTGATCAGGACCCAGCAGGCTTTTTTATGCAATAATACTAACTCTTGGACTTGTTGTTATTTGGACTGATTGTAGCCTATAAAACAAATAAGTAAGACAGAAGAAACATTTCATCCTGAAGAGTGGCAAAGGAGCCTTCTGAGGAAAGCAGAAAAGAAAGAGAGTGAAAGAGTGAACAAGTATGCCTATTCATAATTTATGAACAGACCATGCACAATTTTAAACAGGCCTAAATGTTGTCATTTGATGCATAACGTTAATCAGATAAGAACTTTTTAACTAAAGGTTCTTCATAGATCAGTGGGTAAAGCCAGTGATGACATGGCTGCTGTGCAGCATATTTTGTATTTTTAGAAGACAATTAATGCACTAAGGCTGAATTGAAGTTGATTTAACACCAAAATTACCATCACACTTGTTGTTTTACTCCAACATGATAGATGGCAGCATACAACTATTTTCATTGTGACTGTAAAACTCATTCGACTACATCAGTACGTTTTGTTGGGGATTGGTAAGGTAAGATGGCGGCGCCAGAGGAGCAGGAATTATCCCAGGCGCAGACTGAAAAACTCCTTCAGTTTCAGGTATGGTGGAGATATGTTTTAGCGATTATTTTGACTCCTGGGCTATATGTTCGTGTCTCTCGTTGAAGTTGATACGTTGGTCTTCCATCTCATAAGCCAGCTGCGAGAAGAAGTGAGCGAGTTTACTTCGACCAACAGACCTAGCTAGTTAGCCAACTAGCTTGTGGCTCCGTTAGCTAACGTGAACCACCAAACTAGGTGGTTACACCTGAAAGCTAACGTTAGTTGCCGTCATATGGTATTTAGCCTATGATCTAAATAGCTTTCTGGCTAGCTACGAGTGTCAGGACCACCGTTTACCTGAATGTTCAGCAGCTCAGAGTAACTTATTGTTGAGATTTGAGAAAATTACAAGCCAGCAGGCCACTGCACCTAGCTCGTGATAAACAGGCTACGTTAACGGTGGCGACTGCTAGCTTGTTATTTAGCTAGTGTAATTAGGAAAGGAGATCAAATAAATAAATAAAAACCTCATGCTATCCATAGGAAACAGCATTACAGCGCCCATCTTTTTGTTTTACACGTGAAAATATATTTTGGAGAATCCCTAATCGGAGGATGGCTAATTTAGTCTACAGTGTATCTTGTTCCCTGTCCTAGTAACGTTAATGACAGTTTCTTGTAAAGGGAAACATTTTGATCACGTTAACTGTTAAGGTTACTTGAAAGGCTAGTCCGTACAGCCGAGGCTAGCTGTAAGAACCAAGAGGCCTCTCTACTTTGGCTCAAACGGTTAACTTAGCTTGATCCGATGGCCCCTAACTGTCATAAGGTGATGTTTCCTATGTCAATGATTAAATCCCTACCGTTATGTCATTTTTTGGGTTGAAGTCACACATCAGATGATTGCAAAGCTCACTAACGTGAGTTTCATGGGTGACACGTCAATGCAAGATGCAAGTCATTGCATGGGTTAAGGTAGCCTACATGCTCGAGTGGGGTAAACTAGTGTGTAGGGCAGGCTACAGTTGACAACGACAGTTTAATGCTGAACGGTAGCCAGCCGAGACGTCAGCACAGTCAGTATTATCAAATAACATTAACTTATGCTCGCTAGCTGGTAAGATATGACCTCTGAGCTGTCAACACCCTGAAGTTGGTGAAAAAGCAGATTATCAAGTCATTCATAACACAGGCCACTTAGCTCAGTGGTCCCTCCTGTAGTGAAAACTTCTGTCAAAACGTCTGTTTTTCTCTTACAGGACCTCACGGGCCTGGAGTCCATGGACCAATGTCGACGCACGTTAGAACAGCACAATTGGAATATCGAGGTGAGAACAGCTGCCTGTGGCTATCTGTGGCGTGGCTGGGTCGTTTCAAGAGATGTGCCCAAGAATTGAGCTGAAAGTAACCATGGAGGGGTATTGTGTTTCAGGCAGCCGTGCAGGACAGACTGAATGAGCAGGAAGGAGTTCCCAGCGTATTCAACCCCCCTCCCTCTAGACCTTTACAGGTCAATACAGCTGACCACAGAGTGTATAGCTATATTGTATCAAGGCCACAGCCCAGAGTAAGTATCTTGCACTTAGTTTTCGGTGTTAACTGCACACCTTCCTGCAATATCGCTAATTTTCAAATGGAAGGTTAGAAGAGGAGATTTGTTTTTGACTGTCTTTTTTTGTCTCTTTTAAATTATTATTGCAGGGCCTATTAGGATGGAGTTACTACTTAATAATGCTTCCATTCAGGTTTACATATTACACTCTTCTGGACATATTCAGGTAAACCTCGAGCTACTTCACATGATGTTCACCTTAATGTACTGTCTATTTATGGAGTATTTCTAATCCTTTATCATGACCCTTTTCCAAAAATAAAAGATGGACAATCCTAGTATGCCGCATTTCTTTTAATTTAACCACATAACTATGAATAAAATGGGATTGCCTTAAGGACCCTTCAGTCTGGTGCGATTTCTAATCTAATGTGATTTCTCCCAGGTTCGCCCTGCGCTTTATCAGGCCGGACCCCAGAGGAAGAGTGACAGACCCAGTAGGAGATGTGGTCGCATTTATTCATAGTTTTGAAGAGAAGTATGGCCGATCGCATCCTGTCTTTTATCAAGGAACATACAGCCAGGTAAATTGTGCTTGATTTTGTATTCATTTGTGGTTTTAGTCGTTGGCAGCGGTGCGGATCGTGTAATGATATGCCTTTGCAAATAGGCAATGTTTAGAACATGTCAATTTCCTTTATGTCTGAAATACGTGTCAATTTCCTTTTCCGGTCAAGTCTCAAATCAATTGATATTTATTCTCTACTTTGCTGTAACAATGTCATGTGTGCACACACTGTTGCAGAAGTTTGATCCAGCTAAGAGTTTGTTTCTCTCATGGTCTGCCCTCTTCAGGCACTGAATGATGCGAAACGGGAGCTACGTTACTTGCTAGTATACTTACATGGAGAAGACCACCAGGACACAGATGAGTTTTGTCGGTAGGTCTTCCACCGTACTCGTAGATTTTGGCTGCGTTGTGTTAGGTGTTGTTGAAGGCTTATGTATGTACTTCAGTTAATTCTACCTCCTTCTCCATACAGCTCCACGTTATGCACAGAAGAGGTCCTGACATTCATTAATACGAGGATGCTTTTTTGGGCGTGTTCCACCAACAAGCCGGAGGGCTACAGAGGTGACTATGTAACTTCAATATTACTCAAAAGCCAGAGTAAGCCGGATTAGGAGATAATATATGTATGTGTTTTTTAGGTCTGTGCATTTATCTTTTGCTGCTTTGCATTGAGATGATTAATTTGACTCTAAACACCCTTGGGAATTTGTGTCATTTGGGCAGCCGTGGCCTACTGGTTAGGGCTTCGGGCTGGTAACCAAAGGGTTGCCGGATCGATCCCCAACCAGTAGGGAAAATGTGGGCGGGGGGGAGTGGTTGAGCACATCCATGGCTGAAGTGCCCTTGAGCAAGGCACCTAACCCTTGTATCTACAAGAGACAGCGACAAAGCAGCAGGATGCCATTCATTTTCAACGGGAGTGGACGTATGCCAGCGACAAGCGACAAGCTTGCCGTTGCCGCGAGCAAGGCGGGGCCAAAATAGACAAGAAGTCTATTTTATGCAAATGTTGAGCTAAGTGACAAAGCGACTGCCAATCGGAGTGAAGGCAGCGTGATGTTCCTTGTTTGAAAGTAAAGTCGAAAATGTTGGCAAGTTGGTGGAGTGGTCGCTGTCTCTTGTAGCTAGTGTGACTGTAGGGTAACCCCTCACTGCTAATTGAGATTCATTCCTGTGTCCCCTGTGTAGATTGATATGGTGGGATGCCATATATGTGTTGCCAGTATGGAAATATTGAACATGTCAACAGTATGTCAAAGGGGTTGAAACTAAGTGTGCAATTTTGTAAAGTGCAAAAGTGTTTTATCATTATCATAGTTGTCATTGTGATAAACCTACACACAATTCCGTTCTTAATTAACGGAAACTACCTACTTCACCTGCAGTAGCATGCTTTAAGGAAATTAACTTCAAAACGGAATAACTGTGATGGTGTGGATCAGTGGGTGCCTCTCATTCGTCTTTTTATACATCCTCCCTTCCTCGATCCTCGTTTCCACTGATCTAGATAAAGAATGATGGGGCGGCCGGCAACAATAGGATAGTCTATCCAGTGTTAGTTGTAGATCAGTGGGAACGAGCCTGGAGGACCGAGCATTGAGGAGAGAGGTTGAGAGGCACCCAGTGTAGATGATTAAGAGTAAGGCGGGGATCACATTAGCCAGTGGCAGCGGCAAGCGTAACGCAACGCTCAGACCATAATAATAAATCTAAGCATTCTATCTCGTTCCTAAGTTCAATCTTTGTTGCTACGTTCTTAGACGGATCTGATTGGTTAAAATACCTAAACATTCTAAAAACTGATTGTGATGAGCCGAGCGTTGCGCTTCAAAGTTGAACTAAGTTCAACTCCCAGTTTGCTCAACGCTAGCGTGTAAACGCCAGCGTTGTCACCGCTCCGCTGCCGAACCATAGAGAACAATAGGAAACCTGCCGCTCGCCGCTGGCTAGTGCGATCCCCTGCCTAAACCTCTCTTCCTGTGTCTGTCTGCGCTCATCAGTGTCCCAGGCCTTGCGGGAGAACACCTACCCCTTCCTGGCCATGATTATGCTCAAGGACAGGAAGATGACCGTGGTGGGCCGGCTCGAGGGCCTCATCCAACCAGAGGACCTCATCAACCAGCTCAACTTCATCATGGAGGCCAACCAGACCTACCTGATGTCCGAACGCCTGGAGAGGTGAACGCGGCCGTCAATTAGCCCTTTTCACGTGATGTCAGACGAAGCGTTGCTGGGTATCCTCCGGCATGTCCAGTTGCCAAATACTACAGAAGAGGAAGAAGTAGTATTCATGGGTTTCATCAGGTCCCTTTCCACAGGTGTATACAATCAAGCACCTTGATTATCAATGCAGACTGCATGGTGCTTGATTAATACACCTGTGGAAAGGGACCTGATGAAACCCATGAATACTTCTTCTTCTTCTGTAGTATTTGGCAGCTGGACATGCCGGAGGATACCCAGCAACGCTTCGTCTGACATCACGTGAAAAGGGCTAGTTCTGCACTCAACCATGTAGCTGAATTCCGAAAGGCACAATGAATGACTTTTGCTGCTGTAATCTCAGTACGGTTTTTTTGTAGCACACGGTCGCTCGTCTTGCACTGACCACTTGGCGAGGAATGTTTTAGCATCACATGACCCCAGAGTGTGGTTTCAGATTTCAGATAAGGGCTGATGTTTTTCTAATGGAAGATGTCTGTGCATGTTGCCTGCCATGTGTTAAGCACAGGAATGTGGTTCACTGTGTGTGTGTGTGTGTGTTTTCAGGGAAGAGAGGAACCAGACGCAGGTGCTAAGGCAACAGCAGGACGAGGCGTACCTGGCTTCGCTGCGAGCCGACCAGGAGAAGGACCGCAAGAAGAGGGAGGAGCAGGAGCAGAAGAGGCAGGAGGAGGAGAAGGTTCGCCAGTGCGTGCTGGCAGAGGAGAGGAGGAGACGGGTGAGGGAGGCCAACCACACAACACTTCATTTTGTTTTGATTTATCAAGACGTGTTCCGGTATAATGGGAGGTTATACTGCTCTTCGTTTTATTACTATCTTAAAAAAACAATAAAAGGCCTGCGGGTCCTCAGCAATTAAGGGATTTTATTTTATTACTGAAAAGATGATTTTGCTCCGTATTCTCTTGAAAAGATTACTTTGCTCTGTATATGTCAGATATCCTTTTTTTTCAGGACACATTTTTTGAAAGTAATTGAGTAAATCTAAAAACACTAGGATGATATTTTAGGTTGACAAGTGAATGTTGGCAAAGCATAGATTCTTCAGTTATAGTAGTAGGATTATCTAGCAGGAGTCATTTCTGGAGGCCAATAACATCTTGTTTTTATTTCATGGACATCCTTCAGAAGTCAAAACTTTTCTGACCCGTGTAGTTTACTGTGTTGATGATTTTGACCGTGCGTGCGTGCGTGTGTGCATGAGCATGTGTGTGTTAACGAACCCCTTAACACTTAAGATGTTGCCTGCTTGCCTTCTGTAGACACTCCAGGAGGAGAAGGAGCGCAAGTCTGAATGTCTCCCCCCAGAGCCTGCCCTGGATGACCCTGACAGTGTTAAAATAGTGTTCAAACTCCCCAACGACACACGGGTAGAGAGGCGGTTCCTCTTCAGCCAGTCACTAACGGTAACCACTATTAATGAAGCCACTCGAAATCCACATTTTTTTTTTTCTACTTTCAGTATAATCAGATGAATCATATATTTTTTGTTTGTTTGTTTCTCTCCACTTTGTCATTAGGTAATACACGACTTCCTGTTTTCTTTGAAAGAGAGCCCGGAGAAATTCCAAATAGTTACAAACTTCCCCCGCCGAGTCCTTCCCTGCCTACCCACGGAGGAGCAGCCCAACCCCCCCACGCTCAAGGAGGCCGGCCTCAGTCGGTCAGAAGTCCTATTTGTGCAAGATCTCACGGAAGATTGACATCTAGCTTATCTCTCTGGCTCGTGAAAAAAGCTTTTTTTGTTGTTTTTTTTTTTTTGTTTTGTTGGTTTTTTTTTTTTCTTTTGTATTTTATTTTGTCGAATGACCATTGTGCACAAGGGATCACTAAAATTAACCTCTGGAAAATAATTTAAGCCCCTGGCCCACTGTCCCTCCTCCCGGTACCCCACCCAGACTGATTTGGTTTTTGTTGAAGGAGAGCAATGTGAACTGCCCTGTAAATACAATACCAAGATATTTAAGAACACGCCTGAAATTCACTATACTTTAACTTTTTTTTTTTTTTTTAAATGCAAAGTTGACCATATAATGTACGAAACGACCAAAAGCAGTTTGAGGGGTTGAAAACTAATGGGCTACTTGCACTTCTTAACTGACTGAGATCAAAAACTAGGGACACAGCTTTTACATGTGACCCTGTCTATATAGTATAGTACAAGTGTGCCCATAGTGTGCCTGTGGTAATTCATAGATGCCTATTTTGCCCTTCTACCATCTGAATGGGCCGGTCATGTAAAGATGTAATTTTCCAACTATATAAATTAAACATTTTAAAATGTTGTGGTGGTTTGAGTTTGATAATATTGCTGTCCAAGCTTTCGGTAACGTTTACATTTCATCCTGCCGCTGGACACACAGCTAACCTTGAAGCCATGCCGGTTTTAATATTTTTGTAGGTATGTGGGGGGGGAAAAAGAATAAAATGTAACTATAATGCTAAATGATGGGTTAAAATATTTATTTTAGGGTTAGTTTTATCCTTCCTTAATGCTTAACAGTTCAGTATGAGGTGTGATATTACTCTGCATCATTACCAATCCTTTCCCTAAGACCCAGAAATTACTTTAAGTAATATGAATGACAATTTGCCACTCAAGGCTGGGCACATAGTCCACGATTTTGTTTTAGAGCTGCAGAATGCGGATGTATTATTTATTTCACATCATTTAATGAAGTTATGGAACTGGGGAAAAAAACTGAATAATGAAGGCATTTCTCAGTGCAGTTCAATGCCACATCTTTGACTTCATGATGCTATGCCACAGCATGACATTCATAAAAACCTGAAATTAAAAGTTAATGTTGGAGAAGGTTTTCACTGTCCAGAATTATACATCAAATTGATGTCCACCTAAAATATCCTACATCCTTTTTTAAACTATTGAACCTTGGGTTGAACTACACTCTATCCCTTGGGATTCATAAAAATGGGATTTTTACTCCTTAGTTAAGTATGTTAACTGCCTGATGGTCAACACAGGACTGATTAACAGAGCTTCTTGTCTAGTTTGGCTGCTTTCTACAGGTAACAATTTTGTTTTTCCTTTGAAATCTTTGAGTTGAGGGTATACCACACTGATACCAACTGGGTTGTTTACTAAATTACTGAACTTTATTTGAGATTTTCAGATTTACACAGGAGAGAAATTTATTGTGTAATCGCTAGGGGATTTCCTGCAGCAGCCAACAACCACCAAGCCTGTTTAACATCAAAAGCAAATCATGCTTGGTTGAAAGTCAGCTATGAGACCAGTTCTTAGTGCAGTCTTGATTTTATGATGTAGAAGAGGCACCTGGTAGATGTTCAAGTCAAATGAATGTCCTTAATTTTTTTAGACGGTTTGTGTCATGGCACATCCTTTGCTTTGACTTGGGAGATTTGGTGTGCTCATTGCTACGATACTTTAGGTGCCTCTCATGCAGCGTTTATATGTCCTCCCTTGCTCCTCGGGCCTCGATCCTCACTGATCTACATAAAGAATGATGGGGCGGCAACAATGGGATAGTCTATCCCTTCCTCTATCTTTCTTTATGTAGATCAGTGAGGATCGAGGCCCGAGGAGCGGGGGAGGACGTATAAACCCTGCATGAGAGGCACCCTGTGGCATCCTGTTAAGACAGGCAGGGATGCTAAAGAACTTCAACTGCACAACCAGGATAGTCAGCAGAAACTCTTTTTCAGGCCTTACCCAGTAGATGGCGCTGAAGTCTGCTTATTTCTATATAGCAATGTGTATCACTTTCGGGCCCTCAAAAATCTTACAAATATCAGAGAAAATATTCAGAGATTTCACTTTTTCTTTTTTACAATGTGTAATTTATTTGCGACTGCCACACAGTAGTCAACACTTCAATTATGTGGAATCCATAAATTTCCCAATAGTATATTGACAGGAAAGGAACGATTCTAAAATTCACAGCAACTCATTCACCACGTCACTGATACCTATTGAGCGTGTAAGAAAACAAAAACAAAAACAAAAAAGCTGGTATTGGATACTCACATTTGTTAACGATCACTATTACTTTGTCTTGCAAGGCGCAAAAGGATGCACTCAAGGTGGCATAAAAGCAGACGGGCAAAGGCATCACAAAGAAACGACTGAACCACAGGAAATGAAGCAAGACCAGTCAGTCTAAAATACTACATAGGCTTTAATGCACCTCGTTACTGAGCCGTGCACTAGGTGTTAACACAGTGTAAGGTAATACAGCCAAGCTCCAGTGGTCAAATCTCGCTGCTCAACATTTCAACTATCCTGATTGTATTTCCGCGTTAAGAGTTGTATAGCTCACAGTGATGCACAAGTTGAACCGTGATACTGAGTAAATGCTGTCCAAAGGATGAAGAGCTGAGCAAGGTTGGTCTGACACCCCAACAGCTCATGGAAAAAAGGAAAAACGCGCGCGCACGCACACACACACACATACACACATGCACACACACACATACAAGAAAAACAAACAAGCAAAAAAAACCCACAAAATATAAAAATGCATTTCTATTGAGTAATGGTCTAGAAAGACAGGAGTAATCATTGTTGTACTGGTATACATCATACATTTATTAGTGAACAACCCTCTCAAATCAGCCACAACAATTAAAAAAAATATGATTGCACTACTCGGTAAAGCAGAACTAGCAACTTTCATTTAAAAAAAGTACAAATCTTAAAAATTTCAATCAGTATACAGATGTATATATAATACACTATAACTAGTTATATGTTAAATGCTACAAACAATATGATTCCAATGGAATGAAAAAATTATAGCATTAAGAACCATTTTCCTATATATAATATATATATTAGCTTTTTTATTTTTTTTTCTTCCAAATACAAACATGGCAAAAATGAGGTAACTGTAAATGTGCAAGTACCAAAGCAAAATATCTTCCTAACACAGAACACATGCCCCTGGCCTGGTTGGCGGGTGGGTAGTCTGGAGTTCAGGCGAGGACCCCTAGAGGCCAGGGGGAGTATAAGAACAGTAAACAATCCACTATCCCACCACAGCAAAATCATTGGTAAACAATCAGTGGCATCTACTGAGCAATCAATAAATCACAAATCCTAAATAATATGTCAGCTGCTTATTGGAACACAATTTTGCACCACAAAAGCTGTGAGATTATTTATTAATTGGATCACAGAAAGACTACAAGATTCTATTTTTTTTTTTTTTTTTTTTTTTTTAAACCCTTTTGATATTTTGTATATCGTTAAATGATTTTGGTGAGGACTTAAGGGAATTTGGGATTTGTGAAGAAAACAAAGCCAAAAGGAGTGGGACATTAAAAACAAAGACAATGTTTAGCATAAACAGCAAAAACAAAGGAGATCCCTTAAACTGTAGTGGTCAAGTTTGTTGAATTGTATTTCTTAAAGTGTAACAATAGGGTTTGAACATTACAATAGGTAAGGGCAACAGACCTTTTTTTGCTATTTTTCTTTTAATAGTAGCAGTAGTAGCAATAGTAGTTGCTCTCAAACAAGTTTGGTGGAAGCCTGACACCCAGACAATACATAACTTGATCATTTTAAGGCAGATGTACTTGATCTGATCACCTGGGCAGTAAAAGTTGTTGATTATTTTTCTTCTTCTTCTAATAAGGACACCTTTACATAGGTTGCACTGACAACAGAGGTGCAAAATAAAAGACAATACTAAGAACACAAGAAAACAAAACAAAAAAAGAACAAGGAAAAAAAAATAACATTAAGGTAACAGGAACCCCCCACCATTTTTTGACCCCTCTGGTGACCATTGCTGACCATTTTTAAGGGTGGGGTTGACACAGCATGCTGCTTGGAGTACATGAGCTTCATGGTAGACTATTGCATTCCCTTAAGTGAAAGTAGCAACATACCTAAAATAGAACATCTAGCACCTTGTCACTATATGGCTTTCGATTATCTAGTTTTCAGGCGTGTATTTCAGTCACTGAGGCAACAAACGTAAGCATAAATGTGGTACAGAAGAAACAATGTGTTCAAACCAGCTCTATCCCCCAGAATCTGAAGAGCTCCATTTCTATTTTCCCCCTCCCATTGTTGTTCTTGTTTTTCTTCTCTTTTTTAAAATCTTTTTTTTCTCTTTTATGCTTTTTTTTTTTTTTTTGGTAACAAAGAATTAGCGCAATAAAATCTTGTAGTCATTCAGTTCTATTACAAATGTGTGCAGTACAATGCATGGCAGTAATTAGCTGAGCAGATAGTCCCCAACCCCGATTAACCCAAAGCCAACTAGAGCTAGCAAAAACCGATGGGGACCTGGTCAGACATGCATGCATATGGTGCACAATTAAATACGTCCCCGCCCCATTTCTAGATATCTTCCACTGAAAATACACACTTGTTCTAGGTTTTTTTTTTGTAATTTTCTTAAATCATGCAAACACCTTTAGAATATTTCTTGGAAGTGGTTTAGGTAGGATAGTGTGCACAGTGGCACAAAAATGGGAGCAACAACCGCTATGTATGTGTCGTTCAAGTACAAGAACATGGAAAGGAAATGTATAACAGGTTTGGAGTAACATACACTGATGATTGGTTGCAAGTGACACAATGCCTCTTTTCTCTCTACATTATATCTCCTTTTCTTTTTTCTCTAGCATGCCTGTCTTTATATGGTGTAATATCCACTACTACCAGCAAAAATTAAGTATTAGTTGTTGATTACATTAAAAATACATATGGCCTGAGGAAAACAACCAACAAAATTCAAATACATCCCCATGGCATCATTCCCATTTTAACGTGACTGTTTTCCTTATTCTTAGTTACCGAGAGGCCCTGAGTGATTTCTCTTTTAAACTTAAAATATATGCCAGTGAACATATGTGTGTGTGTGTGTGTGTATATATATATATTTATATAGATAGATATATATATAGATCAGATTAAGTAATCAAAACTGGGTTAAACTCATTACAATGGCTTCTTTTTAATATTGTTTTCTTTAGCTGGCACACATTTGCCAGAAACGTTTTAAAACATGGCAAGGTCCTTGTCTCGCCCCACCCCCCACCCCCCGCAAAAAAAAAAATAAAGAAAAAAGGAAACACACAACTCATGTCCCCCATCATATGGGCTCTATCTGCTACTCAGTGCTTTTCACGGGTAGGAATATTAGTTCTGTAACCACAGACCAATTTCGGAAAGAACACCCCACCCCCACCCCCACCCCCACCCCCTCCCATTTCATATCCCCAACAACCGGATACCATTTTGGAAGTTTAAGTAGAGTGAATTGAACACATTACAGTGCATTACTTGTAAGACCCAACTTGAAGGATGCCGTTTAAATCCCTTCCTGATCATGGAAACTACCGACAGTCAACTGGCACGCAGGAGAAGTGTCAATTACATTAACAGGGTATTTTAAAACATTCTTTTGTCTTCAAAACAAGACGATAACTTTTAAACCTTTCACACTGAAGCTATGCATACAATGCTTTTTTTTTTTTTTACCTTTTACATCACTTTACACCATTAACATGGCCTGAGACCCGACAGCGTCGCCAAAATATAACACACACATACACATACCATGTTAGTACTCTGACCTTGTCCTTCAAATGTTATCTAAGTTAAAACCAATAAATAACACCATTTAAAAACTGTATACTCTTAAAACAAGTGGAACTGACAAAGTATATATATATATTTTTTTTTAAGATTAGTAATAGGTTTGTGCTTGTCAAGGTCGTAAGAAGGCAGAGCTGAAATCTTGAGTATATTGAATATTTGGCTCAAAACAAGGAAAAAGCCTGGTCTTCCGCAAACAGGAAGAAAATGTCCCATTCAAACACTCACTGCACATATTGCTTTCTGCAAAAGGGCGTCGACCTCTCCAGTGTCAGCTTTGAATGTCAGATGTTACTTTAACGCTTCTTTTCTTTTTTTTTTTTCTCTCTCACTCCCCAGCTCTACCACAAATGCAGAGGTGCAATCAAATGACAAGATATATGCCATCCAAGACTCGAGGGCCCCTCTGCTTTAAGATAGCATTTGTCTTTTTTTCTCTCTTTTTTTTTAGTTTGATTACTTCTTCCTCTTTGTTTTACTGGTGTCTAATTGTTAGCATGTGTTGGAAATTTCTCGATTAAAATATTGCTAGTCTAAAAAGGAGTCCATGCAAAAATCCTCTTCCAGGCATTCTCTCCGGGCTGTCTAGGGCCCCTCTCTTTTCTTTTGCTTTCTTTTTTTTTCTGAAGTGACAGCTTGTGGGTGTTTTGGGAGAAGGGCGCACCGCGTTGCACCATGCGCTTTGTGACCGTGGAGGGAGTGGGCTGAACGTGGAGGGCGTGGGGACATGGTGTGGTGGCTTGTGCAGTGAGGCCAGATGAGCAATGGCAAGAGGCTGGCAGCCCCCCCCCTCCCTCCCCCGCCCACCCCTCACGCCGTGAGTCTGTGCCAGACGGGGTGTGCCCGATGCCAGAGCAGCGATGGTTAAAACACTCCATGTCATTGTCCCGCAACCTCGCGCCACCCTCCCCACCCACCCCCAAATGCCTCCCCCTGCATAAGGGGAAGCTCCTAAACCCTTTTCAGGTCCATGTGAGCAAGTGGAAAATGTTGGGAAGGGGTCAGGGTTTCCAACCAGGTGCATGTCCATCGTTTGCAGTCATATTTCGCATTGGATCTTTTTTTTTTCTTCTTTTTTTTTTCTCCTTGTACATCAGGCGTTAAAAGATTCTGAACGTTTAACCACTGCAAGTCATACTTTCACAATAGCATTCGCAGGTGAAAATAAAGTTTTAAAACTAAAAATTGGATAGCGATATTGAAATTGTCGATACATTATTGCAAAAAACGTACATTATTTAACAAGTCACTTTGCCCATCACCTACACAAACATGCATCTATGGCGGTCAAACGGTTTCTTTTGAACCAGTGGAATGGCCCATTGACTTCAACCAACCAACTGTTTAAGCCTTCCCTGCTCGGCTGATTGCACTATCTGCATATCCAACCATCCCCTCATCCCAGTCTTATAACTGCCTCTCGCTGCTGACCTTATAGTAGCGCCTTATGTGAAGAAAAAGCCAGAATAGCTAGAGAACATTCCATTAACAAAAAAAAAAAGAAAAAAGAAAATAAGAAAAATGGCAACTCATCACATACATGTTAAATCTTTGGAATCTGCAAAATACGAGGGCAGAAAAGCAAAAAGGGAACTGGGAAAGGAGAGATTAAAAATTCCATAACTATTGGTGGCTATAGTAGGCAGTAGCGTTGATGAAACTCACACGACGATGCACAGCAGAGGTCAAACACGTTCCATACAAAATCCAAGATTGCTTATTGGTTGAGGTGGGGGAGGGGGAGGGATGTTGGTATCGGTTTGGCTGGAGAGCACAGGTTAGGTGGCAGGTCATCCCCAGTCACAGACTCCAGTTGTGTTTTGTCATTTTGTTGGATTTTTTTTGTTCTTCTTCGTCCTGTGTTTTTTTTTGTGCTGTTTCTCCAATGCAGGACTTGGAGCTGGCTCAATCGACGTCCCGGTGAGCCTCAGAGGCATCGGCTCGACAGATTGGACACGTGCGATTGGTCTGCAACATACAGGGACGAACGCATTTACAAACACCCTAAAGTAATGACAGGCCATGCGTGAGAGACTAACAAAGACAACATGGACAAAAGAGCAGAGGAACTTACCTTTAACCATTTGTCCACACACTTAGCATGAAACTCGTGGTTACAGGGTAGTACTCGGAGTAGCTGCCTTGACTCAAAATCGCTAAAGCATACAACACACCTGTTGGGGGGGGGGGGGGGGGGTAATATAAACATACTTATGTTAATGTTGGTCATCAACAAGCAGGACGCAGAACATCATGCATCATAGAGCAGTGCTTACAGAGTTTGTTCAGATTGGTGGTTCTCAGGATTGAACCGGTAGGACGGAAGCTGTTCTATGTCGGCTTTAGTGAGTCCTCGCGGTTTGGCCTCGCCAAGTCTCTCGGCCAAATTGAGCAATGCCTGAGAAGAATTCAAAGTACAATTTTTACAATGTGGCCACCTCAAAAACATAGGAATCATCTTCTATGCCTAAAAACAAAACAAAAAAGTTGGACATAAGGATTTAAAATCTTCTTAAAAATCAACCAAACCATTACCTCATAGTTCTCCATCTCTACATCATCCACATCCAAGTCCAGACTTATGGCTGGGCCCACTGCAGTTGGAGGCACTGGAAGCATTGAGCTGCAACACACACATCCACCTCAACCACCTTTCCAATCCCATGAGGCTAGCAACAGGAACTTTCTGACCTTTTCATAAACTGCCCATCTTTGAATCCTTCATGTTAAATGGCGCATTACGAATTAAGCATTGCCAAAAAGCTTAAGGACACACAAAAACCAACACTGGCTAAACATCTGGACAAAATACACCCAAAATGAGGTCCATGAAAAGTTATTGTGAACTGAACAGATAGGATGGCACTTACAGGAAATAAGGTAAGAATCCAGGGTAGTAGGGGGGTGGTGGAGGTGGCGGGGGCAAAGGCTGCTGTAACCTGTATCTCTGTCCATTGACACGCCTTGGCAGGACATGGGGATATGGCTACAGCAAACAAAAGCAGAGACACACAATGTAACCAGAATACATTAGATGCCACAATAACCAATAACAGTCCGACTACAATAATCCAGTCTGGGAACAGGAGAGGGGTCTGGGTTACTTACCACTCCAAAGGGCAGTTCCTGGTGAAGCGGCTCTTGAGGAAGGTACTGCAGGGGCATTGAGGGAGGCATTGCTGGTGGATGATGTGCAGGAGGATAGGAGAAGGTCCCCAATGGGTGCTGGTCCCCTCTTAGGTCAACTTCATTTTCTACCCTCTGCAGAGGCTATGCAAGAAGACACACTTTAGCTCATAGCTAAAAACGGACCTCGAGAAGGGTTTAGACTCACTATTACTACTATGTGATATCCCAACCATCATATAAAACAAGCATCATACAATCAGACTGCCGAATAGACAAACATGGCTCATTGGTCAATCACTGGGATCATTTAGTAGGATATCTTTCAATCAAAACAAATCCTTGACTTCAATGTAAAACTTCAACCAAAGTTATGACCGCCCTCCAACTCCCCCCAAAAAAGGGCTAGTCAAAGAGGCACTCACCATGCGCGGATGCTGAGGCTGCAAGGGAACAAACTGGCTCAGAGGAGCAAGGTGTGGTGGCTGGTGTGGGGGCACAGGTGGAGAGGGATGCAGTATAAAATGCTCACTGGAGATGAGTGGCGGGAAGGCTTGGTAAGACACTGGCAAATGCTGCATTGTACATGCTTGGATTAGCTGTGGAAGACATAAAACACACAGGAATACAAACAATGAAGATAAGTGATACAATTGTAGAGCATTATTTAGCTTGAGATATCTATTACTTTTCCTGAAGTGGTGCAAGAATGGTCTACTGGGGTCCTGTCAGCATATTTTGACATTTTACACAGTTTTGTATCAATTTAGTCTGGAACCAACTAGACCACAACATTCTAAACAGTTTCCTCCCTAGAAAATATTAAGGTGGTATCTCACCCATACGCCTTACAAGTGAAAGTTACAGATAATTTAAATGCTTACTTGAATGAGCACATAAATTACATTCCACACACCGTCAACAGTTTGATCATGTACTAACACAAACATGACACAGGGAGTGGATATGTTGACAGCACAAATGCAATGGCTCAAGCAGACAACACGACTTGTGTACCATTTTGACATACTACTCTTCCGTCAGTCTCTCCTAAGCGTCTAATTCTCAGTGCATACACAACCTGGACCATTTCAATTAGATGCTACAAGTGAATGTTGACTAAATGTCTGAGCTACTCAGCTAACAAGTGTCTACATACTCTTAATGGGAGGAACCTGAACAGAAGCAGTTTAATGGCTTTAATTGAAGCTGGGTGAGTGCAAAATGACATCTGATCTGCATTACAAAAGAAAACACAACAGAGAAGGGAAGGCTTGATGGTTGTCTACAACAAAAACACTGACACAGAATAAAGCTGGAGTGGTATGGGATCATAAGGTGTACACTACACAAACTTCGCTGACAATCCAGCTCTTCCTTTTCAAACTCACAGGAGGAGGAAGGCAGCAGAGCAGAGAGAGCTGTCCGCTGAACATTACCGAGCATGCTGGGAGCTGCTGAGTGTTGCACCCTGGGATAGGTTGCCCGGTGTGGATAGGAAAACCGTGGGTCGTCACCGTGGTAACTGTGTAAGATATTGGGACTGATCCTTGGTGCATCTTGAAGAGGAGAGATACAGAAAATACCATTTCAACAAAATGAACGCAATGAACATGACCTTGACCCCCTGCGCAGAGGAGGCCGTGCCACAAGGACTTGTCCTAGTTCTGTGGCTCCCACAGAGCCTCCTACCTGCTCGTGAAGATCCACCATGATGGGACTCTGCTGAGGAGGGTGCGTGGCAGGGTGGAGCATACGTGGCGGTGCGCTGGTATGGCTGTACTGTCTAGACTCATCTAAAGGAATCTGCTGCTGCTGCTGCGGCGGCTGCTGCGAGAAGAGCGAGTGGTGGAAGTTCTCATCTTGGTGTAGGGAGCCGTGCAGTACAGGCCGATCTCGTTGACCCCACTGTCGTCGTAATGGAGGGCTACATCAGGACAAATCATACATGACTTAGTGGCCATGAACAGAGCCATTCCAGAAATCCTTAGGAGTAGGTGATTTACATCAGACTGAAAGGGCTCTAAGGTCCGAAGCACTCTGTGCTAAAGTCTTCAGTGGGCTTCCACAAAAGCTCTTACTCACCTTCTCCTGAGATGAACAGGGGTGTTGCAGGGCTCCCCAAGGAACCTCCTTTGATTTAAGGGGGCAGGTGGTGGCCGCCTATTCACTGCTATTTCCCATGGTCGCATTTGTGACGTCGTGGGGACGAGTCACACTCAGGAAGAGGGGGACCTTCAGTGCTGGAGGCACTTGTGTCGTGCTGCTTTGGATTGTCTTCACTCTGATAAAAACAAGAGACAGTTGACACAATCTTCAATTGAATTGCTTTCTCAAAATTAACACAATGTTTGTCACAACCCTTCAAATACACATAATGTACTGTAATTAAAAGGTGTTTGTTTGTTTGTTTGTTTGAATAAAAAACTTTGATGAAATGGATGAATGAAATGTCCATTTTATTTCATTAAGAATTGTAATTACACTGTAATTACTTTCAGTTTAAAGGTTTTCACCAGAAATGTATATCATCAAACCAGTGGACACTTGACCAGACAAGTATGCCATTGTTAAGTCACCGTATTTCCCAAATTCCCTACACAGCTATGCAAATTAACCAAACGGGCACACCTAATCACACGGATAATAAACAGTTTTAAAAAATCTCGCCACACGATTTGTCGGCATATTTGGTTCAACAACGAGAACTGAAAACATTTTATCCGGTTACCCTGACAAAACACAAAGGACTGTGCAGTGCAGAGTGGGAGTACTGCAACTTTAACAACAAAGCAAGGAAAGCCATGTGCTCAGAGGGAGAAACAAAGCAATAACAAAGAGTCGACATGAAATGGAGTCCAATAACCAATCTAGCTGCAATTCATCACTCAAATTTCAATACTTCTAGAAAACCAGACGAATATTAATGCTTCGTCCATCAAACGACTAATATGTATATAAAGATAACATTACATAAAGCTACTTGGCTAAGCTGCTGTAATCTGGTCGGCTAAGTTAGCCTGATAGCTTCTCCTAGCTAATGTTGGTGTGAGCTTCAACAAAGACTTAGCCATCTGGCTAATATTGGCTATCAACATCGAACAACTTAGCATACAAAGCTTCCCAAGTTATGTAAAGATGTGGTCTATGTAACTGCAGTAAGCAAGCGTTAGTATTCGGCAATCAACAACAAAAAATAGTTGAAGAAACTCTAAGGTCATCTCTTACACCCATATCGCTAACGTTAACTTGTAACGTTTGAAGTGCAAACAACTTTAGCTCACTGGCTAAGATAACAATTCCTTTCTATCCAGACCGTGGATAGAAACATATGATGACACATGACAAACATGCATTGCATGTATTATATGGCCATAACGTAAATGTTAAAATTAAACCTACATTTAACGTCAGCGTTAGCAGCTAGCTAGCCGACGTTTACCAAGCTAGAACTACAAACACTAATCTCTATCTTGCTAAGCAAGCAGGAAATGCATACATTCCCTCGAGTTATTAAATGGTATCATGAGGGATACAGACGTTGAAGGATTTACCCCAGTCACTTGGTACCGATAAACTTACTGTAACGTTAGCGACATTACAATTCACTGACGCTAACGGTCTTGTTACATGCACTTTCTTAGGCCAGCACTGGCAAACGTTAACGTTAATTTACATGACTGCACATGCACGCATGTTAACGTTATGCGACAGAAGTGGCAAAATAGCTGGCAAGGCAGCTTTAGCTAACGGTAATCAATGCAAACCGTAAACAGTGCACCGTGCAATGGTATAATGTTGATGATAACGCCAGCTAGTTAACGCTAAGCTAACTAACCTTAGCTAGAGTGTTAGCCGTTTGGTAGCCGCTAGTCGTCTGTGTACTCGTTGCCATTAGCAAGTTAAGTTGCTAGTTAAATAATACCTAATGTTAGTCGATACTCCGGTGTTTCTTCAATCGTGGAGTTGATATGAGTTCATTGGAAGCCTAAATGTGAACGATAGCTGTTGCTTGTTGATCTTGATGTGGAGAAGTCCAACAGACACAAACAATGGCTTGCTTGCTATGGTTTGCGAAATGTCTTTATCGCACAGCCATCCATATCGCACCAAATTAATATTTTAGATACGTTTCTTGCTAAACGAAGTAACTGCTCCGTTTGCTTTAACATTCTAAGAAATATTTAATTCACAACATTCCTTGGCGCGTGTTTCATTTCATGTCTTGTTGGGAATAGATGAGTAGACTACGACCAGTGTTGCCAGGTCACGTGAGCAAAAACAAGCAGCAGGTCCTTGAAACAAGCCCTAAAGAAGCGACCCAAGTAGCATCCCCTCCCCGAACATCTGACGTTAAATTTCTAGGGCGGTCATATTAGAGGAGCCTGTAGTTACCGCGTAGAGTCGACGCAGAAGCATAGGTTTAAAATGCCCTTTGTGTACGTGTAGACTTTGCCTGGATTCTACGCAGAAACAACAAACACGAAGCAAGCCCAAAAGAAGCGACCACGTAAAATACACGCCCCCAAAACCGCAACCCGCGACTTCACCGAAAAACAAGCCCAAGTCGCTTATAATAAGCGGACTCTGGCAACACTGACTACGACAACACCACGCCTTCGTCTCTGAACTCGCTACGCAAGTGCCTCGAAGGACCAATCAAACGGATTCGACATGTAGCCATAAAAACAGCATTGGATAGATTGTATCCGATTTTGGAATTCTAGGCTACTGTATCTCCTACTTAACATTTTGTTGGTTACATTCCTTGACATAATCTAATAGCAATATTGTGCAGTCAGAAGTAGGCTATAATGCACGCATAGCGTTAACTGATTATATAGGCTATTTTCAATGTTCGTCACGAATTAAATAGCCTACAAAACAACTATTTCACACAAGATTCCGTCATAGACCACTTGGAGGCGCAAACAATATTGATTTGATCAGTTTGGTAACAGGCACCATACTTTGGATAGACAATAACATCAGCCTGTATCAGGAGTGAACACACATGGGTGGCTGTAAAAACGGTGTGTTCATTAAACAAATAAACATGACAATAATACTTTCATTATCTTTGAGCCAGCTCCTTTATGTGAGCTCAATTGCGATGCAGCTTGTTTGCACTTTCAACAACATGGCATAGCTAACCGTTACCGCCCACAATGTTTGTGTAACAAAAATTGAGATGGAACGAGATTACTTATTCTCATGTGAACGCATGTTGGCTAGGCCATCAGCAAGCGTATTAGTTGGGTGCAGTTAGGCCTTTCTATAGCCTACAGTGTGATGACTAAAATCATCTTGAAGTGATGATGTAAAAGTTCATGACAATGTTGAACATTGGCACGGGCTATGCTCAAGACAAGACAACAGTCTGCAGGTCTAAAAAGCCAGGTGTAGGCCTGACTCTTGGAACATGCGCGATGTGGAAAACAGCACTAACTCAGGTGGTGTAGTCTCATATGGGTTCGGCTCACCGAACCTGGCAGGCTGTAGAATCCTGGTGGTCTAAGCCCATTTCCAGTTAACACGTTCCACATACGGCAGGCCTAACATCGAAACTGGTAAATAGGTTACATTCTCACAGATATAACATATCTCATTGGAACACAACAAAAAGCACCTCAGAACAATAATAGGCCAACCCATTTTCACAATCGCAAAAGCAAACGACCAGACGGGTCAACAGGCTAACGCAAAGACTAAACTATAACCGACTCTGAATAATTGTATTTGAGTAGACTTGCCTAGACGCTGGACTTCTTTCTGACCGAGGAGACATTTTCAGCGCTATTTTAGAAACTTACGGGAAATGCATGAGGATAGAAACGGAAGGTTAACATATTGCATTCAGTTTAAGTATTCTATTAAATGCTACAACGCGAACAACCGGGAACAGACGATGCATTTCCCGAACATGCGCATATTCCATGCCCTCGCTGATTTGGCTGTTAACTCATCTCATTAGAGAAGATGTGACATAGCCTAGCCTGTTACGTAAGACTTGCAGCAAAACGAAGAGCTGCCAAAGAGATGATATATAGTTTGGTACAAAATATCACTCAAACTATTGCAATTTCAAGAAAGCCCCAAGCTCAACGACATGTTGGGCCCTATCTGCGGTTTTAAAAAATAGTTAATGAAGACAGGTAATATTGAGTAGAGCTGCTAGGCCTGTGAATATCATATCAGGCCCGTCACCCAAGTGTAAATATGACTGCAAATTATATTTTTTCAGTCCCAATAGATCTGCTTCTTTTATTATTTGCATGGCAAAGTATTCTATTAATCCTGGGTGGTTTTACATATCATAAATGAGGCCTTTTCAGTTGCCACACTGCAGAGAAAATATTGTTGCATACTCTGCCACTGGTGAGACGGAAGAGAAAAAATGTTTGTAAATTGTGGTTAATTCTAGGCCTACCTACATATAGGCCGTCTGTCTGCACGGGACATTAACATAAACTAATGGGGAACTATATGCAGTGTCAGAGAAGAGCGAGTTTCCCATACACTAAGCTGAATGTAAACATTACAACATAGCTAGTTAGCAAGCAGCAAAACAAGGAGGGGCTCAAGGCTAGGGGGAAAAGACAAACAGAGAAGCAAACGCCAACCATGGAAAACGAGAAATCAAGTGTGCAGTCCAAAACTGCTCTGAGAAAGGAACAGCGTTCATAACGTCAATAATGTCCAAATAATTACCTGATTGTTAATTTGCAAGCATTTGAATCACTGTTAATACTCCTTGTAATCCTTCACATCTCTTTCATATATTCGGTGCAGCATTATCTTTAGCTGTTCCTGTAAATGGAACATTCCGTGGATTTCACCACTATTGCAGAAAAAGGTACAAACATCGTCGCATAATCGAAAAACTGAGTGATTTTGATCTTTTATGGACAATATAGTGCCACAGAAAGCTATTGGCCGTAATAGAAAGTTTACATTAAACATTGACAATAGACAAGTCCAACTCATATTGTTCCAGAGTTTGAATAGTTTTGTAATATACCCCTTACCAAAACGTTAAGCAGGGCGCTCTCCATTACATGTAGTTTTACCGTAATACCGTTATTACAAGGTACCCATTGATTTCCTCAATGTCATGTGTCGGTTATCAAGATCACTGGAAAGTGGACAGGTCAGTAGTCAGAAAAACCTTGGAGAGAAAAAATGTATTTCAAACCGCCATGCGCTTCAAATTTCCCCCATTATTTGACAGAGAAATGCTCGGGATTTTTTCTTCTTCAATCGACCGCTTTTCTCCTCGTTTAGCCTACACTTAGGGAGAGCGTAGGTTCATCCATTCATCCACCCAGCCTATGATCCACCCGGTGGCGTTATTTATTTATTTATTTATTTTAAGACGGTTTTAGCCATAGCTTTGGTCATTTGCAATGTTAATTCTATTCACGAACTATCCATCATTGTCTGATAGCTAACATTTAACACAATGACATGATGACTTGATGACTTCTATTTCCCTGGGAAAGTTGTTTCTGTCAGACAAGAAAATCAATCGAAAGACAGACCATATGTCGAGGATCTGTTTTACAAATGTATGGGATATAAATTATATGGCTTAGCCTAGCCTATTTGTTCTATTTGACACAATTAGTGCTACAGTATTTCGTTTTGGTTTGTTCTTTTGGGGAAAAGTCACCTATTTGCAAGCTGATATTGAAACATTTTTGAGAGGCATTTTGAAAGTCTTCACTCCCAGTGCCCAGTTGGCACCCCCGATAAAAACAACAACAACAAAAAAAGAGGAATTAAAAATAATCTTTTAGCCTACCAATAGGCCTATAGGCTATCTTATGAGGAATATGAGGCATATTTCCACTTTGAAGGGAAGAAAGAGATTTACTCTGAACCCTATGATACACTTAGGCCTACACAAATAGGCCTACATAAATCTTGAATTTCCCCTTGGTGATCAATCAAGTATCTATCTATCTATCTATCTATCTATCTATCTATCTATCCATCATAATGATACATTATCCCTTTGTCAATAAAACAGCTGGTAGGATAGTCATATCTGATAACATCTCATAAAGTTGGAGAAGGAAAATGTGGGATTTAAGACCATTCCTTACAGAATCTCTTCAGATCATCCAGGTAGGCCTAAGGCCTAGTTTATTTTAAAGATATCCGAAATATGCAATGGATCTTGTTAGATATCTGGACTGTAGCCTATAATCAGTCAGCATATAGAACATCTCCAGTATAGCCTAGCCTACTCTGGGTGTAGTAGTTTCCATAGTCTTCTTCTGTCAAGTCAATAGCCTACTTGTTTGGGACAGAGATCAGAGGGCTGTGCCCAATGTGGGACCAACGTGTTGATGTGTAAATTATCAACCTTTGCACCGTGAGCAGTTCAATAAAAATAAGGATGCAATGATATCAATTTGCATTTGTTTCATTACTTTTATAGACAAGTCATCTCCACATCTCCTTTAAAAATGTGTTTAATGATCTATAGTTGTGGATGCTTCATGGTATATTGGTAGGCTAAATGTTTTTATTTTATTTTTGTTTATTCATATGTTATGTTGTGTGCCATCAGGTATAATCGATGTTTATTGCAGAGTATCACATAATTTTCTGTTACTGGAAGGGCCATCCAGCTTGACCTTTTAGAAGGTGTATCCATTATAAAAAGTAACTCATAAACCAAAGTCGAATATGATAAGATGGTATGATAGCCGTTACGTTACATTGATTCTATTATGACTTCCATTATGACATGGCATGTTGCAGTAATGCATTGTAATGTCGTAGTGCTCTTAATGATGATTCTGACATATCATATATTATATATTATAGTTAACGGTAACACTTTACTTGACGGGTTCATTCATAACACATTCATAACAGCTGTCACGAACTGCACATGAAGCATTCATGAGTCATGACTGATTCATGAAACATGACTCAACATTCATACCAAAACTTTCATGAATGTGGAAGACAAAACGACGAAAACTTGTCAAAATAAAAGTCCAACAATCTAGTAATCCAGATACAGGGTATTATGAATCCTCTCCAGCGTTTGTAAACATCTCATGAATATTTTATGAAGTCTACTTCAAATGTCACTTTACGAGTTGTGAAGTATTCATCATATTGGGAAGTGAACTACTGACCATCTGTGGACCTCTGAATGGTTGGACATTTCTATTTTATATATTTATACAGTCATTGGTGTAGACAATTATTCTTCAGAGGTTACTATCAGACAGACAGACAAACAAACATAACATAACTAAATTCTCCTGGAAACTGGACTTCCCCTTTGTATAAGATGTGATCAGATTGGCTAAAACAAAAAAGACAGCAATGCTGCTTTGCGATTGTTGGACTTTTACTTTGACAAGTTTTTGCCATTTTGTCTTCCACATTCATGAAAGGGTTGGTATGAATGTTGAGTCATGTCTCATGAAACAGTCATGAATGCTTCATGTGCAGTTCATGACAGCTGTTATGAATGTGTTATGAACAAACCCGTCAAGTAAAGTGTTACTACTAGCTGTTTACTTTCTGGAACTTCTATACATGAGCCATACACATCATCTCTCAAAAACTAAAGAGAATATGACTGGTTTAAGGAACATGCAACTGTGGGAAATCAGATTATTTTCCATGTATCCCAGAGTCAGATAAGAGGATTCATACGCCCTATAGCATAATTCACTGCAAGTGAGCCGGCTGCTCGAGTTAGGCATTTGCTTCTTTTTAGCCATAGATATACAGTATTGTCTATATTATGTGATGATGTGGGGCTATTCTTATTCCAAAGGCCAAGGGAACTTTATCAGGATCCATAATATCCTGGATCCATTCAATAACTGACCTTTAAAAATAAAAACATCTAAAAAAATCCTCCTGCTCCTATGGGAATTTAACATAGGAGTCAAATACTTCCTTCCCCCTAGCATTTAAGGAAGAACATTTATTTATTTATGATACATTCTTCAATCACAAAGAAAATTGGTGTCCTTAGCGGTTTGATTTTGAATCATTCTTTGAATTAAGACATTAAGATCAATTGCCAAATGGTGATTTTATATTCCTCTTTTTAGGCAACTTTAGCATGGTATCAAATACATGTTCTCCCCACTATATATATATATATATATATATATATATATATATACGCTTGCCATAGGCTAACCAGAATAACCCACTTCTAGTGAATTGTGTTGTGTTGATCCTGCGTGGTTCAGCCCTGCACAAACCCGTGAACTAGGGGTGGGCATATTGATCCAAATATCGATAGTCTCGATACCAACATTGGTATTGGTATCGGATCGATACCAGCGTGACGGGGATAGATACTTTAATCTCAGTTCACTTCCAATTTCGTCTACATTCAAAATATGTTGCTCCTGTTTCACCAAGGACTAGTCTACAATCATGCAAACACCAATCCTTTCACTTCTTGCCTGTCCGCTTTGCAATGTTTCGTTGTTGAAATGTTGGTAGATTATTAACAGTGGAAATCACAAAATCATTAATGGAGATGGAAATATATAAACATTTGGCATATTGATGTTTCATTCATGTCATAAATCATGACACACTGCTCTTCCCTGCATAAAATATAGCTGCTTTTGGTGACAAATATCGGAATTGGTACTGGTATCGACAATGCTGGCCCTATATTTGGTATCGGAACGATATTTTGCAGTATCCCGTGTTGCCGTTGCAGTAACACGGCAACACGGAAGCACCTCGGATCGGGAGTCGAGCCGACAATCGAGCTAAAAGCCCAGAAGGCTAGCTTTCATTTAAGCAGCACTCTTGAAGTGTCAGGGAGTGAGGTTTACCAACGTTCCACACACACAGCTAAGCTAGCTGACATCCATTACAGTCACCCCCGTAAACCTCACTCCCGATCCGGGTCACGGCACCATGTAACCAACGTTGTGTTGAACAAGCGCATTTCAGCCTTGCACACGCCCTGACTCGCGAGCAGCAGCACCTCGGATAGGGATTCAAGCGTGCTGACCATCGAGCGAAAAGCCCAGGTATAGCTTTCATGCCGGCAGCACTCTTGAGGCATCGGGGAGTGAGGTTTAAAATTTTTTGACATTCCACATGCACAGCTAAGCTATAGCTGGCATCCACTAAGCTATGCTAGAGAAGGGTGAACCCTCTTAAACTCTGGGGTAGATGTTAAACAAAGTTTGTTTTTTTTTACATAAAAGTTGTGTTTTTCTGTGTGACTAGATTCTCACCTTCATTCCAGAGCTTAAGTCAACCTCTTAAAGATCAGCTTACCCATCCTATTGAGATTTAATTAAAGTAAAAATAATGCTACTTCATTAACAACATGCATTGATGCTAGTTCTATCAATACGACTTAATATGCCGCGAGTGGAGAATAGACCCCCCCCCCCCCCCCCCCCCCCCCGAGCATTGTTTTTGGTTGGTGGCAAACAAATTTGGCAAAGCCTTAAATTACACTGAAAAGGATAATCCTTTGTCTGGCTCACAGTAATTGGAAGCAACAAATGGGGGAGGGGAACGGGGGCTCAACATGACGAGCTCATTAACGGACTCCAGAGAGGTGGGAGGGGCCTTAACTGGCTCTCTGTGTTGTGGTCTCACTAATTTGTGTGGGTGCTAGGGTCTTGTTCTTGTGATGGTTCTTGTACTTTATTCCACTTGAAAGTAGATGTTTTATTTTGGTGTTACAGAAACTGTGTATGCTGCTGCTGCTGTTGTTGTTGTTGTTGTTGTTGTTGTTGTAATTTGTGTCTGGCCTGAGATGCCCCTCCGCCTCATTTCCTTCACCTCAGTGAGGTGACAGTCAGGCCAACTGAGAGCTGCGCTCATTAAGTCCTGGGAGGAGTTCAGCTTTTGCTTCTGGTAAGCTGCCTGTGACAGCCCTGGCATCCTGCTGCGAGGCCACCTCCAGTGGGAGGCCTGGGACGCACCAACACGGGGTGCAATGGAGCATGCCTAGCACTCTTCATCTTTTCAGTCAATAGAGAGAGAGGGAGAGAGAGAGAGAGAGAGAGAGTGGTGAAATTCTTTATTGTTTGTCAGTGTGTACGCTTTTGCATGTGCTTGTGTTTTGCAGCCATTTACTTAGTTCTGCAGGAGCAAGATGCTTTAAACACACTGTTAGTCAATAACGATACAGGATATTCCAACTACTGTGGGTGGTGGGTGTAGACTGTGCTGCTGACCACAGTTGACAAGCGCCGTTAAGAGGACCAGTCTCTTGTCCGTGTGCCACGCCGCTTTAGGAGCAGATCCCATGCCACTGTTAAGCTCCTTTTCCGCGCATATGAGAAAGTGAAGAGGCTCAATCAAGGCACTCCCATCGTGTTAATGTTTGACGTTTACAGCCGGGAGACTGTAATCAATAGGGCTGTACCAGGCAAAGGTCTACCTCTGCCTATAGCTTCTCATTCAACAGAAGGCATCTGTTCCAACGGCATCGAGTGTGCAGTCAGGTACGTCTCTATAGTCACACTTATTTTCTCAGGGGAAAAAAGCTGCCTCTTCTCTGGTTGGTTTTGTGCTGTCATTATCTTCACATTCTACATTTAGTTGTTTAGCTGGTGCTTTTATTAGCTGACGCTTTTATGTGCTTGATGTGAATACTGAAAACATATTTGAAACTATAGTCAGCTGTTTATTAATGGAACCTGAGGAAAAGGACATTTTTTTGGCTTTTTGTCACGATAGCAAAGTCTTAACGGAAATATTTGCAGGGGTTTACCAGTTCATGGTGTGAATTAGGCTAATTAAAATGTTATAACTAACTGATTCACTAAAGTGAAAAAAAAAATGAATATGTGTAAAAGTGTACTTTAGTTGTAGTTTTGTTGTGTGTCCACAGCACTACAGGCAGAAATGGGTCAGGTGACAATCATATCCTTTCTCCTACTAGTGACTTTGACTGCCAAAGGTGAGTTGTTCTTTCAAATAATTTTATTATTATCATTATTATTATTATTACAGAATTGCTTGAATTTATTAGGTTGTAACAAATCAAGCTTAGTGTCTTGATCTTCAGAAATTTGACATGATAGAGAAAGATGTTTGTCCCAGCAAGCTAGTTTTTAATTAATGTTTTTCATGTGTTTCTACAGTCCACAGTAATTTCATGCCAGAAATTGACACTCCTGCAGTCATTCGCATTCGTGAGGACATTCCTCAGGGTATGTGTTCCTAACTGCAGCCATTTCAGTATGTTCTGTTGTCCATAGTGGTATACAACGTGGTCCATGAGTTAAAACTAATATCTCTGAACAGGTGCTGTAGCATTTCAAATCATTGCAAGGGACCCTGACGGGGATGCGCTGACATACGGCCTGTCACCTGGTGGTGATTCTTACCTGTTCCGTGTTGACCCAGTGACAGGGGTTGTAACAGTTCATTCTCCGCTGGACAGAGAAGTTAGTTTGAATAACCTTTATATAGCAACATCACTGATGTTATACACTTTACAAAAACAATTCTGGATATTGATGTGTCTTTTGTTTCTGTTTCCCCGGTAGGCAAAAGAAGTACTGTCGGTTGATATAACAGTTAAAGATACAGTTAACACTGCAGTAAGTCTTCTCTTAGCATCATTTTTTATTATTATTTTCCAGTCAGTATGATATTTCCTTTACCTTTTTAATGCACTTATATACTTTCAGGTGACATTGGATGTTCGCATTATACTAGAAGATGCCAATGATAACTTTCCAATATTCCTAGGATTACCATATACCCCCAAAATTAAAGAGGTATAGTGATTTAGTTATTTTTCCTATTTATTAAGCCTGATTAATGTGCTTAAATGGCAAAGTCGCCCTATTTATCTGTCTGTTTGTCTGTCTGTCTGCCTTTATTCAATCAGGTCAGATGATATTCAGCAAATATTGAATCCTGAATTAGTACGGCAAATGTGTCAGAATGATCGCCACAACATTGTTTATGCTTAATGAGCATGAGGTTTAAATTTGTTCAGTATCATATTTTTTTCATTGTGGCCTTGGTTTAGGGACGGAAAGCTGCAACATCATAAAGATGGCCCTTATATCACTTTACTTTTACATGCCCATTTTTATTGATCCATTTTTAGGGAAATGGAAAATTGGATGAAAAAAGTTTGGTTCCAAAACGCTTTATCCACTATTTTAATGAATTTTCACAAATATATTTTTTTACAATTGGTTTTAAAAATAATTTCAGTACAAATGTTTTTGAATATTGTTATTTGATTTATCTTTACTAAAACAAAACAACACAACTGCAATTTGATAGATATTTCCTGGAATACACAATTAAATAACATGACTTTTTAATGTTTAAAAATGGATATACTGTATACCGTTTTAGAATCAAACTCTTCAAATCCATTCAGATAACATTTTCTTTTGGATAAGATTTCTTTTCTAAAATCTTCCTTGCTACATCCACCTACAGACACTGCCCACTGGCAGTTCTATTTTTCAAGTATCAGCACGCGATTCTGATTCAGGAACTGCTGCAGCTGTGAGCTATTCTCTTACTGAGGTAAGCAATATGTATGAAGAAAAACTGGTAACAATTACTAAGTGCATTATAATAGGCCTAATAAATAACAGAAAATTATTTATTTTTTCCAAAGTCCTCACCACCTGATGGAAAAAGTCTCTTTGACATCCAGCGCACGACTGGTATTATCAACCTGAAGGGAGAGCTCAGCTTCACAGATAAAAGCTCTTTTTATCAGCTAACGGTCTTAGCAGAGGTAAATGTGAAGATGATCTTGATCTATTACCATGCCCTGTCTCATTTTCAGTTTTGGGATGTCTACCAGGAATGCTCCGTACACACAAATGCAACAAATAATGTAAAATCATTCTCATGCCGTGACATACTGTACAGTATGTGGCTTGATTTTGTCTGGTAGATTCATACAATGTCTCAAGCCTAATACTGTATATCTCATTAATATGTGGCTCATGTTTTCATTTGCAAGGATGGTGGCGGGCCTCTTGGAAGTGACCACGTCGTTCAGAGTAGTTCAACCTTTGTCTTTATTACCGTGGAGGATGTCCCAAATTTGGCCCCTGTGTTCTTAAATCTTCCCGATGTAGCCACTGTGCCAGAAAAATCTTCTCTTGTGAGTGATTGAATATTCTGTGTTTATTATGAAAATGATGATAATGAATGTGCCAAAGCATTAAACTCAAGTTAATCAGAACAATCAAGTAAAGTAAACAAATAAATGACTATGTGTATGAGTATGAATTAATAAATGAATGAGATATGCATGAAAATGGTGCTGTGCTCCCTGCTTCTCTTCCCAACCAGGGAACAACGGTGTATACCGTGCTAGCCAGAGATCCCGACACAGGCGTCGGCTCACCAATAGAATACAGCATTAAAAGTGAGTGACCTGTCACTCAATCATTGCATTGTCAGGCATGCCCTGTAAAACGGCGTATTGTTGAAGGGATAGCTGTTCTCTTGCTGTATAGTGCTGAGTAATGTGACCTAACATAGATTTTTGTAATTGTCTTATTTCACAAGCTTAACTTTAGTGGTAATAAATGCAACTTGTTTTTTTGTGTGTGTGTGTGTATTTGACAAAAATATCACTTTGATATATTTGCGAAAATAATCATCTTTTAAAATAACATCAGAACTTGGGAATGTCATCACAACCAACCACGGCTTGAAAAACCAAATTTGTCAAAGCAATTTTTTTTTTTTTTGTCAGATATGATGTTTTCTGTACATTTCCCATTAACTGCCCATCCCTTGGAGGGGTGGTACCCACAAGAATAGTCGAGGTCCTCTCTCTTGATGTGTGTTCTTCAACCATATCCTCCTTTCTCAGGTTTCTCTGTAGGTGGCCTCTTCGATATCGGTGCCAGTTCTGGGATCATAACTGTCGTTGCTGAGTTAGATCGGGAGCAGTATTTGGATGGAGTTGTCACTCTGGAAATAGAGGTATCTCCCCCAGGTTTCTTCTGTTTTGCCAAATATGGGTTTTCCATTCACCACCATGCATGTGAGTCATTGGAAATTATTCTTACTTTAGGCAAAGGAGACCGAACAAGATGTGAACGGCATGAATGCAGCTGCAAGTAATACACTTCAGATCACTATCGAGGATATAAATGACGAAATGCCAAAGTTCTACACCTGCGCCTCAGACGATGACTGTGCGAGTCAGACTGTGTTCACTGGGAATATCGATGAAAATTCAGCTGTTGGACTCCCTGTGTTGGGCTTAAGTATGACGGTGAAAGACAAGGATAAGGTTAGTATTCAGTTTAATTTATAATGCTGCTGCATATATAAGCTTGCCATACATGGCATAGCTCAAACCTCAAATAACCTTTATTGTTTCCCATCTTTTTTCTTTCTTACTTTAATCTGAATATTGAGATAGTGGCATGCTTTTTCCCATTTTTTTGTGTCATGCTACTCTGACGTATTTAATTTCACATTTGTCAGGGTGACAACAGTAAGTTCAGCCTAAGTATTGAAGGCCAAGACAGTGATGCCTTCACCATCTCCCCAAGCCTCGCCATATCGAGAACCGATGTCCAAATTCTGATGAAGAACCCTGCGAATGTTGACTTTGAAAAGACCCCGTTCATTACGTTGACGGTGAGTGTTTGAGCCAGTGGCTCCTGGCACGCACGAAAGACACCCGACCATCAACACCACTCCCAGCTCAACCAGCTAAGATGGGTTGGGATTTCCACTGGCCAGAATTATCCTGGCTTAAAGGAAAAGGGGCTTTGCGTATTTAAGACAAGCAATTGTGAATGAGATCAATTGCACACAAAGGGATTACCATCAGGAAGGGATGTGTGATGACTCAAACCCAGATGCAGTGATGAGAAGTATTTTTGCGAGCAGAAATGCTGGTCCACGTGAAGTACAATCCAAAAGTCAGAAGCTTAAAAGGAGGTCAAGCTTTACAGACAGGTCAAAGGTCAGAACTGTAAACAGATACTGTCAGAAAGGATAAGTTCTTACATGATTCACGCAGTAGCACGACAACCTGACTTTCAGCTGTTGTGGTGTCAACTTTTAAAGCAATTCCTTAGTCACAAAGGTGAGGCAAGGACCAGAGTATCTAAAAAGCTCATGGCTAACTCAGAAACAGTCTTCAGGAGGGGAAGCTGGACAGGACAGAAGTGGCCATGGCTGAGATGGCTAACACCCCCCCCCCCCCCCCCCCCCCCGCCTGTTTCTCTCAGGTGATCGCTGTGGATACCATGAAACCGACGTTCAAATCTACAGCCACTGTCACCATTGCAATCAACGACCTCAATGACAACAGTCCTGAATTCGAACAGGATACCTACAAACTAGAAGTTGAGGAGCACAGTGCAGCAGGAACAATAATAGCAATCATCACAGTAAGTCTAATACACTGCCAGCAATTTTATATTGTAGTCATATGATGAAGATGTATAGCTTTGGTTCTACAGACCACCCCTGACACACACACACACACACACACACACACACACACACACACACATCCCAAATGAGTTACTTTGTTGTCTGATTAATGTATTCTGTTATTACAACATTTTCTAATTTTGAGTATTTTTTAATCTGTGAAGAAAGTGCACCATGTATTAAATATTGTTGTTTGTTTGACAGGCAACTGATCTCGACCAAAGCGATGTTGGGAATCTTGTGTACCAATTGTTTCCAGAGAGCATGTAGGTTCAGTGTTCTGTTTGGTAAAAGGTGGACATTTTGGAATGATGACTGAAATTCAGAGTAATTTACCAGTTGGGACACATTTTAGCTTTCGTTCCAAAATATGTCAAAAATATTCCCCAAATAATTTCATTCCGAAGACATACAGTACAATCATAAAATTAACATTATCATAACATAATATTATCATCTCGGTATCCCTCTGAAGTGTGTTGCCTGATTTCTCTTTTTTCAGTCGACAGTACTTTACTGTCGACCCCGCAACAGGACAAATCACAGTTCAAGATGGTACTAAGCTGGACAGAGAGGGTCAGAGTTTTTACACTGCCACGTTGCAAGCAAAAGACCCTGCCAACAACATTGGCACTGCCAACTTGGAGATCACACTCCTGGACAAGAATGACAACCCGCCGATAATCAGGGAGACATACATTGCTTTTGTCAGAGAGAACGCTGCAGACTTGAAAGTGACAATCCGGGTACATGACGACTTTATTTTGACAGCGAAAACTCACTGTGACCTCTGACATAATTTGGATAATGATGACGATGACAATGAAAATGGTGTTGATGGTGGCGATTGTCTTCTTCTTTTGACAGGCTACTGATTTCGATCAACCTGGCACAGACAACAGCAAGATCGAGTATCAAATTGTACCAGATGAATTTAGTAAATATTTCAATCTTGACCAGGACACTGGTGTTTTAACTTTGAAAGACCGTCTGGACAGGGAAGCTTTGGATGCAAGTTTAAATGGAGTGATTAAGCTGAACGTGACTGCTACTGACAAAGGACTTCCACCCCTTGGGACTTGGGTCGAAGTGGAGATCAATGTGGAGGTAATTATAGGAATATGTGCCAGTTTACTTTGTGTGTTAGTATTTTATTTTGTTATTATTTTATTAACCTTTACCATGTCATGCATCTGCCATGATATGAACAAACCAGCTCTATCCCTACTAACCTAATTTTACACCCACCCCTTCCTGTATGTGTGTGTGTGTGTGTGTGTGTGTGTGTGTGTGTGCGTGTGTGTGTGTGTGTGTGTGTGTGTGTGAGCCTGCTCCATCATATCCTAATTGAATTTAACAAGTAAATGGGATTTCATTTCAGGATGTCAATGACAACAAACCAGTCTTCAAGCCAAAAGAGTATAACTTTGTTGTGAAAGAAAGTTTGCAAGGTAAGTCCTCTAGATTCATCTGCAGATCTAGCCTATGCATTCCCACTTAGGAGAAGTCATGGCTGTATTTTGATGAAATGTCACACTGTTTGCCTCTCATAGGTGCTCTCATCAATTCGGTGTTTGCCGAAGACCTGGACCAGACAGTGCAGAACAACCGGATCTCATTCAGGATCATCGGCGGTGGCGCCGGAACCTTCTCTGTCCGTAGCATCCAGACACCAGACAAGGCAGGCTACTGGGGGAACATCAGCGTTGATCAGGACAGCATGCTGGACTACGAGGAGCGCAAGACGTACGAGTTCACAGTTGAGGCCTTGGACCCGGAGCAGCAGACGGACACGGCCACCGTGCACGTCGCCGTCGAGGACGTGAACGACGAGACTCCGACCTTGAGCACGGGACAAGAGATGTCAGTGATTGAGAACACCACCATAGATGGAGGGCTGGTCGGTGTGATCGAGGCCAAGGACGTAGACACCAAACATGAGCTGAAGTATGAGCTTCTCAGCACCGAGTGTCCGTGCAATAAGACTGGTGTGTGCCAGGAGGAATGGTTCCTGGTGGAGCCGGAAGGACAGGTGATACTCAATCCAGAGTATGAGGTTGACTATGAAATGTGCAACGAAGTCCTCTTGCATGTGCGAGTGACTGATGTCTTAACAGAGATCGGCAAGAACAGCAGTGAGGGTAAGTGAATATGTATATTAGTTATTTACTTTGTTATTGATTCAATGTCGCAATCATTGGTGTGATACACTAGGAGTACACAACCCTATGCTTCAAGGTGCTGTGGATAAGAACAGTTCCATGAGATCAATACATAGACTAAATGTAATAAATGAAAATGTGATATCTCTTATGGATTCTACTTTTCTGTTGTCATAAGGCAATTTACTTAATTAGATTGATATGTATTTGCGTTTTATTTGCACTTCTAAGACAAAATCGAATATAAAATAAATGTTGCATTTCCAGGGACTATTACCGTCAGAGTACAGGATATCAATGACAACGCTCCAGAGTTCATCTTTGTGCAATCCCACTTTGGTAACACATATGATTTTTACTTGTCCTTCCATTCGTATACCGTAATACTACCTGTTTTCTTGTATATGAAATGTTCCCGTGTCTGTGAGAAAATTCTGTTTTCCCCATAGTTGTCGTAGCTGAAAATACAAATAAAGACACATCAGTGGCCCGTGTTTCTGTGAGTTCAGATTTTCTCATCATTGATTATTATGTTTATGGTATCTTTTCTATCCATGAATTCTTGTCCGTCTCTGGTCCCTGAAATGCTATTTTCTATCTGAAGGCAACAGACCGTGATACAATCGAGGGGAACGTAGCCATGAATTTTGAAGTACTTGAAGTACACTTTGTTAACACTAACAATCATAGTGAGAAGCAGGACAACATTTTCAAGACGGTGGAAGAGCCACAAACATCTATAAATCGCTCAGCAACAATACAGTAAGAGGTTTAAGCGCATCAAATTGATATTTGTAATATACATTTTTGACATGTGAACCAAGCCTGTTAAGCCATTTATCAGCTTTTAGTTCAAGCTTGTTCATTTATCTGCATTTTGATTAGGAAAACATGAAAATTATCAAAATTGATTTAAATCTTTCTCCATATATCATTCCTCAGATCTCTCTATAGCCTTCCCCCTGATATGAAAGGGAAATATGTGGTCACTGTTCAGGTGAGCAACACAAACGGGCTACGTTCAACTTCAGACGTTGTGGTAAGTATCTATTTCCTTCACACATCTATTTAAGACACATCCATTTAAGACACATCTGTGTAACACAGGACCAACAGGGAAACAAAAGGAACTCTTATTATTGACAACTGTTTGTGTTTTTGTGGTAGATTTTCACAGTGGACAAGGAGTTCAGAGTCTCCCTCGAATTCCACACTTCAGTGACAGATTTCGAGGCGAACGAGAGAGATATCAAATGGTAGGATGACGTCTGACGTCTGAGTTCTCTAGGGTGGAGGAAATAAGCTTATATCTACATCATGTACCTATCTCTGAGTGTTTTATCATGAAGACATTTGTATGTCTTCTTTTGATACCTGGTGATATTTTGTGTTTCGGTTTCTAGTCTGCCGTGTCGTACTGATTTTGATATCGATTCTGTTGAATTCTAGGGCACTTGAGGCGGCCACTGGAACAACAGTTCATATTATTAACAGACAACCCAAGGGACGAACAAAGCTGAGGTACTACTCAGTATTCAACAGTTAGTCTCTGAAATTGTTATTGTGTGTGAAATGAATGGAAAGAACAAGGTAGCAGAAATAATGTCACTAATAATGCATTATTTAACCACCATTCTGCCATCTAAGAGTAACACGAAGGTGATGTTTATTGTTATTGTTATTAAAGATTTACTGTACATTTTGGTGAATTGGACAGAACACCACCAAGGTATTGTAATGGTGAATATTCACCACTAGATGGCAAAAACTCTGTAAAATCTTATTAGAGTTAAAAAAAAAAAAAAGAAGATAATCCAAGCAAAAAAATGATGTTTTTTTTCTCCTGAAAGATTCTCCTATTTGTGCCTAAGGACCAACCATGAATAACTTGTTTCTAAATACATGAATAAGTCATGTTTTGCACAACAGCCTAAACTGTTCATCCATATTTTGTATGGAAAAATAATTTTGAGTCTCTTTTTAGTGATGCCAGAGCTACCCCTGTAACTATTGTGGAGGCCTATTTCATCTTCGCTAATGGCACTGCCCTGAAACACGACACCGTTTTAAACTTGGTGAACGGCAACACAAACCCCGAATACAGCAACACACTCTCCCAACACGGTCTCGCAGGAGTGGTGAGTTTTCTGGAAGAAAGCTTCAAAAGTGTGCTCAAGCCTAGTGAAGATGATCTTGGTTTGTAACCTTGTAAGCTTGAAGTTGCCCCCCACGAGGCTAGTGCCTGAGATATTCTCCAACACAGTTCTCCGTAACAAACAGCACTTTAAAGATGAAATCATTTAGAACTTTCACTTTATAAATGTATAACAACAAAATTTAATGACAACCATCACCTTATCATTACAATGTGATTGTGTAGGGAGGGAGAGAGGTTCTGATTCTGTTGTCTGATGACTTTGCCTTTGTTCTTGCCCTCTCCAGAACGCTGGTGAAGATGAGAGCCAAGGAGGGGCCAACACAGAGATGTACGTCCTGCTGGCCACGGTGGGAGGCCTGTTTATTGTGGTGGTCGTCTTGGTGACTTCGTTGTTCTTCATGAGACGGAAGTAAGTAGCAAATACACAACAAGAGACTATTATTAAGTAAGAATATTATTTGTACTTTTTCAAGCAATGTATAGTTACAATTATGTTTGTGTGTGCGTCCGTGCGTGTGTGTTTGTGCATGTGTGTTTGTGCATCAGTTTTATACACAAACACACATGCACGACACATACGCACACAAACACACACACACACACACACATGCATGCACACACACAAACACAAACACACACACACACACACACACACACACACACATACATATTTTGTACCTCTGAGTGTTTTATTGCCATGTAAGGACATCAGCTCCACTCCCTCTCCTAACAAGCCCCAGGTTGGTTTATCTCTCTCCTGCTGGGCGGTGTTTGTGCACACCCTGACACTTTATGGCTCTTTACGATGCCCAGCGCAGAGGTCGCATGTCGCAAGCGCAGATAACATGCTTTGTGTGTGAGAAGCACCCTCGTCATTGCCATGGTAACATGTAGCTGTAAAAAAAAAAAAAAACCTTGCTGTGGATCCGCGGTTTGGTCTCTGAAAGAGAAAGAGCGCCCGAAAGAGAGAGAGTGTGGGAGAGGAAGAGAGAAAGACCAAGGCGGAGAAAGAAGAGACTGTAGTGTATATGCATGAGAGAGAGTTTATGTGTGTGAGACAGAGAGAGAGAGCGAGAAAGAGAAAGAGGCCTCTTCACCATTACGAAAGCCGTCTCTCTCTTTTCAGTCCAAGGTCCTGAGAGCAGCGTAGAGGGAAGCGGCCAGAGCTGCCAACTCTCACGCTTTCGGCGTGTGACACACGATTTTGCCTGTTCACACACGCACTCACGCTATACTATCTACTTTCTCACGCAAAACAAAATCTGATCTTGGGCAGAGACTCGTTTGTTCCTTTTAAAACTCCCCAACGGTAGGCCATATGGCGCTAAGAAGCGCCACTGTACAGTAGGCTAACCCTATTCGCTGCATAGACATCCAAGAAAATCGCAATCTGGTCAGAGACTAGGTATGTTGACTGTCACAAATCATAGGCCTATCGTTAATTAAGAACTCACTCTCTTAAACTTAAAATCTTGAAAGAAATCAGTTTGTGTGGATGAACTTGATTCCCTAGCCTACATGTTAACTTTAGACTAACTTGTTGCACTGTTTTGTTTGCTGGAACGTGTGGATAAATAACTTCTGGAGAGCTAAATCATAGTGCTCACTAAAATCATGGAAGCGTAGTGGAGACCTCCTGGCCTTGTCTGTCTCTACGAGTGTGAACTCTAAGTTGTCTAAATCCCTCGGTGTTTAAATGTGTTGCGTGTGAACGTGCCAGCGGGCTTATGCCACCCTCCAGCAGGAGTGATCTCTTTAGCTCCGGGCGCTTGGCCAGCGCGAGAGGTCAATTACAAATGCCACTCAGGCGCCATCAGATACAGTAGGAGCTCACGTCTGGCCCATGGGTGGACAACATCGTGACAGAAGAAGTGCCCGCCTACACAAAAGCACACAGACACATATAGGTGTGCTTTTTCTATCACACACACACACACACACACACACAGACACACACACACACAAGCACAGGACTACTACTGTGAACTGTGATTGCTCAAAACAAAGATTAAGTAGTGTGATGTATGCTTGTAAGTTGTATGTATGCTTGTATGTATGTGTATGTAAGTGTGTTTGAATGGGTCTTTATTGTGTATGTGTACTGTATATGTGTCTGTTTGTGTGTGTGTGTGTGTGTGTGTGTGTGTGTGTGTGTGTGTATGTATGTATATGTGTGTGATATAGAATGAAGTGTGTGTCTGTGTGCACACGTCATCTGCACATCATTTGTCATATTTATGAGGTGTGTACGGGAGCCTGTCACACATATAGACTGACTTGTGGTGTCATTTCAGCTATACCAGAAAGCTCAAAGCATCCAAGGCCATGAACTCCGCCACCATGGCCATAACAGAGAACCAGAAGTCTGGCCCGGTCGTCCCTGGCACCAACAAATACACGAGGGAAGGGTGAGTCATTGTGCATGACCACCATGACACACATTTAGTCTGTTGTGAATAATCACTGGAATGCCATGAGTTTCTATTCCCTCAAATCAGGGCCTTCAGTCGTCTTAAATGGCATTCTATCACATCAGATAGTCATAACGGTCTCAGTCAGTCATTCCTCAACTGTGAAGAATAAAGCCAGTGTTTGCCATCCTACATTAAGTGCTACATAGATGTCGCAGACAGTTCAGATGTGAGTGATTGACAAGCCATGGGCGTGTTTTGTATCCCCATAGAGCAAACCCGGTGCTCAACCTCAACATTGACAATGTCACGGACCTGGGCTTTGATGAAGAGGACTCCAACGACGACAGAGCTAGGTAGCGTAAAGCAGGAGCCGAAAGCTAATGTGTACTAATCCTTTAAATAGATACATCATGGCTTCGACTTCTATTTGTATTTGTTTGAGATACTGCTTTGCCGATGTGACCCTATCACACAGGGTGTCAACCTTGTCTGAAAAAAAGTCAAACAAAAACTCTCCATGACAATAAATCAAGTGCAAAAGTCCACGTCCAGTCACCATCAAGTGATGTTCCATAAAACAAACCTTATATGGAACTTACTGGAAACAATTTCAGAGAGGAAGGCTGATACTCTGAAAAGATGCCTGTACTTTAAACTGGTTTGCAACAGTGTTGATGGCTTAATCTGTCTTGTCCTCTTGTCTTGAAAGGTTGCAAGTATTGTATTATTCAGTTGGAGTGGTTGAATAATATTGTTATTTATGATTTTCTAAGACAAGACAGACAACACAGATGGTGATTGTGATCAGATTGTGAACAGAAGGGCTTCATAGTCCAAGTAAAACATATCAGACTGTGTAAACGTCCCTGTTAAGCCCCTGTATCCTCCACTGTCCCACAATCCTTTAGCAGCCCCCTGAACCCCACCCTTCTCTTGGTGCTGTGGCTTTCATCGCACAATGTAAACACAAATGTATAGTATATTCACATACTGAGTATTCAACTGTATTTAGCTATATACACTAAACCTCATCTGATTTTCTTTCAAGCCATCAAATCAATTGTTTATACTGGTAATTTCTCTTCAATACTTTCTGTCTTATTATATTGAGATGGTGTTACTTTGTGAGATTCTGATGTTCTCTGGTCTTCTGTGTTTCGTTTTTAGCCTTAATTCCCTGGACTACAACATTGATATGAACATGAGTGACAGAGACACTATGCCAATGATGGTAACGCATTTGGATTCAGAAAATAAGTCCAATCAACTGTGTGATACATTTCCAAATGAGAAATCATCATCAGATATTGCCTAAGAAATTACATTGTGCGTACTTTCTCATGGGTGGTTTTGTGTTTGTTTGTGTTTGTGTGTGTTTGTGTGCCTTGTTGTCAACATGTGTTTGTTCTGGTCTGCATTTCATGTGTGTGCTTGGACACATTGTCTACGCTTCTGTTTGTGTGCTTCTCTCTGTGCATCTATGTGTATATATGTGTGTGTGTGTGTGTGTGTGTGTGTGTGTGTGTGTGTTTTGTCCTTCGACAGGTAATCGAGGAGGAAGACGAGGAGAATGGCTTCGACAACAGTGGCTTCAATGAGCCGCTGGGCGCTGCACTCGCCCACCGTGGCCAGAGGAGAGCAAGAGATGTAAGCCCAGCCGTATCCTTCAACGACCACAATCCCAGCACCACCGACCTGTAAGGCCCTCGCTGTCTGACACAACAAGGGGAACACATGCCAACACAAGCACACTCCGCCTATAGTGCCCCCCTCTCCCCCCCAAATACAAACAATGCACCAAAGCAACCAGTTTAGGATTTGAGGCATTCACTTTTAATTTGAAGCAATTTTCCCATTTGAAGTCCAAAAGTGCAAGGGCTGGGGAGCTGAGATCCAGCCATTGTGTCTAATAATACTTCGCTTATGCAACTTGTGCTCTTTGAACCTTTTGCACATTTAAGGAAATTGCAGCCATGCCAAGCTTGTTCCCGTCATGGTTTTATCACGGAAAAGACTTGTGTCATATTGCCAACAGCTTCTTTTCCTAGAAGTATTAGTGCATTACAAGAGTACCCAGTGCACTTTAAACTGAACTGCTAGGTAGCATAAAAACATGACAAGCACAGATAAATAAAGTCATTCTTATGGCACATGTAAATCATTTTTTTTATTTTTTTAAAGAAGTATTTTAATTAAGAAAAACTTTCAAACTGTGTCTTTGATATATGATTTTTGTATAATTATTTTCTCATATTTAAAGATATTAAAAATCTTGAGGCTTTCCTGACAATCCTATTTAAATCCCAGATTGTGTGTGTATATATATAAACTGTATGTCAGAGATGTAAAAATGCTGGAACTCATTTTGAAATTCAAAACACTTAAAACAGTAAAGAAATTTGACAGAAGAAGGAATCTACATTCAAAGTCTGATAAGTTGTCAGTGCCACAGCAGTTGGGTCAAATTGTGTCATGTCCTCAAATGTGGGCTTTGAATTGTGAGTTGCGTGCAAGTGAACCATTAAGTTGAGCCAGATTGATGAAACACTTTCCACTTGCTTTCCAATCAAATGGATCTAACAGACTGAATGTGTGCTATTGTGTACAAGTGAAACAATGTTATCACCTCTCTCTGTGCAATATGAATCAAAGGTACAGAAATATGTCAACACATACATGATACGTGTCCAATAAACTGCCTTTCATTACTAACCTCTCCTCTTTCTTGTCAGAAATGTATTCACACAAACACATTGCACCAAACTTAACATCTGCAGCATCACCAAATATCAGCAAGAACTATGAAGTCAACTACTACCTGGCTGGATACAATCGCTTGGGAGATCCACAGGGCTTTGAGTGTGGGAGCCCTTTGAAAACGCACACGTCAAAGCTAAAAAGCAAAGCACATCAACACAAAATCTCACTTGATGTCTAAAATGTAAAATCTAAAATGGTGCTTAGGGAAGCAAATTGCAAATAGCCGATGAGCTCTGCTAATGTGCAACTGTGGTGGAGCTCTAAGGATACAGACAATGTGATAGTGTTGAACACGGAGCGGGAAGCTGGAAAGCACCATACTTGAGTCACATAAAACTAACAACATGAGCAAGATATCTACATTGTATTGAAATGTGCTACTTTCCACACAGCTGAAGCAGGATTTTTTTTTTTTTTTTGCTTTTGTGCCACTGCGCTGATTTGATTAGTCTCCTCTCTTTAGTATTTTTTCTGCTAAAACCAATCTAATTTAAAGACAAAAATTGTGGAACATCGAAATATAATAGCTTCGTTCAAAAAAGACAGAAAATAAAACGAGTGTCTCTGTTTCACGGATTCACGGCGCCTCCTCTGGCCGTGAGCGGGAACAGCACCGCGGCCAATGGAGTCGGCGGAAACGGCCCCTCAGAGGGTTCCTGCGCCACCCCTTCCTCTTGGTGCTGTTGTTCTTCTCCTCTGTGGGGTTCCGTCTCTTCTGGGAGCCGGTGGGGGCTGGGCTGGGGGCCGGATCGGGGTCTGGGCTGGGGGCCGGATCGGGGGCTGGGCTGGGGGCCGGATCGGGGGCCACGTCGTCGGGGGTCGGCAGGGAAGATGCCCCATCGGAGGGGCTCTGGGCCTCGGATGGAAACTGCTCCTGGCTCTGGCTCTGGTCCTGGCTCTGGCTCTGGCTCTGGGTGGGAGAGGGGACAGTGTCGGAGGGCAGCTGCTTGCGGTGCTTCCTCACCTGCTTCTCCAGGTGCTTCTGGATGGCCGTCCCCAGCACGGCCACCTCCACCACCGCGCCGTACACGTCCCACGTCATGCCCTTCTCGTCCCAGCTCACGTCCTGCAAGGGCTCGGGAGGCTCTGGAGACCCTGCGCTGTGCTCCGACACCCGCGGCTCCGGAATGATCTCTGGGGAGGTGGGTTCTTCGTCCTCGCCGGCTACAAGAGCCTGAGGGATTGCCTCAGGGGCAGTTAAGCCTTGAGGACTCATCGGGGCAGTTGCCACCGATCTCAGCTCGATCTTTTGGGAGTGTGGGAAAAAGAAGGCTGTGGAACCTCCCGCAGGTGTCATGGGGCTCGTCGCCACTGAGTGACACATGACTTCCAGGCTCATCTGTGTCTGCACACTCCCAATCTTACGTGTATCAGGGATGGCCGCTGGGGCAGTTAAGTTCTGAGGGCTCATTGGGGCAGTTGCCACTGATCTCATCTCCACTCCAGCAGTATGTGCCTCTGGGATGGCCATTGGGGCAGTTAAATTCTGAGGGGTCATAGGGGCAGTTGCCACTGATCGCATCTCCACCCCAGCAGTATGTACCTCTGGGATGGCCATTGGGGCAGTTAAGTTCTGAGGGGTCATAGGGGCAGTTGCCACTGATCGCATCTCCACCCCAGCAGTATGTACCTCTGGGATGGCCATTGGGGCAGTTAAGTTCTGAGGGGTCATAGGGGCAGTTGCCACTGATCGCATCTCCACCCCAGCAGTATGTGCCTCTGGGATGGCCACTGGGGCAGTTAAGCTCTGAGGAGTCATAGGGGCAGTTGCTACTGATCTCATCTCCACTCCAGCAGTATGTGCCTCTGGGATGGCCACTGGGGCAGTTAAGCTCTGAGGAGTCATAGGGGCAGTTGCCACTGATCGCATCTCTACCCCAGCAGTATGTGCCTCTGGGATGGCCACTGGGGCAGTTAAGCTCTGAGGAGTCATAGGGGCAGTTGCCACTGATCGCATCTCTACCCCTACAAGACAGGCCTCTGGGATGGCCATTGGGGCAGTTAAATTCTGAGGGGTCATAGGGGCAGTTGCTACTGATCGCATCTCCACCCCAGCAGTATGTGCCTCTGGGATAGCCACTGGGGCAGTTAAGCTCTGAGGAGTCATAGGGGCAGTTGCCACTGATCGCATCTCTACCCCTACAAGACAGGCCTCTGGAATGGCCGCAGGGGCAGTTAAATTCTGCGGACTCATAGGGGCAGTTGCTACCGATCTGAACTCCTTTATCTCCGTTGTGTTGGCATGGCCCTCGCTCGCTGTGGCTGAGGAGTACGGGAAAAGGAACGCTGCCGAGCCCTCAGGTGGTGTCATGGGACTGGTGGCCACGGAGTGGCTCGCTACCACCTCCAAACTGGACTGGCCCTGGACAGTCTTACTGGAGGACGCGCCACTGAACCTGCCACTGGAGAGATCGAGAGTCTTGGCTTTCTGGAGGCGCTCTTTCGACTCATCAGCGCAGGACCTGTTTGTGTTAGACGTTCGCCCCACCTCTTCGTGCTCGGCGCCGCTCCCAGTGACCGCGGACTTAGATTGTGTGTGAACGAGCTTCTCAGTGCCCAGAGAGCTGTCACGCGTGCTCAGATCGCACTCGAGCGGGCTGTTTGCTCCTGTGGACTGCTGAGCCTCAGAATGGGCTTTCGGTAAACAACCTGAACCCCTGCTGCTAATGGGATCAGAGGACACTTGGCTACCGCTGTTCGCCTTTGCCTCTTCACGTTCGGCATCAGACACACTGTCTCTGCCCGTTTCCAAGGAGTTAGAGCCAACTATGTGGGGCCTCTCCACCTCACTTGTTGATGTGAGGCTCGCCAGTACAATGCAGCCCTCCAGTGCTCCGTCACTGCCCTCTGTGTCCACTACATCTTGGCTCTTGGCTCTCAGCTCTTTCTCCCTGATGCTATTGGGTGAATTTGCCCTCTCAGTCTCCCCACCTTGCTCGATTTCTCCCTCCCCCACCTTCGCCCCCACCTCCTCCTCCTCCTCCTGCAGCTCCCCTTGTTCGTCTTCCATGCAGTTGTCGTGGCTGGTCACCAGTATGGTAATCTCTTGACTGACATCTCGTCTTATTGGTGGACAGCTCTTCTCTCCCCCATCGCCACGGCTACCCTCCCCCAACTGGTCGTGCTGGCCCGTTGTGACGTCTCCCTGGCCCTCGCCCTCGCCCTCGTCACCTGGCTGAACGTCTCGGTTGGCGTTGTTTACCGACACGTGTGGCGGGCTCGTGTTGTCTGCCCCTGAAACCGTCGCATTAAGACAGGCTGGCACAGGATCAAGCTGGCAGGACTCAGCCTCGTGGAAGAGCTCAGAGCGCGGCAGGTCAGTCTCCTCGGAGGAGGACGGGGAGGGGGAGGGGGAGGTGCTGTCCTCACCACTCGCCTTTGAGCTCCCTGAGGGGAAGGCCGGCTGGTCAGTCGCCATGGTCGCGCCCGAGCCCTGAGTTCCCTGCGGAGTCTGACAGTCTTTAGTGGCGGCAGCAGCGGCGGCAGCGGCATCGGTGTCGCCGTCGAGGTCAGGGCTGAAGTCGGAGTTGGAGTTGGGGTCGGCGTCACCGAGCCACTGGCCACGATCGGTCAAGATGGGGCTCTCCAGCAAGATGTTGTGGCAGCGGTGGTCCTCCGCCAGGGTCTTAAGGCTTCCCATGTTTATGCTTTGCAGAGGCTTTCTGTTCTCTGGCCAGGAAGAGAAGTCATCCACCTGTAAAAATAATGAACTATTTTACTAATAAAATGCTTTTCTAGATACAGCTACATCTAATGCAAGAATAATAATGAAAAAAAGGACACCATTTTTTTGTTAATAGGGAAAGGCATCTCAAGCGAAAGGCGTTTCAAACTGTGTGATTTGTTAAGCACTATAATGATGCACTGTTATTATGGAGCCACACAATTTGAAGAGGGTCATTATTACTGTCACGACTGCTCTGAGAATTCACAGTAGAGACGTGTGTTTATAGCCAACAGACAATAGCATCTGATTTAACAGCCACTTGAAGGAGTGACTGGTAGAAAAGACAGCATTTTACCCTAAACAGAGATTTAACACCTGCAATAACAAGTCACTCTCATCCACATGTTGCTCATTTCACTAAGGATGCTTGTTGGAAATCGAACGTTCTACAGAATGTCTGGGTTCATTGAATTGAACAGAATCTTCAGTGTGAATGTCCAAAACTCCCTTGCTAAAGGGCTAAGGATGCTTAGCTGAGTAGCCTATTAATTATTTACACCGACACACTTTCCCAACTGTTGATACTTACATTGCAACCCTCGCAGTTGCACTGAGTTTTCATTGAGTTCCCCTAATGAAGCCACACAAAACATGAATCTATCTCTCACAGACATCAACTGCATGCAAAGGAATTTCTTCATGACTAACAGAACAATCACACGTTTTCCTGACACATCTGAGCAATCATTTCATCCGTAATCGAGCACAGATGGACTACTCCTCCTGGAAATCTGACCAACGTTCAATACCTAAAATGTCACATACCTCAACAGCTCAGTAGACCAAAAACACGATCCACATGTTACATATTCTGCGCCCAAAAGCATGCTTTTTTTCTCTCTCTCTCACTGCGCCATCTCCATCTCTCTCCCACCACGCGTGTTTGAGAAAACAAGGATTAGTTTCCAGAAGAATCTTCCTGGATGGAGGTCCTTGGGCTTTCGATGTGCCTGAGAGTACTGAGAGCTTCTGATTTTCTGTTGCCCTGGAAACCAGCCTCTGCCTGGCTCTAAGTGCATGTTGATGGGAAAAAAAATCTCACTCCCTCTTTAATCAGTAGCAAATTATGGTGATTAATATCATACACCCCCCCCCCCCCCCCCCCTCTTCTGTACAATTCATCACAAACAATGTGTACATTATTTGTGAGACACAAAGGGTATGAAGTGGTACCTTTGTGGAGGGGGAGCTTTACCATGAGGTAGGTGGGTGGGGGGGGGGGGGGGGGGGGGGGTAATGACGTGGTTTCGATAATTCAGATAACAATAAGTTACAATACTTGCTTGAAAATGAATAATCTGTGCCCTGTTGCAATCAATAGCCATTGTATGTCATATGCTGCAATGTGAAGGTTATGTTGATTTGACAAAAAAATGATTTCATCTGTCACATGTCCATCATTTTGATGGTCCAATAATAACATACACCCAGAGCGCAAAGCTCAAAGGGGGAAAAAAAATAGAAAAATACACATGCCAGGAAAACATATGATAATAACAAACAAAACCCAGGTGGCTTTAAAAGCTAAATGGCTCTGTGTTATTTTGTATTTGACGAAGGACCCCTTCAGATTAGCCGTTTTGGTTACTTATTTATCTTGTGAAATGTGCGCCAGGCATGTCCTGCCCCATGGGATTCCGCGTTCTATTGCTTCCCTTCTTACCATCCACTCCCAGGCTTTTGCCAATCACATCTCCCACCGATAGCTGTTCCCTAGCAACCGCTCGGTTGCATAGATGGAGGCAGGTCTGCTACCGCAAGGCCTGGTAAACAGTTGTGACTGCTATGCCAAACAAGACCGGGGCTGCCTGCCACTGGCTGAGAGAACAGCAGAACCGAGGAGGAGGAGGAGGAGGAGGAGGAGGAGGAGGGAAATGTGTGGGAGGATATAGGAACGATAGGTTGAAAAGCCATGATTGTCTGATGCAGACATGTACATTGCTGTCACAGAACATCCTTTCACATGTCTCCCCTTCACAGGTACATTTGTTTGTTTTATTGCAACTGTGCTCATGATGTACTGGCAACACATGAGATAATAATGCAAGTACATTTTGTCAATAGGCGTAATGGCAATGAAGCCGTCATGCTCCAGTATGAGAAAGTAAATCATTTCTGTGAACTGTGCTTGTCAGATTGTCATGTTTGGGTATGTGTCATCCGTTTTTAGTGGTGTTGCATGTGGCCCCAAGCTTCTCAGGGAACCAGTGCTGGCTGGTTTGGAAACAGCTCGGGAGGATGGTCTTCTCTTCCCACCATGCACCAGCAGCCTTGATTAGTACACAGTGTGAAGCCAGATCTGCTGTTAGTTTACCGGCAGAGCTACGGTACCATGGACAGCGATCCGCATCCACATCTATACCTATATAATATATATAGTACTGTGCAAAAGTGCTAGGCACCTATTAGATTTGTTGCTTTACCAATGTTATGATGACTATATATGTTTATTTTTTTCATTGTCTTTATTAGAATTTAACCAGAAGATAGAAGGACTATACTATATTTTTTTTATATATTGTATATACTGTATATATGTGTCTATACATATATACAGTATATACAATTGCACTTCTGGTTCAGGTTCTTGTCTTTTGCATCCATTGGAAGCTGAAGCTGGCACTGGTAGTAGCTCTGGCACATTGGTATCAGAAATCAGATGTGGGAAGGAGATGGCAGCATTTTGACAGATTGAGGATCTCATGGAATAGCTACAGCTGGAAGAGTTCATTTCTCACCTAAAGTGGAAAATGCGTGGCCAAAGGTTTCTATTCTATTAAGAATCTTGATCAGCAAGCTGACACTGTATTACCACCTGGGAATACAATGAAGAGGGTCACTGGAAATGTACAGTATTTTTAAGGTGGCTCTTCCACTTTTACATTACAAAATGCCCTTGACACTGCAGCATCAGTCAGCAACTAACAACAGTGGCCTAGGTGGGGAACGACAGCTCCATCAATAGCTTCCCCCTTTGGTGATTGGTCATTATATAACTGCTAAAAGAACAAATCCAATGGTAGCTTGAGACTGAAATTGGACAGAAAATAAATGTTGTATTCATTTAAACGGGCCTAGGCTACTATGTACATATTTCCCGTGTTCTCTGGTCATGTTCTAACTAAGAAAGTGAGAAATACACTACAGTATATGTTTCTGCTGAAACAAAACGTGTAAGGTGCATGAGACTTTTTCACAGTACTGTATACATACAGTGGAGTAGTGAGGATTTTTGAAGGATTTTTTTTTACATCGGTGAGTAAGGCTGGGTCAAATTGTTACCAGCTTTCGTGAACATGAAACAAAATTCACCAATCCATTCAATGACTTGGATTCAAAATATAACGTCTTCGCCCCAAACCACACTTTTCCAGTAAGCGTATGAATATTGGTCCTGTAGCTCTTCGTTTTGTTGTAGCATACAATAAACAGACAAACCATAATGTACAGTAGCTCTATGTAATCTAGCATCTCATTGCCGCGTAGCATGTGGCATGGCTTCATTCCCTACCAGATTATTTGTATGGTAGGAGCAGGTTTCACTCAGTCTCTGTATACAGTATGTTTCTTTTTAGAGTGCTTGGCCAGTGCTTACTCAGAAAAGGAAAAAGGCCGCACTTTGCATATAAACGTGCAATAAAAACACGTTTATATGCAAAGTGCAGCCTTTTTCTATTCATTTTACCACACATAAACCACGTCAATGTGTTGACATGTGTGTAATACATGTATTATGAGGGAAGGATTCTCTGTCCGTTTCATTTCATTCCCCTTTTTTTCCCCTAAAAAATGGCTCATATTGGCTTGCAGACTTATAAGGAGATGTGTTGATCCCTGAAGAAGGCAAAAGCAGATACACACTAACGAGTGTCCTTTTAAAATCCTCCTAGCCCAATGAAATATAGACTTTTTGTATTATTCAAACCGGCCTGAGAGCCTGGGCATAGAATTATTATACAAAGATCCCATTTTCTGGCATGTTTTCCCCATATTTCCAGATTATTTGTTGATGTTTGTTGATGTTTGCTTATGGTGGTGGGGAAAGGTGCTTTCACATAACAACAGACTGCAAGTTTATCTTTATGAAAGATAAAAGATACAGTACATTACTACATGGAAAGGAATGCCTTTATTCATTTTCCACTGACGAATCTCTCTGTGAGAACACCTACATGTAATGCCTTTATGAATGTCATAAAAAAATGCTCTAAATAATAAAAAGGACAAAGGTTATGAGCACTAGGTGTCAGGAAGGGGTGAGTTTTGACTGGAATACTGTAGCCAATTGACCAGTGAGTTATATCTCTCCTCTCCGACGTTGACATGAGAAGAGAAGTGCACTCGAGTTCCTCTTCAATTACCATACAGTTTATCAATGACTGAGAAACAAAAAAAAATTGCACAGTGAGCTCTACATTTCTTTTTTTCTTTTGGAATCGCTCAAAGTGAATCATCAAATCACTGTGTGTCTGTGTGTGTGTGTGTGTGTGTGTGTCTGTCTGTCTGTCTGTCTGTCTGCCTGCGTGCCAGAGAGAGACAGTTCATTTGGTCCCCAGTTTCTGCCCAAACCCCTTGATGGTGTCGGAGGCTTTGTCGGCGGCGCTGCCGATGGTGGCCTGTGTTTGCCGGGAGACCTCCTCAGCAGCTGTGGAGGGGACGAGAGTGGGAGGGGCCAAAACAGCTCAGCACGTAATAGAAAGTCATCAAGAATCATTTCTCTGGAACTATGTGATGAGACATACTAGCTATCTGACCTAATTAGATAAAAGGGCATAAAAACTCCTCCACTATAAGCAACAATAAATCTTAACACTGGGGCCATATCGACAGACATCCTTACTGCGAGAACAATCTCAACTCAGAGTTTCTATTACAGAGCATTATAATACAAGTGAACATCAGTGGACCTGGCTGGTTGCTATTCCTTCCTGTAAAGTGGACTCATTTTATTAGACACTAAGCAATTATGTTGACATATTTCATTATTTGAATGTTAAGAACCTGAAGTTTACACAAGTCTCAATAGATACATGTTTTGTTCATGTTGCATAATATGTTATACATGTACATTATCCAGTATATCCATATAATATGCTACACAATAATAACAAATCTGTTGTTGTGTGTATGTAATGTGTATGAGTAAAGCATTCCTGTAGTGAGCAGTGTGAGGTGCAACTGGTGCTGTGTGCCGTACCTGTAGTGGTGGTTTCTTTGGAAGACTCTGCCACCTGGTGAACAGCATCCTGAGCTGCCTGCACTGCAATCACACCAGGACACTCAGCATGGCTGACACAGATATATAGGCACATAGACTGGAGCAGGGCTTGTAATAACTCTACTGCTGATGAATTTGAATTGATTTTGAATATATCTCAATTCTTCTTAAGCACATGCAGTTTATTTTTTGGCATCCAGATAGAGTATAACAGGTACCAGCTATGACAGTTTAAACAGCTTCTGTTCTATGATTTTCTATAGCATCAGTGACATTTCTGAAAGTGATTTGCCGATAAATTGTGCCAACTCTTTCTCTAGGGTAGCATAATTGTCTACTAAACTGGACTTTTTTTCCATTATCAAAACAGATGCCTACAACTTACATTTATACCAGTTATACCATCCTACTTGGATTTTTCCTGTGTATTTACAGTGTTATCTTTTTTTGTGTCACAACAAAAAAATTATAACACTCAGCACAGCACAAATCATCTCACACACAATATATTACAAATAAACAATAGACAGCACAATACATGCCTCTTGGGAATGTAAACAACCATAATTCAGAGCGCAATAACATGATTCATTCCAGAACCCGTGGATGAATTGACTGAGGTGTTTAAACTGTGTTCTGCTGTGCTCATTGGGAAGGTTAAGGTGCAGGAGCTGAGATGCCCTACCTGCAGTGTCGGCGACCCCTTTGGCCGCGGACTGACTGGCGCCCTTGAGCCCCTCAAACGACTTCTTGATGGAGGCCATTCTCCTGAGCTCACCCTCGGTCTCTCCCGTCTCCGGAAAAAAACACACAAACCTCCTCGATGTCTCTCAGTCGTTGTTGCTCTCTCTCTCTCTCTCTCTCTCTCTTGCCGACAAACGAATAAAGCGTGCAAGCGGGCGTGAGTCGGTTTAATACTCCGCCGGCCTGTGGTCAGTGCCCGGCCGCTCGTGCACGCGCGCCCTCCGCATTCCAGCCCGATTACACACACACACAAAACCCCCAGTAAAAAGGGGGCGAGATTAGGCTGGCATCCCAGCTATGGAGGGCTATAGGGCCCGGGGCCGGGCCGGCAGCTCCGAGACGAGGCTCTGGCTTGTGTTCTGCAAGCATCTGCAGTTTGGAGAGCATCCCTTTCATTCAGGATCGAGCGCTCAGACATCCTGAGTGAGGGGTGGGTCGGTGGTGGCGAGGCCCTGTGATAGAGAGTTGACTGTGAGGCGAAAGCTGTTAGGCTCCTGTCCTTCCCAATCAGACAGTTTATTCATGCAGCTAGAAGCAAAAGAGAGCTGGACAGAACCGCAACATCAGAGGGGCACACTAAAGTTGTGGGTGAGAGACAAAAGGACTACCACATCTCTTTTTTTCTCTTCTTTATTTACAGAGGATTTGCATGTCTTGCTTGACACAGAAATCTTGATATCGACATTTCCAGCTTTGTAAAGCACATACTGATCTGACATCCACTGAGAGCTCAAGACTACATTTAGACTGTTGTCATTTCACCAACACACCTCACATACACACACACACACACACACACACATACACACACACACACGCAACGCACACACAAACATGTACAAGTTGCCCAAGTCTGACAGATACCTCACTGAAATGATATCACAAGCAACTATAAAGGTACAATGTATAAAACTCTTACTTGAAAAACAGTAAAATCAACAAATTGCTTCAATAGTAAATGAAAAAAGAGAATACACAAACAGGCATTGTACACACCTATAGCATATTGTTGCTTTTGTATACATTTACCCGAAGAATTTTTCTCCCCCAATATCTGTATTGGAAGATCCGAAACATCTATCACAGAAATATAGAAATACAGAGACACAAGTACAAAGATTCACAAATGGACCTCGGGTCTCATTTCTTTGGGAGGGAATCAAGGAGATGAGACAGAGTCGCCCATGTTGATAATAAAACTACACCCAACGCATTACAGCAATACCATGACATTTACAATAGATCATAATAAAAGTATTTTCTGTAAGGAAGAACATTTTTTTTTTCTCTCGGCAGGAATGTTTTGATTTTTTTTTTTATCTGTGGGTGTTTTGATTTTGGATTTTGTTGGGGGGGTTTTTGCAACCAGGGTTATTATGATGGGGTCAGCATTTGTCCTTGGTATCGATATAAACCTTTGTTGTGCTGCTGGCTGGACACTGGAACGGTCAGCTTACGCCTCAGGCTCGTAGTCCTGGGTCTGCTCCTGAAAAAAAATATATAAAAGAACAGAGCTTAGCAATGGTAAGAAGTACATTAACATTTTATGCAAGCAGTAGCCTACACATTGGGTTTTAATTTTCTTTTATTTCAGGTAAACAGGTGATGTTTCACTGCAACGTGTTCCCACCGGATATTTGCGATGACCCCAGATCAAGACGCAACAACAACAGTCAACAACAAGTTGGACTCTTTAATGAAATAAAAATAACTTCATTGGAGTAGACCTGTAACTTCAACATACTCTAATAAGGCAATAAATGGTACATTACCATACAAGTTTGCCATATTTATGACAACATCTACTTTCCTTGTATAACAAACTTGTTTTAGAGCGCAATTCCATTCATCAATCTCATTTTAAATGCCTATTTGAAATATGGACACTGTTATAGGAATTAGACAGAGATGAAATTAATGAAATGATACATGAAGTTAAATCGCTGATTCAAATAAAAAAGATGCAGAAACACCACCAGCTTGTTTTAAGCTTTCTTTTGCCAAACCACCAGTAATCTGTGTCCAGAGCTGGACATTAAGGACCTTTAAGGCTGAATGTGTGAGAAGATGGTTCGTTGGAGGTTGTGAAGATTACCAGGAGACTTGAAGAGAATATGGGAATTCCATAATTAACTAACAAAATCTATATTATAATATAATATAATAGTATGTTACTGCAAATGCAAAAACAAATGGTGTCTTTCTTTAATCAATCTTGCCATACCTAATGTGTAATTTACATTAGTAGCCAGCTTTGTAAATATGCATCCTGATATTTAATCATAGTGATATTTCATCTCTCCCTAATTCTCCCTGCTGGTCTCAAGACACAAATCATGTCAGTGTCTCTTGTGACCAGCAGAGGGCAGCGGTAGCCAATCAGCCAAGATCAGTCAACCTGCGAGCCACCCAGATCATCACGACCGAGCCACCGACTGTCCTTTCAATACAGCTGCCTCTCGCCTCCCTCCCCCGGGGCACACTCAAAGAGAAGGCAATAAGACGGGCGATGGCAGAGGGAAGAGAGAGAAAAAAGGAAAGAGAGAGAGGGAGAGGGATAGGTAGAGAGAGAGGGAGAGAGAGAGAGAGAGAGAGAGAGAGAGAGAGAGAGAGAGAGAGAAAGAGAGAAAAGGAGACATGTCACATGCCTCACAAGGCCAGCTCGCTGTTCCATCACCAAGCTCAAGGAGAATCCATGTTTGCAGGGAGGCAGGGAGAGGCCACTCTGCACCTACCCACAATGCATCTGTGCCCTAACAGAAGCATCATCACCACACCCCTAATACCCAGACACAGCTTGCTTGCTGAGGTAATGACCAGAGACACTGTTTGGAGAGTGAGATGCATATGAGGAAAGGGGGCAAGTACTGCTGATTTTGGGTGAAAATGAAACAATAAGCCACAATTAATTAGGATTTGTTTGTTTTTTTATCCATAAATGTGAGATTCTGTATATGGGTCCATGTACATTCAATGATTTGTTGTTGAAAAGAAAAATTAGCAAACAACAATCAACCTGCTGTTCTGTTTGTAATTGAGAATTCCAATATAAAGGACAAAAATAGAACTGAATCATTGATTTGACATCCTAATATTAAATAAGTAAATGACTGGATACAACGTAGGCTATTTTGTGGCCGTCAGGTGCCAGCTGTGGAATTGTAAGAAGCTGATGTCATCTGATCAGTTATTGCATGTCCTACAGTACATCAGCAGTAGGCCTATTTTTGCAATGGCTCAAGAGAGAAGGTCGTCTGTTGAAATACTGAGAAGGAGATTCAGTGCAGAGCATACATTAGCTGACACATGCATTTTTAAGCTTGTTTACCAAAGAACCGTGCTTTTGAGAAACTGTGGCTTGGATGGTCACGGCTTGTCTTTGCTCACCCAGATTTAGAAAGATCTTCTGTAGGACCTCAAATGTGCGTTTCAGCTCTGGTTCAACGGTTCGAACCAGATGGCATCACCCACCTAAATGTGTTCAGCTTTTTTACTCTGTGACAAAACACTAGGAAAGTGAAACAGTCCCTGACCCTATCAAGAGGATGCCATCACTAGGAACTAGGAACATAGCCAAGTATTACCCTCAAATATATTTATCTGGATTGGTCATTGATTCATTTGAAATATGCTTGCTTAGACAGGCCAATAAACTAGAGCAGCTGGAGACAGCAGTTCTCATCCAAGGCAAAATGTCACATGCTGTAAATCCACACAGCCATCTGCTCCAGAATTGAAAGTGTTTGTCCTTGGCCCATGTAGCACCCTTTTCAGAATTTTTTTTGTGAAAATCATTTCGGTATTTTTTGGTATAATTCTTCACTGACAGTCTGCCCCGAAAAAAAAGAAAACAACCTCCTTGGTGGAGGTAAGAAAGATTTAAAAACTTAAAATATGCTCCAAAACGTCTGCATTCATACAACACAGATATTTCCGTAAACCTTATTTACCAGAAAATACACTTTTGCCTGGTTTGTCCCTCATTACTCCTGCAACACAAACCACCTTCATTCAAAGCGTGCCAGTCAGCTAATCTGTTTGACTTTAATGAAGAATCTTCTTTCGCTGTGTGTAGAGAACCCTCACTTATCTTGATGATCTAATCGTCTCATCTATTTTCACTGATGATGGCCTAGGTCTGTCTCTCTTGAACTCTTGTGCAAATACTGCTGGCATAAGGCTCCATAGCCATCAAAACTTATGCCAGTTTAGTATCCAGTGATGATGACTGAAATGTGTACGTGTGTGTGGGTGTGTGCGTGTGTGTATGTGTGCATTTGTGTATACCCATATCTGTGTGTGTGTGTGTGTGTGTGTGTGTGTGTGTGTATGGGGGGGGGTGCATTCAGGTATACCCATATCTGTGTGTGTGTGTGTGTGTGTGTGTGTGTGTGTGTGTGTGTGTTTGTGTGTGTGTGTGTGTGTGTTGTTGCGTCTCACCTGTTGAGTCTCGTCGTATGTCTGCCCCTCAGGCTCCATGAGCTGCTCCCCCGCCGGCTCCTCGGTGGCCTCCTGGCCGAACTCGGGCTGCGGGAGAGAGAGAGAGAGAGAGAGAGAGAGAGAGAGAGAGAGAGAGAGAGAGAGAGAGAGAGAGAGAGAGGGAGAGAGTGAGAGAGGACACAGCTCAGCGCTCATCCACACCATTCACCACAGGACACTGCTCACTGGGCTTCCCATAGATACACTACACACACAGAGATACAGTGCGGTGCACGCACATGAGATGGGCCAGTAGAGCGAGAAAGAGATACGGACTGATGCAAAACACAGCCGCAGTATACATATATTCTCTCTTTTTTATTTTACATACATAGGGAGGCACACACTCCTGCACCACACACACACACACACACACACACACACACATACATGCAACCACTTACAAATGTTATGGACTCTCTCAGAAAAAGAACACAAAAGCTTTTGCTCACTCTGACAGAGCAAACATCCACAAGGCCAGAACATGTACACACACACACACACACACACACTCAGACACACACACACACACACACACACACACACACATTCTGTATAATAATGTGCACGGGAGCACAACTGTTACACACTCCATAGCATTTTTTTTCCAAGCCAGTGCTTCGGGCAAAAGCACTTTAAAAGAAGCGCTCTGACTTGCCACCTATACATGTGAGTAAAGACCAGTACAGACCAGCCAAGAACAAGTGTGTGTGTGTGTGTGTGTGTGTGTGTGTGCATGGGAGAGTATGTGTGTGTGTGGGTACTGGGGTGTGTGGGAGGGGGATGATGAAGAGATGATGAACAGTGCAAAACACAGATACTCATCTGCCTTAGCTCGCGGTTACAAAGACAACTCATGAAATTCTGACGGAAACCGCAACATCCCTCAATGGGGACACCTCATCTCGGCTTCAGCTTCCTCTTTTGTGTCCAACAGGTGCAAAGACAAATGAGAGGGAGAGGAGGAGGAGGAGGAAGCCCTGTTGCCTAGAATATGAGCCGAGCTGAAGGCTCGTGGCTGCGGCGTTTATTTTTAAACTCCGCTAATCATGTCAATTAGGCCGTGCTGGAACAGGTTGTAATTCCAGCGCATTGTATACGGACTCAGCCTCACAATCCATTCAGACAGTTTAGCTTGCCCCCCCGTTTGAATCATTAAATGATGCTAGTGCTTGGCTTTTGCAAAACATTGGCTTTGAGACTTTAGTTGTTGGAAGGGTTTCTTGCTGCCAGAGGTTGGATGGCTGGGGTGACACTCTAAAGAGGATATAGCCAACAACAACATGGCTGCTGACATGTATGACTAAAAAGCCTACTCCTCTGCAGGTAATGGCCTCTTTCGTCTGCCATCAGAGCCTGTCAACAAATGCATTATTTTCTGTTTAACTCTGAACACCTACAGTATGAGTGTAAAAGCTGCAAAACCTCCAGCCAGTGGAAGCTTCTTAGCTTAAGTCTCCGTCTAAGCGATTTATGAGATTACTGAGTCAACAAAAGGCAACAACAACAAGGGGGGCGTACTGTACATCCCAGTGGGAGGGGAGACTTCTGGCTAACAGCCCTGACACCATTTTCTGTTACACTTTCCTTAAGTAGCCTTAGATAGTATGTACTTAATGCTTAATAAATGTGTACTTATACTTATGTAAGTATGTGCTGTTACAGGATGTTCTTGTGGTTAGGGTCAGGGTCAGGCTTCAAGTTATTAAAAGGTGGTCATATCTACATGATCAGTACTAAGCATTCATATCTCTAATAACACACTTCGAATGCAATGACTGTGTGTTGTTCATACTATTTTTTATGCAACGACTGGGTGTGTGTAACTGTGTGCGTCTATATATGCTGCTAATGCTGTTCTATAAGTTTCTATTTATTATTTTCTAAATATTTTTATAGACTCATGAATGATGCACTGATGGGAAGACACTATTTTGTTGTACCTGTGATAATGATAATTCTATTCTATTTTACTTCAGGTTAAGCATACTTTTTAAACATTAGTTTTAAAGGAAGGAGTTGCCACATTTTTAGTATGTTTAATGATGCTGTGTCCCTTCTGGTCCTTATGAAACCGTATAAAAACACAAAACTAAATGCAGCTGAACACTGCCATGTTAAACGTGAAATCCCCCCTGCTACCGAGAACACAGTGTCCCTACCAATTACAGCCTTGTTGCCACGGCCACTGACCCACCCATCCACCCAGGCAGAGCATCAAAGTACTGCTATCTTTACCACACACAAAAAAAACCTGCGAACAGCTGTTACAAAATACCACCACACAAAAACACGTACCAAACACAGAGCAAAGCCAAATCAATAGCTTCTAAAGCAATGACTAGGTGGAGTTATGCACATATCATCTTGTGCCAGCCTGATTCCAACATCATTCGTAAGCTCAGTGAATTTCCTCCCCTGTGCTAATTGTGACCAGATGGCTTCTTTTTCTGAATTAACCGGTATATTCTCTAGTGGTACCGACGATCACATTTCTCTGGCCCACACAGTGAACTTTAGAGGTCCAGCTGATTTCCATAGAGCAGTTAAACAGAGTCTGGTTGGTGGGGCGGCCATCATTAATCCTGGTTTCAGATCATGTTTGAGCTCTAATATTGAATCATGTCCTAATAAGATAAATCTGGCATCTAATTGGAGCTTAACTCGGATGATTTCATTAATATCATCTAAAATTCTCTCCCAATATTTCCCAAATTTGACAAATGACCAGATCAGGTGTAATGCTGTGCCAATATCTACGCCCAGGGCAATAATTCAGCTATAAAAGATTTATTTTTACTGCCCCACAAATGTATAATAAACCCTGCAAATTGCATAAAATTGAATAAATCGGCGCCTGCAGTTTGAGGGAGAGTTGCCGGGTGGTTGCAACAGAAGTCCAAACCTTGTGGGGGTTTTTTTGTTGTTGTTGTTTTTTTAAGTGACTTTTCAGGTCATGCTCCTATTTCAATTCTGAGGCAGCTGCATCACCCAACACCAGATCAATAAGGCTGCAACACATCTAAGACATCAAGCTTTATCCCTTCCTCCTCTCAGAAGTCTTCTCAAACGAGACAAGGAAGGGATACTGCACTAAAACTGATGCTACACTAGATATATTGAAGAAATATATTGAGGGCATTTTGTGCTCACGTCATAAGCATAGAGATTTTGTTAACGTCTCCAAAACACCTAAATACCATTTCAATATCACTGGGGAGTAATTTTAGAAGAAGTGAAAAAGGGAAAGATCATAAATAGTCTGCACAGATATCCATTTCCACCACACCTCCAACTATATTTTTCAGTTGAGGCAAAGAGAACTGTTGTCTTGACTCTATCTGTACCCAAATGCATTTACTAAACTAGGACAGATGAATCTCTGCAGTTATTGAAGTTGTATCAGTCATGTGACAATCTTCTAATCCGGTCAGGTACACAATGTATGAATGCGGGAGTGCTTCTTTGTGTGATCGATGCACCATTTGTGGCTTTGTGTGTAGGGTGTTGTGTTTGTGTGGGCCTGTGTGTTGTATGCCTATACTGTACATGTGTGTACGACTATGTGTAACAACAGTGGCTATGTGGTGTGATTTAATCACATATATAGCCACCAAAAACCTGCATTTCATGAGACACCTAACTTAAGTCTTAGCAGAGACATTCTAGGGCCACAATCAACAACACCGAATACAGCAGGAACACCCCCAACTATGCTTCGGTGCTTTTTAATTGCTTATGTTAGGCCCAGTGACATTGTGCAAGGTCGCAGGGGAGAGGGGCGAACATCACAAAGGGGAAGTCAAGAGGCCGCGATACTCCCTCTGGAGCAATCTGTCCCATTGCTTGTCACTGGGCCACTGATGCAAGGCCTGTGCACAGAGGGCAAGACAGCACTCGGCTCGGACACCGGGGATGATTTCTGCCGGAGATTCATTCCCTGGTAATTGGATGGTTGCACAATTGCGTCATAAAAATTGACCCATTCGACCAAAAAAATGGTCCAAAAAAAGGTGCACAGACATCTGGTGAGAAAAAAAAAGATAAAAAAAACGATGTATTCCCTGTACAGATACAAAAATAACCCCTCACACCTGGCACGTCAGTGTCTGTTTTTAGAGAGGGAAGTGGGGAATGAGAGCGGAACCTACATTCATGTCGGAGGGGAATTCGTCTTTCTTCACAAGGCCAGTGGCAGCGGCGATGTTCCCGGCACCCGACATGACGGCACCGCCGAGCTGCGATGCCCCCTCCTTGGTCTTCTCGGCCACTGTGAAACAGGAAGTGACTTTTTAATCAGAGAGGGAGAACCTGAGTGGGTGCCAACAGAAAACAAATACCCTCATTTTGATACCCCTGTGTTTAAGTTTTTATTTATTTATTTATTTATTTTAAATCAAAATAAACATAAATCAAAAAAACCCTGTCTGAGCTATTTGGGCAAAATATTTGTCAAGTAACTGTCAACGAATCACGACCCAATCTTCACACAAACCCCCAGCCTCAGCTCATACCTGAACAAGCACAAAACTATACTGTAACTCCAGGCCTAACCCAAGCACAGTACCTTAGCCCTGGGAACTAACCCAAGATGTGAGCCTGTTTGTGTTTGCAACGGGCAGGCACGAGAGTGAACAGAAATGAGTGCATCTACCTACTTCTGATGTATCTTAGGTACAGAAAAGCCTTCATTTAGCTATTCTCAGCTTTAACTGGGCCAGTGAAGCTAATAATGACCAGAAACGTAAAGGCCTCTTTTACTTTTATGCAAAATGTGAGCAGTTTCCTCCCACATTCATTTGAAGTTGAAAGTAGAATGTGTCTAGATAGTAAACACTGTGTGTGTGAAAAAAGCATTCCACAGCCAAACAATGGTGTCTAAAGTACACATCAGTATTTTTATTAAAATACTTAAACAAAAACATTGCCTTGGACGACCATTTGTTTCTACAGGCTCAAATCAACTAATAGAGTGGCTGACACACATCCAACATACCCTCAATAATCTACTACAATACATTCAGCAATATTACCATTACTTATTGCATTTTTAAATAATCAGCTAGTTGTACGCTTACACTGATATACATTCAGTATAAGTACAATTACGTTACAGACACTTTTGCATGGGATAGCCCATTTGGTTTGGTGGATTGGGTTTAACAGTCACCCAGTCTCTACCAGACGGATCCTTAAATTATTGAATAGGTGGAAAGTAGACACAGTATGCACCAGTGACTTATTTGTTGATCGTCTGAAGTAATGAGATCTAACATATATTTATAGCTTTAGAAATACTCAGGTCAACTTACCTGTTGCGGTCTTGCTCCCTAGAAGGTAAGAAATAAAAATAAAAATTACCATCAGAGACTTTTAAATGTTATTGTAAACATAGACAACAACAAACACTTTAGCATTTGAGCATTTTAAATGTTAGAAACTATGAAAGTATTTAGGTTCCTGACTGAGATTCGATTCAAACCCATTTCAGAATAACAGAATTTCAACCCATTTGGAATTCTGCCAGACCCTTGCCCTAACACCCATTTCTAAGGATATCCCTCAGACATTCTTTTAGTGGGAGCCCATTTTGTTTTTTTAAAAGGGCGTTTGAGAATGTCACAAAAGCTTGTATTAAATTGCACATCTGAGGGCTATTTCAAGCTTTTAGTGAACATTTCTATTGTAATGTCTTTCTGTGTGGTGATATACAAGCATTTAAACTAAATCAACACTGCCACAAAATACAGCCACCAACCAATGTGGAAGACCTGACGAGGTTAAGTGTACAGTTCAGGATTAACACAAGTGAGCTCTGGCTTTAGGTTTCATGTACTGTATGTGGGAAAATGGTTCCTTTGGAAGAGGCAACAGTCGCAACAAATATTTACAGTAAAAGAGACAAAATTGTGCCGACTGTCGACTGTCAGGCCAGGGAAATATACCTAGCCACACACACACACACACACACACACACACACACACACACACACATTCATGCACACAACACATGTGCACACGCACACACACACACACACACACACACACACACACACACACACACACACACACAGACACACACACACTCACACACACACACACACATACACCCACCCACACACACACACACACACACACACACAAACACGTTTGTTTGTTCAAATCAAGCCCCCACAATCCTACTCGAGTGAGGTTAGAAAAATACAGCTCTCTGATGGCTCCCTGTTGCTTCAGATGAGGACCCACACACCACTTTCAACTGCCGACAGAGGGCCATTTCTGGTGAATGAGGCATTACCCTCTTAACTGATGCCAATCTAGCGGTGTGTCCTTCTCAACACTGGCTGCCCTGCTCAAGACTGGCTATAACCACAGCACGCATGAATGGAAACTTACCTACATATGTAAACACTCATTAATTTACTGGACAACATCCAATCATTGCCAATGATTGCATTAGTATAAGCCTATGAATAGATATATCTCTATAGGTATATAGACCCTTTCAATCCCTTTGAAATGTTCAGAACCAGTCATTTTGCTGGAGTTTTAGGTGGCATTTAGCATTTTGTGTGAGCAATTTTAGGTTTTTTGGAGTTTTGAAAAATAGATACAAAATGTGTTGTCAATTGCAATGGCACTAAATGCAAAGAGACATTTCAGCGCAGGCCCTCATGGGATCAATACCTTTTCCATCTGCCTAAAAGAAATCAGAGGACTCAGGATCTAACAATGACCTTTCTGCTTCACACACCGTGGCTTGATCTTATTTTCTACATTTCAAGCCACTGTATGGGATGACTCTTTCATGGCCATTCCAGTGAGAGGTCTCAAAGGCATTGTGGGAAGTGTGTGTATGTGTGTGTTAGGGGGTGGGCTGTAAAATGCACCAGCTACCACAGTGGGTGTCTTCCCATATCCTTAGTTGCGCTCTGCTCTGCTCTCAGCTGGGGGGGGGGGGGGTTGCAGAGCGACAGTCAAAGGTGAGGAAGAGGAGGAGGAGGAAGAGGAGGAGGAAGAGGAGGAGGGGGAGGAGGAGAGGAGGCCTATGAGCTCAGCTGACTCTCACCCCTCCTCCACACACAAGCCCACAGGGCGAGTCAAGCGGAGCTTTCTAGGGCACCACCACCACCACCACCACCGCCACCGTTCATTTTCTCATGCAAACGCATATAAAGATCTCTCTCTCCCTCCCTCTCTCTCTTTCTCTCCCTCCCTCTCTCTCTCTCTCCCCCTCCCTCCCTCCCTCTCTCTCTCTATCTCCCTCAGTTGGCCTTTGGGAACACCAGAAAGGACATGCATGGCGCTCACATGAAAAAGAGCCACACGAAAGCAATGCAACCTGGCAGTGAGTGTATGGCCCTAGCAGTGCACTGAGGAGAGAGGCAGGCCTGAGAGATATTGCCTTAGTTGTCTCTGAACAGAGAATGGCTGGCGTACTCAGCCACAGCGCAGACCTTGAGGCTCTTTGAATAGACAGGGAGAAAGGTCGACAGGTCTGAAGGCAGATTGATTAGTTCCTCTGCTTTCATTTAACAGGACAATAATCTGTCAGTAAGTCCTTCACAATTTCAAGACGCATGTAATAGTTCAAGTAAGATACAAACTGTGCCAAAAATAAAGACTAATCTATGTCCAATATGAAGGATGTTCAACATATCATATTGATGAGTTGTATGGATTTCATATGCCATGTGGCTGTATCATGCATCATGCATGCATCTCAAATTGCTTACCAACTGCCAATTGTAAGCTGTGCTTGACTAGTCATGCATTCAGGTTCGCATTGAAAAAAGACATCTAACCGACATTTGCCATAAAAGATAAATTACTGCATCACCATTCTAAAGAGGCAAAATACAACACCTCCTCCTACAGACAGACACTAGTTGCCAAAATAAACATCCCTCCCAGCATAAAGTCAAAAGCCTGCAGATTTGCAGGCTGAGGAGATCGTTCTGACACGTAATCACCCAAAACTCTGTCTATGAAAAACGATAGTATTGCTCTAACTGTGCATCTTGGAGATGTACAGAAAAAACAAGGATTTCACTCTTTCAGTTGACATCAAACACCAAAAGCACACTCTACAGTACATCACCAGAATTGTGTTTCTAAATACAAAGGGGAGATAACGTTGTGCGTCTAGAAAGGCCTCATGTGTAGGGACTTCCGTCATTATTGTTACCACGGTGAATTAGACACTCTATGAGATCATGGAATTCGGTGACATGTGGCCTGCAAGGCATCCGTCCAGCAGCAGTGAGGGATCAAAATGATGTTGGATGATCTCCAGAATACATGTCTATCCAAACTCTATGAGGGTCTCTGGATAGATAAATAAATAACACTGTGAATCCAGGCAGAGCATTGCCACTGAGGCATACTGCGGGCTCACAAACTGTAGCCTACTGCATGTCTGAATGCATTATGCGTAACATAAAATAGTATTTTCAGTATTACTTCTAATAAATACCTTTCCATCCCAATGACTGGAAGACTGTCTCTAACCACAAACCATGTTGATTGTAAATGCAATACCAACCTGTTTCATAAACGTTCAACCCATATCAAACCCTTTCAAATTGTACTTTAAATTGTTATTACAGGGATCACGACTGACAATTTATCTTTAACTTGAAATATACTGTAACATTTAAACTACAATCTATTATTGAATTGCAACCAATAGAAAAAACAATTGTCACTTATATGAGTGCAAACCAAGACTGCTCCATTGTTGTTAGACATCTTCATTGAATAAATCTGTCTTAGCGTTAAACAAGAACAGGTGTTTCAATTAAGCTGTCCATAGGCTGCAGCTGTTATAGTATTATGGCATATTACCATATCATGTGAGAGTAGCTGTGCACGGTCTACGTGAGAGGGAAAGAACACCCCACCCCTCTTCCAGCCAATCAATGGGACCTACAAACGTCCCCCCATCCTATAGCGATGCGCTATGTGGTAATATAGGAGAAGGCAACAGCTTCCCCCAACCGTGCTGATGCTGGTAGGGATGCCTGTACGTCATCACCCCCACGGAGGCAGGCGCGAGGCATCTCCGTGATGTGCATACATTTAAGGATTTTTTTCAGACACACGCCTCGTGTATTTTTTTTTTCTTACCCACAAACATGACGCCCTCCTTCGTCTTCTCCGTGGCCACCGCCACTCCTTCCTTGGTCTTCTCGGCGGCCACGTCCATAGCTTCTTTAGCTTTAGCAAGCCCCTTCATAAAAACATCCATCTTGGCCCCGTCACTTCCCAAAAGAAAATGAATGAATGAACAAATCGATGTTAAATTGCTGTGCTTGCATTAAGTCAAGACGTAAACAATTAAACATGGCCAAAACACAGGAGTAAATTCAGATGTGTGTGTGTGACCAACCCAAAAGCCACGAACTATCACTTAAGTATCCTCACAAACCCTGTCACTTAAACACAATGGAGGAGCAAATGGAACGCCTCGTTTGCCTCCAGCTAGAATATGCCACTCACTCGTGAGTGTGTGGTTATACTAATGTTTAATTCAGATTTGTATGATCTACAATTTATTTATTTCAGTCACAAACGGGCAGTGGAACACGATGTCCTCGAAACGGTTAATTGTGCACCCGCTCATTAATTATTACTTAATGTAACGTTACCCCCAATGCCCGAGAAGTGTCTTTCAAATAGACCTGTCTGTATCACATAAATGGCAGTTTTCAATGACATAATGGAAGACCATTACATGGTGGAGATAATGGAAGATGTGGAAGATATGTGCAACAAATATGCGCTCATCTCTCACTAATTTTAAACCGACACTTCTGTTTAAAGATACTAATTTTCTTCAAAATATAACTTTATCCCTTCGCCGTGTTCCTGTTTTCTAAATAAATAATTTGGTTTTGATAGTAGGCAATTCACATGAGCAGTAAGGTGTCATCAACGTCCTTACAACAAATTGCTGGACAACAGGCATATTCCATGTCATAATGATGGTGTGCAATTATCCATCATCAGGTTGTCGCCATATATTCATGGTATTATATTGATTGTATTTACACCAATACATGTGTACTGTTAAAACCTTGAAATACATACTAAATAACCTTATTTTTCGTTTCTCACTCAACATGCTTTGTCAAATACGTGCTAATCAAATCCGATTTTCCCATAATAATCGCCAACCATTAGAAACAAATGAGAAAACTTACCTTTTTTTCCCCAAATGTCACTTCTCCTTATGGTTCAATTGCACACTACTCAAATATGTTCTAACGGGGAAATCTCACAATATAATCACTAGGTGGGCCTTCCTCCGTATGCGCTCAACCAATAGCAGCCGACCTCCTCAAGGCGCAACAGAGAGAATCCACGTAGCCCCTACCATTGATCAGCTACAGACCCCAGCCGCTGGTGGTTCCTGGCTATTTCTGATTAATGTAAAAGTGCGCTAATGTTATCTAGCACTGTGTCTGGTGATATCTGCATTACCCTACTACGGGCGAAAGTCTCTGCTTTGAAACACCCGAGCGGATCTGTATCGTAGAAATAGGAATCCCGAACCTATCAGGAATTGCCTGGTTACATTACATTTTGGACAGGTGCTGTTAAACGCGACCCGTCCATTACTGTTAATGGACTCCCTTTGCACACTTTCATTGTGGAATGAGAGCGACCCAGCATTGTGCTGTGGGGACTGTTATTCCATTAAGATAATTTGATATAATGGGATGATCACGTTTTCCCATTAGCAACCATTATGGCATACACCATTCATAACACATTTATAATGCAAAACATGATTTTGGATCATTTAGATGTTTTGACTAATAAGCACATTAAACTGCCTGACACTTGTTGGCGATTAGCAGGTTGGGCAGCAAATCGGGAAGCGATTGGTCCTTTCAGCACTCAGTACAGTCAGTCACAATTTTGAAGTTCATGCTTGGTTCCAGCAACAGATAGCAATTCCTTCCAAAGCGCGCTCTGATTATAACAATTTACGCGTCGGTGAGGAACTTACGGCCTTTTGGATATAACGATATTCTAAATGTTTAACATGGTCTGTCACCATGTTTTGTTCTAAAGCCAGTATGCATGTGGAACTTGTGCTGAGGAATAAGCCTGCAATAAACCGAGAGCGACAGTCAGTTAAACAGGTCTCCACATTCATTGGATAGACTGCATCCATTTGATGGAGGGTGCTGCAGGCAATGTAAACCATCAATATTGCCGTGGCGTGAAAAATATACGACAGTGGTCTGTCTGGCTTGTAGAATGATGCAGTGGCGATTCTAGAGATTTTTTTTTAACAAGGGTGGCCCTAGTGGGACACTGATTCATTCAAGGGTGGCATCTAAACAGAAACTCAAGTTGTTCAATTCGCACACATGCATGAGTAAAACCATGCACCAAACACCATAAATTGAAGGACATAGAAGGACATGTAAAATAGCATTGAATGTTCACTGTTAACAATGACCTGAAAACGGATAAAAATGCAATTAAGTCTGACGATACATTGGCAGAATAGTTTCTGATTATCTTTATCTAAGTGTAGGCTATCTTTGAGCAGGCTTCTAAGGTAAGAGCAAAGTAAGGAACATGGTGCACCAAAATCTAAGCCTAGGCTGTGCTATTTAACCCTGCACATTTCGTCAAGTTCACCTCTTCCTTATCGTCAAACGTCATCATCTCAGTGACACTCAAAAACACTATTTTGCAAGCAGCACGAGCTACTCTCTCAAGTAGCTAGCTTAAAATAGGGATGACAGATAGCCTATAAATATCTGTCAACATACATGAAAACGGTGCAACAATTTAGGCTAATCTCAGATAATTATCCTATTATTCTCTGTGTGGTTTATAGCCCATGAAGATGCTTGCAGATGTCAAAGTTGTTCTATGTTAGTATTGAAGTGAATAAAATGTGTAACTCCGCTGTTTAAACAGTCGTGTGTAGATCAGAAGTTTAAACGCTAGTTGTGACGGCGCAGTCAACCAACATCACCAAATTAGAGGATATTTCAGCACTATTCACGTGGACAGCAATTAGAGGATATTTCAGCACTATTCACGTGGACAGCTCCCCTCAAGAGCAATGTACTAGTCGACTTCACGCTCTGGTCATGTTTGGAAAACAGTCGGAAAAACTAAACGAATGACCTTCAGATGAATCGTGGAAAACCCTCGTAAGTGCATGTATCCATAGTTATCGGGGAACTGGGCCCTGATCAATGTCCTTGCGCTGTCTTTAAGCTACCATCTGGGGATAGCCTGCATCGTTGCCATGGTCTCACCTCTTCAGAGATGCGTTATTGATTTTGGCCTAGTCAAATTGGCCACAGACTAGGCTACTCTTCAGCCAAGGACGTGTCGAGATATGTCAGTAGTAGCCTAATGTCAGTCAATACTGCACAGCTGCAGTATACACGTCCGTGTACACACCATGCATCTAAATGAGTGGCAGTGACTTCCAGAAATATGCCTACACGACATACGATGAGTATTGTTTTTAGGCTACACTGATTTGGGGGGGGGAATGAAATGCTTCATCAACTAACCTGCAACGGCAGTCTGAAGGAAAATGCTGACAGAGCAGTTGGCTGGGGTGACCTTTAAACCCTGACCTCCACCTTTCCTAGAAGGCCTTTTAACTGATTTTATAACATACAATAAGCATCTATCAGTTGAAAGAGTTAACTCTTGTGTGTTTTGAATGTCTATTGATTGCTAACAGAAAGTTTTATTCCATATCATGGATAGTAGACCTAATAGTTAGATATTTTCTGCATAAGCCTGTATGCCCCACTGATCTCAAGATAATAAGGATTCCCCAGTTGGATTCCTATCCAATGACACTTAAAAACAAAAAGTTTTTCTTCTGTTTATTTGTTAGCTGTTTGTTCATCGCCTTCCAGCTTCACTGAGGGCAACCCCAAGAACCCAGTCGTTCAGATGCCAGACGCCATCTTCTGGTCAGTAATTGAAGTTACATGGGTGTGGAATTAAGTGTCCATTTTGCAATAGCTAAAATCAACAGCAGGTAGCGGTTGCATATGATTAGCTAAAGTATTTATTTATTATTTTTTTTATTATTATTCTGTCTTTATTTTAGCATACTTTTAGCTTTGTTCTTTACCCATCATTTAAATTAGGGCACATTATCCTAGTATCCTTATCTCCCAAAATCCTCATCTACAGGCCACTTGAAAGAATAATTTAGATTAGAGTGCAAAGACTACCTGCTAGTCAAAAAGTGGATTATCAACTTATCTAATCAATTTATTGTGTGCCATCATGAGATTGTTTTCTCTCACCTCAGACGCAGTTAGGTTATCACATATTTGTACACTCTTACAATACAATAATTCTAATCTAACAATTTTCCAATATTTTTTTATGTTTTGTTTTAGGGACAACAACACAGTTTGTGTTGTTTCTAACACATTCGTTTTTAAGAGTGTAGTTGCTATTGCCTGTCCTTTTTTGCATACTGTGCCTAGTCATGACAAAGAGGTCTTTGGCTATTCCAGACTTGAAAACAAAAAATTGTATGTGCTCTCAGTTTTCCAAGACGAACATTGTCCTCTTTTGCTCACATCAGCCATTTCGTCTTGTCCTTTCTGGGATTTCCATTCAAATAAATGTTATTCATGAAGGACTGTCTGTGACTCAGAGAACTTTTCAACAGAGACAAATCTAGAGGAAAACTGTGATCTGTACAAGGTCATGTACAGCCAGGCATGTCACAAAATGATCAAAGCCGGCATTTTTTTCATTGATAATAAGTAACTAATTGAAGAAATACCAATAGAATGGCAGGAATTTTATTTTATTTGCTATATACGCAGAGATACTGTTGTAAAACATGTAGTGAAATGGCAAAGAAAGATTTAGAATGGCCTAAATAAAGAGTCTGAGGATGAGAGGTTTTTCTGACGCTGACACAGTTTTGTATGAGGATGACATGGGTTTTTCTGACGCAGTGTTGTCTGAGGATGACAGAGGTTTTTCTGACGCAGTGTTGTCTGAGGATGACAGAGGTTTTCCTGACACTGACACAGTTTTGTCTGAAGATGACGGTTGTTTTCCTGAGTCTGACACCTGAGTCTGAGTACGATGAGAGGTTTTTCTGACGCTGACACAGTTTTGCCTGAAGATGACAGAGGTTTTTCTGATGCTGAGGCAGTTTTGTCTGAAGATGACGGATGTTTTCCTGAGTCTGACACCTGAGTCTGAGGATGTCCTAAAATGTACACCGTAGTACCTGTGGCCACTCTCTTGCCTTTGCCTGCAGCTCGCAGTGCTCCTGGAAGCTCCCTCTCTGACACGCCCCAATGGCTCACTGCTGGTCTGAGTACTTGGCAAGCATGGGCAAACTCCCCGTAGGCACTCAACTTGGTGTCGAGCAGCAGCACACAGTCTACTCACTCTCCTCCTTCTGCTTCTAATCATCGTACCCACCATGGTGCCTCCTCACGCCTCCATTGTGAGATGGGATCAGCATCAAACCATTGGCAAAGCAAGCCATTCACCTAGCCCTTGAAGAAGACAGGTAGAGGGGATTTTACCGCAGATACCTTACCGGGCTATGCTCTTAAAGCACCACTCATTGGCCACTCTCAGTCACTGCAGCCAGCCTAAAGGCCAGTACACACCAAGTCCGATTTTTTGAGACTGTTCCGAAAGTTTTTTTCATCAAATCAAACTTTTTCCTCAGAGTGTAGACTGATTGGAATACATGTGCTTAATAACCTGCGTAATTATGGTATAATTTGTTATAACAGTTCAGACACAATCTGTATTGATGGACAATACAATGTCACCGTTCAGCTTATGACATTTGTTGGCATTTAATACCGGAACATCTCTCTGATAACAGGGCTGTGACTTCAGATTCTCAATCAAAACAAGCAGTGATTTTTAATAAACTTTTCACACTGCAATTAGATGAATTAATTGGCTACAGCTGGTGTTCCCGTCTTCCTAATTAACAGGCTATTAAGTGTAGATGTGACATTTCAAATAAATGCCAGACAGAGCTCAATTTTATTTGTGCCCCCATTTAGTGTTAACATACACTTCCATTTGTGCTTTTCCAGGTGTGATATTTCCTATGTCCACTCATGATTACATAATTAATTTGGCATGAGGCTAAAATAAATATTACAAAATAAAACACAAACAAAAAATAAAACAGAACATTATGTTAACAAAGGCAACTAAACCAGGCCAATATTTTTTCCACATAACATGGTGTTCCATGTTCAAAGCCTGTTCAAAAGACAACACCATAACCTTTATTCCCACCCACACCAAGAACTCTTTTCTCTGATTTTCACAAATAAACCATCTTTCAAAAACTCTTTTTGTGTAACTGAAATATGTCTGTGACGAGACCACACACACACAGTGAGAGAGCACGGATACGTTCATGATGAGGTGTTCAAATTGATGTGGTCATAGTGCTGGAACAGTCATTATACACATCCAGTGCGGAACCATTTCCCCTCTGGCAGACATTTTGATTCTTCACTTCCATTGGGCAACATTTTCACCACCTCTTCACCTTGGCATCTTCCTTGACCCTCCAGAGCATCAGCTCCATGCACGCGGTCGCATTCTCACCTGTATCATGGCCGTCCACTGTACGGCAGGGCAAAAGAGAGGACGGTTAAACACACCACTGACGACTATGACAAAGGATGACAAGTCCTGAGGTGCATTCAAATTCACAAGCATAAATAAATAAATATATGCAAACAACTATATGTTTGCCTTTGGGTTTTCAACCAATGTTTGTGAACGCTCATAAAGAGTTTGAGGAAATAATTCTCCACAACCCACCACTCCATTAACTCATAAAGAGTCATTTAGCTTTCAGGTGAAATTTCAGGATGAACCTAAAATCAACTAAAATCTTTACAGGTGAACTTAACGTGACCTCCTCTAAACTTTTAGAATGCGCATGTCCAACAGTTCAATGTTTCAGTACTTCCTGTACTGAAACATTACATTTCACCTGAAAGCCAGATATCCCTAACTTTGGGAGGGTTGGAGGGTTACCGTTGAGATGGAACGTTACCACAAAGTCATTCACATTTATCTGATTAGAGAAAACATGTTCACAGTGAATGTTCACATCTGTTTAAGGAATTTGAACACACCTCTGGTCACCTGATGTTAGTTATTAAATGGGACATCATACCTATCAGACCTGCTCTTTTTTACAGTGAGTTATAGTGAAGTCAACTGTTTGATGGAGTCTTTTCATAAAACTATCTGTGCAGCCACACACTCCAGTCTTGGCTTATTAACATGAGACACTTAAGATAACAAGCAGCATTATTGTAACTAATAGCAGCATTGTACTATTCAATATGACAACCACAACCATATTCTTGCCCCATGCATTTCCTGTGTACAACTTCACGCACTTCATCGTAAACAACCTGCATACTGTATACCAGTGCTCAAGTCAGGTTGTGAAGAAAGTAAATAAATAAATGAACACAAAAACGGCAAATGGCTTCAGTCATCCACAGGGAGACTTCAATTTCACTCCTCTGTGTTTCTGCCTGCTCAGATCCAGCAGAACGTACCACTTTCCTGGATGATCCTTCTGAGGTAGTCAGCAGTGAGGTGGTGCAACTCCAGCTTGTGTGGAGGCCCCAGCCGGTGAGGGAACACCACAGAGGTGTCCACGACGACACCATGAAGGAGCTGCAATGGGTAGCAACAGTTGTTATAGTGACAGACAGACAGAGCCACTAAATGCAGGGCTATTTGAATTATTACAGTTGACTTGACACAGGTCTCATCTAGGTATTAAATTATGCATTTTTCTACAATACAATTCAGCTACAGTATGTTCATCTATTGATAACATGTTCTCCTGCTTTATCATGCTTGTACAGCCGTGGCCTACTGGTTAGGGCTTCGAGCTTGTAACCGGAGGTTTGCCGGTTCGATCCCCGACCAGTTCACGGCTGAAGTGCCCTTGAGCAAGGTACCTAACCCCTCCCACTCCCGAGCGCCGCTGTTGGGCAGGCAGCTCACTGCTCTGGGTTAGTAGGTGCTTCACCTCACTGTGTATTCACTGTGTGCTGTGTGAGTTCACTAATTCAGGAATTGGGATAAATACAGTGACCGACTTTCCCCTCACGGGATCAAAAACATATATACAGTATACTTATACTATACCTAGAATTGAGCCTATATAATTGGCAGTGTTAACACTCAAGTTCCTGTGGCCCAACAAGCATTTGGAAAAGGTGCGATGACCAAAAAAAAAGAAAGAAAGACGACTGACTATCAAACACTCACTTTGATGGCACAGAGGTCATTCTCCAGCTCGTGGCCAATCAGGATGGTGTCTGAAGTGATGAATTTCAGAAGTGTGTTCTGCACATCCGTCAGATGGACACTGGTGGCCCTCACATCCTTCTCAGTGACACCAGAGAATCTAAACCACACACACACACACACACACACACAAAGCATTTACATTTCTTAATCTTGCAGACACTTTTATCCGAAGCAACTTACAGAAAAATGTTGTTCAAGCTACAGCACAGAGGAAACCTTGGCCCAGAACGACTACTGCATCCATCTATACTAGTAATAGAGGATAAGAGTGCCGACATTATGGCTGCCTTTCATTCGTGTTTTATATATCCTCCCTTCCTTCCTCGGTCCTCACTCTCACTGACCTAGATAAAGAATTATGGGGCGGCAACAATGGGATAGTCTATCCAGTGCTAGCTATAGATCAGTAGGACCGAGTCTGGAGGACCAAGGATCGAGGAGGGATGTTGATAGAGGCCCTTTAAGTGCTAGTCAAAATGGGAGGTGGTAGAAGGAGGTAAGTGAGAGCCTGTTCACTTGATTTGTCTGGGAGTATGGATGTACCTGGTGTTGTAATCAATGACCTCACTCTCTGGCTGGACAAAGGTGTCGTAGATGACCTGCAGGCTGGAATTGACCACAGTCACTCTGGCCAGCTCCAGACCCTGCGTTGTGTAACACTGAGAAGAGCATGCGAACAAGCAAAGAATTGATGGAAATACAAAAAAATAAAATAAAATAAAAATAAAATACAAAAAATGTATTTGAATGCACTTCAACTTCATGATGATAATGAACCAAAATATAAAAACAGTGTGTCAGCTTGTACAGTATGTGTGCCTGCATGTGCTTAAATGGTAATACCAGAGCCCCTTTAGGGAGAGCCGGTCCACTTCCTATTAACTCCATTGTACCGGATTGTTCCTGCAATCTGTTGAAATTCCGCTACGGGCGCTGCCGAGCAAGTGATAAATGAATTGTGGTCTATGGAGCTAAGCGGCTAAAACTCGTTTTTTTCACAGTTGACAACTTCATTTCTTAATGTACATTGTCGTAGTAGCTACCTGAGTATATGTTTTCCACTGGAAATGAAATAAAAAGTCACTCATGGGGAGCGCTGTGGCGCAGCAGGCTACAGCGCTCATACCACATACGGGTCCGAGTGCCCACGGGGACCCAGGTTCGAGTCCGGCCTGCGGTCATTTCCCAGTCCCACCCCATCTCTCTCTCCCACTTACTTCCTTTCTCACCCTTCACTGTCCTCTACAAATAAAATGCAAAAAAGCCAAACAAAATATATAAAAAAAATAAAGCAATAAAAAAAAAAAGTCACTCATGTCCTTTCTGCTTTTCATAGGATGGGCCGCTTTCCGCGTAACATGCTAGCATTTAGCTCATGGATGCTGATTGGTCAGCGAGAACTCGCGACCGATTACGACGACCGTCGTGAAGCTGAACCTTCTTTTAGGTCTATGGCCGTAAAGTGGTTCGCTTTTGTGTCACGTGACATGAAAACTTTGAAAGGGTTTTTAGGAATAACAACGCATTGGTCAGCTAATTGTCAAGTCAAGTTATCCTGCATCGCATGCATTAATGCAATTTTAGGAGAAAAAATTATATAACGACAAATGTGGTATTGGGGGCTTCAGCTCCATTGCTACCCATTCATTCATCACTTGCTCGCGATCGCCCTCTAGTTGCAGTACCATGCGGAAGTATTTAGCCAGTGGTCCTTCTCCCCTTATTAGACATTCTCTGGTAATACTAAACATGTGCTTAAATGGTAATACTAAATGGTCTGGTGAAACAAATTCTTTATAGGATTATATAAACATGCAGTTCGCAAAACATAAAACATTACAAAAACTCATATAGAAGTGTTTCTATACTTGTTTCCTAAAATATGACCAAATACTTTGTGACTGACGTACTTCTAGACATACATGGTAATGAAGTTACAAATGTTCCTTGTTAAAACAATACTTAATTGTGTTAATTGATCCCAACAATATAAAAAAATGTGTCACTATGCACCCTAATAACCAGCAAGATGCAGTCATACGTGTCCCTAACCACCAGTAAGCAGCCGAAAGTGACCACTGACTGAGCTCCTCACCATCTCGCAGTCTATTGCATAGACCCCTGGACAGCACCGGCCAGACGAGCTTGCCGGCATGGTGCTAACGAAGCCAGACAGGCTGCAGGCGTCGTGGACATGAAGCTGTCAATCACAAGCAGATCTCGTACACATAAACATATAGTTCACTTCATATAGTTAACATATACTTTGCATGCTCTACATACATTTAAAGCGCTTTGGGTTGCACTCTGGGTTGCACTTTGAGTGCACGTGAAATGCGCTATGTAAATAAACACTACATTACCTTACCTTACCTTACATATAGTTGCACTACTCACAATATTTTTCCTCATTGTTTTCATTGTGGGAGTACAATAAATCACCAAAAGATTTTTTTTATATATATACCTATTTTTAGTCAACTTTTACCAAGGGTGCCAATCATTCTGGAGGGCACTGTATATGCTTCACATATGTGCTTCTAAAGTACTGTACACATGTTATGTCTGAGTGTATGCAGTGTGAGAGAAGCTGCTGTTGAACCTTGAACACTTGGCACCCGGAGGTCCCCGCCGTGGCCTCACAGCAGCTGTATCGGGACTCCACGCCGCCCGGCACTGCCATGGCAACAAGAGAAACCAGCATCAGACAAGAGGCCTCCTCTCAAAAGAGTTTAGCATTGGCAAATCAACACACAAATGCTCTTAGTAAAAGAGAATAGGACACACACGGACACACACCCCTGTTTTCAACAACTTTTCCATAGTGGTAGGTGCACTCCTCTGTCCGAGTGTGCTTTCCTGTTTGGCTGACGGAAAAGGTTGATCCACAACGGCAGCAGATTCTTTTCAACGCTGTTACGACAACAGAACATAGCTTTCCTTTACACACACAAATGCTATCATTTTTTAACTATGGGTCTTTGCATTGCATCATAAGCATCGGCCCATGTTGTGGCCCATAATTCGGCCATTTTAGTATTTCTTTATTCCTTAAAGGTTTAAGTGGATGTTGCAGTTACCTACCGTCAGCCATGGTCTTCTTCCTCTCGCCATACTGCATAGCATAGCCAGGGCGGCCAGGGTGTTGAGAAGGGTAGCTGTTTTTCCTTAGCGTGTCATCAGACAGGATGTGCTCCTTCAGACTCTCATGAAGAGCACAATCTCCTTTACAAGAGGGAAATAAAACACCAAGGTCACTCCAGCCAGAACCAATTAACTTTTTTTTTTTTTATCCAGAAATCCAATAATACTGCATAAATGCAGTACAGTGCTGTACATCAAATGGGTTATGAAACACATAAAACAGACACAAAAACGTTTTGTACTCATTGTGAGAAAGGATTAAACAATTACATAACAAAACAAAACCAAACCAGGCACATTCTACTGATAAGGAGTGGTATGGACTGGTAAGTAAGATCATAGAACTTATACATAACAAAAGACAATAATAGTACGGTAAAGCCAGAGCGGTCATTTAGCAGTCAGGACAATGCAACCCAGCCCCTGAAACTGTCTGGATATGGCATCTGATTGAACACCTGCTCCATGAAGCGCACAAGCTTTGAGTGCTATGTTGCCCTTGGATTCTTTTGCCACATTCTCTGTTCCACCTGCCAAGCAAAAGACAACAAAAACAATTTAAACTTTAGACCATTCACAGAGTACAACAAAGCAGTTTTGTGTTATTTGAGTCAAATGAGCCTCATGAGTAGACATCTCAACAGATTAAATGTAATTGAACAATTTTGTATTAAAGGTAAAAGAGATAAAACTGCTGTTTTGGCTGATGTAGTTTATGCAGAGACCAACCTTTGGAGGGAAGACTGTTTTGGCTCCTCAGTCTCTTGAGGGCATTCACAGCTACACTCAGATACTTCAGTCGGTTGATGCTGCGTTCATACACCGACTTCTCCTCAACTAAAGCCTGTAAAGTACAGTTCAGCAGGTATTTCATTTAGTGAACATTTCACTGTGCTTATCTTGATGAATGTGAGTAGATCACATACGAATATGTGGCAAGAGAAGCATTGCTAGTGTTGTGTGTGCAGTGAGTGCATATTTTTTACAGGGAAAATATGCACTCAGCTTAGATCATACCTTTTCAAAAGCTTCAGGCACAGTGGCGGAGGTTTTCAGGAACTCTTCAACAAACAGGTTGACATACCGCTGCCTTATATTGTGTGGGACCTTAACCCCGACTTCACTTTTCTCTTTTGCTTTGCGTTTGACTGGCACCGACTACAGAGGCGAGATACAAATAAACACACATCAACAAAAACAAACTGTCAACTGTCTATTTAGTTTTCATAGGCCTCTGAAGTTAGCCTTGAAAAAGGCTCCAAACACTACCATCTTTGCCCATAGGAGGAGATCTGAATCTGCTTATATGGGCAAAGATGGCAAATTTGGGTCCTTTTTCTAGGCAAACATCAGAGTTATATCGTCAAAATGAATAGATCAGACAGTAGTGGGCATCAGGCTTACTTTAGCGGGTGTGAGGTGTACAGCCCGTGGCATCACTACGGGGGGGGACAACACAGTCACAGGCATAGGCACAGTTACAGGCATATAGTGCCCCTGGGGGAGGATGAAGTGCATGCTGGGAGGCAGCTGGACGGTGGTTCCGACTGGTATGATGTTAACACATGCTGAGGAGATTTGAAAAAAAAAGACTGTTAGTTCTGCATGCATCCACATACAGTAGGGGTTTGGTTTTACTGGACCTGGAGTAACGCTAGTCCTAGACTACAAGACTTGATTTCAGAGCAGACAGAAGTGCCTCTCCTTTCTACACCCTCCCTTCCGTCCTCGATCCTCGTCCTCACTGATCTAGATAAAAAATGATGCGGCGGCAACAATGGGATAGTCTATCCAGTGTTAGTTATAGATCAGTGGGAACGCCCCTCGAGGATCGAGCATCGAGGATCGAGGAGAGATGTTGAGAGGCTCACTACTGTACATGTCCAGGAAACCTGAAACCAAAGCCATCTTTTCACACTTAAAAAAAAAAGAGTTCCTCAGAACATCTATGAATGATACCATTTTGTGGAAGGCTGGGGTGTGAAGTGAACTGGGCGTATTTGCTGATATGCCCGCTGGAGGGGCCCGGTCCCTGGATGCTCCTGATCGCCGTGGTTACCACAGACGGCTGCCGATGGACAAACTGCTGCTGCTGCGGCGGCTGAGGCCTTCTCACAGGTGCTGAGGTCATCAGAGAGGTTTCACCTCGGAGGGGGATGAGCACCTGTGGTTTGGGTTTAGTAGTGGCCGCCTGAGTGGTTAAAAAATATACCAAGAAAACATATAATGAACAGTCATATAAGCTCATTATATAAAATACAAATTAATATAGAATACAAACATTATGTGAATGTGCAACTACAACTACAAATGGCATTTCAAGCTAGAGAACAATACAGAACAGCAAGAGTTTCACTTTCCTCAAATCTTGGAGTATGGGCCATTCTTTTCTTCTGTCCATTATCCATTTTCAGTTTCAGGTCAGCCTCTGCAGGTTTACCTGCTTGCACCTGAAACAACAAGTAATGAGTAGTACGGAATCTGCTTTCAGCCCTCCCCCTTCATGGAAAGCTATTGGAAAAAAACAAAATATCTTTCAACTTACAGGGGAAGCATCCTGGATGCCGGAATCACCATCTTTATTTGCCTCCATAAAAATCTTGTAGCACTCTTCCATCGGGTCACTTTCAGACAAATCCAGGTCGGAGTAATTGAGCTCCTCCTCCTCAGAACTTGGCACGATTTCAAAGGTCTCCTCTTTTTCCCTTATTCGGGGCACTGTGGTTGATGCTGGTGTATGAAGGACAGCAGGGGCTTGATGGACATACCCGACACTTGGTTCACTGATTGGCTTCTTTAGCATCTGAAACCGATTGAGGTTTGATGCGGTCATCAATGCATCTTGACATCTCATAGACTGTACAGTACTCTGCCCCCCATCCAAGTGCTGTGCAGTCATGAATGAAGGTGCAGGGAGTTTAGAAGTACATGTCTCATTTTTAACATTTCGCACTGAGGTCCAGTACGAACCTGTGAAACAGTCAACATCCTGACCGCTACTCCTGGTGTTTTTTGTTGGAGCAAATACGGAAGTGGTGGTTTGGTGGTCAGAAAGTAGCAGGCTTTCTTTAGGTACCACAGTGTGTTGGATATGACTTTGGGGTGCAGTGGGGTGAAGAGGAAAATGGGGAATTTTGTTGGGCCTCCTCAGTTCCCTTTCTAGGCTGTCAATTTGTACCTGTATCTCTTGCTGGAGACTACAGAATCCCAGGTGTTCATTTTGATTAGTGACATCAAAGCCATTTCCAATCATTTTCGGAACTAGTTCCAGGTCACTTGTACAGCCAATTGTTTCACTCTGATTCCTCAGATCGTCAAGACAAGCAGAAAGGTCATCTAGAACATTCTCAATATTAGGACTTTTTTCACTTTCTTCGTGATGAGAACGTGAATTAACGTGGTTCATTTCTGTTCTCTCTCTAGTGGCAGGCAGATCAGCATCCGATTCTTGCCAAATTGAAGACGCACTCTCTCTGCTTCTGTCAAAGCAATGCATTGCAGTTCCATTTCTGGTCTTTGCATCTTCTGAAATTTCCGCGGGTGATTTTAGTAGTTCTTTCACACATTGTTCATTTGTCTGCAGGTTTTTATGTGTGGACAGTCCACTAGAGAGAGCTATACATTGTTTGGCCTCATGGGTTTCCTTTGAGAGAGATTCTGTGGGTTTAGTTTCAGTGGACACAGTTTGTGCAACTCCGTTGATACCTTGTGGATCCTCCTCCAAACATGGGACATCAATCACAAGTGTTCCATCATCTGAGTCATCAGAATGATGAGATATTTTTGTCTCTTGGTTCTTACTTTGATTATCCTTTGTCTTGCATTGCTCCAGTGAAATCTCTTTGTCTTTACACGGTTTGCCACTACAATCTGATAAAGTGCTTGACAACAAGCCAGATGAAAAATTTGAACAAGGGTCATATTCCAAATCAGTAAGTGGCCTAGATTTCTCCAATACATATTTTTTGGCACTTGAGTCATTTGCTGCAATTTTATTTTTACTTTTGGACACAGATGTGCACATTCTGTATTGGTCATTTTTTCTAGTCTTGTAATGAGACAGCTTTCTCTGTTGTTGCTCAACCTCACATTTGACTGATTCAATTTGTTTTTTTATCTTTTCAAGTTCCAGTAAGCAAGCGCCATTATCTTCTTGGGTGCTTAAGGTTTCACAAGAAGTCTCATGGTGCCTCTCAACTCCTAGACACATAAAATAAAGCATTACGATCACAACATTTCCAACAGATGCAAACTGTAGTGAAATCCAAATCTAAATCTTCGGTCTGACTGAAGGGCGGTTCAACACTCAACCTGTTGACACACTGTATTGAGCGACTTACCTCGCGTGATTATGGGAGAAACATTCCCATTATCTGAATGGTCTCCATGTTGGTACTTGCAAAAGGGTCGATTACAACGACCGCGTTGATAAAGAGGACATTCAAATTCAGAAAGGAGTGAAGTAGAAGGAAACATTATTACAACAACGTAATGTTACGTTTCAAGTCGTGTTTCAAGTCAACATTTATAGGGTCCACCGCGTTTTTATAAAGGACGTCGAAATATTGGCGGTGGGACATGTGGAGGAATGACTGAAGGCGGAAGAATCGTGGGGATGAATACTACTGAAGTGACAGGTCAGCTGACCAACATAGGTTCACTTTGATAGAATGCACCTGTTGTTAATTACGATGTGGGTAGTGGAATTTAACTGGCAGGTTATCAGAGGGACATGGAATAACACAGCCGAATAACACGAAATTAGGCTGTGCGTAATTCCTAAGACATAATGGCGTAATTTAAGTATTGTTTTATTTGTAAATCGCTTTTTAATGCCACAACCATAATACGCCTGTCTATATTCATGTTCCGTATTATTAATGCAGCTTTACCTAATTATGATTTGAATCATAGGTCACTCAGTATAATGACACTAATTGCTACTTCTTAAATTCCGATGTATTCCAACATAGCTTGTTTTAAATAGTAGGCTTCACGTGAACAATTTGTGGTTCTTAAAGGTGAATAGTCTACTCTTGAACCAAAGGCTATCTCAACTTCACAGGTTAGCCAAAGTTGTGCTGAGAATGCAAAACTCTCACTTGCCACCATGTCTAGCAAAGTTACTATAAATTCTTGAAGAAACAGAAGTAGGACATCGTTCCTTCAAATGTGCCAAATGTCAGCCATGTCAGCTGTCACACATACTAGAAAATAGAAAATGACTGACTGCACAACCACTGAAGGAAATTACATGCAGTTATGAGAGTTAGCGGACAGAGATACAGCGGTTACAGATACAGTGCAGTACAAGAATATGCCCATGTGTCCGAAATAATATGCGTGCTTTGCACGCAGTGATGAGTTCATGTTCAAAAGTTTGCATTTCCTACGTATGAATTCTAAAGTTTACAGTTATTTTGTGTAAAGCCTACAGTAGCCCAAAGTGCACTGTTACATACAGGGGGCACTGTTAAGGTACAGTCTCCATGATCTTTAAAATGTGCTTTTTTCCCAAAATGCATTCTGCTGTACAATTTTGTATAGCCTACAACTCATTACTTTTCTGTCAAGATCAGTATACGAGCAGTGTCCCTATGTCATTTTGGAGTGAGAGGCAGTATTGGAGCAAACCTGTACTGTTCTGTTGTTGGTGGAGCAGCAATTGCCTACTGTCCCACACTACTGTCTTGTGCCACTTGCCTACTGTTCCCTTGCCACTTGCCAGCTCTACCAACTCATTAAGTTTGGCACGGAGCAGCAGGCAAGTAGCATGGGACAGTGCCGTGGGCCAGTCAGCAAGTGGGTGGCAGGGGACAGTGCTGTGGGAGCATTAGTCAAGTGGCAGGTGATGGCAATTTTGATACCAGTCAGACCAAGGGTAGGCGAAATCAGGAACAGTTTTATTTGCAATGAGTTTAATTTACAATGATGCACATCAAAGGAGATGGCGTTGGTCATCCCATCTTACATGGACTACACTGAATCAGACTGATTGGTGGCAACCTGGCAATCCGGAGCAGATACAGCTACTGACGCAACCATGCAGAACAGTGAAACTATGCAAAGTCATAATATTCCCTCTTCTCTGTAAACACAGTCACACACAGATAAACAAAAAGGACAGTACAGGAAAAGAATGAGACTAACAACAGTCATCTCATATGTGGAAGAACACATAGAAAAATCAGGACATAAACTAATGAATAGAAGAATCGTAAGTTCTGAATCCAATATACGCTCATATGGGTGAATGCAGAAAATTGTAAAGTGCTCACTTCTGCCCAGATTTTTACAATCGCTAGATGACAGAAATGCTCATTGTTTATATCGTGTTTACATGGACACTTTTAATCTGATTAGAAATGGAATAATGCTGGAATTGGAATAAAAATTCTTTCAGAATACAAAAGTTTGAATTGGAACTAGAAATGCAATTCCAAGGAATTACCAGTGCATGAAAATGCAAAAATAGATAGATAATGTAGATATGGTTACTAAGGTGTAGCTAGGGTAAACATGGTGGTTGCATAGTTTACAGAGAGTTGATAGTGTGAAGGTAGACAGTTTAAAGATGAAACATTCCAGTTCTAACTTAACTAATGATTTCTATTCATGTTAAAATGTTGATTAGCTAACTTAGCTAATGAATTCTAGCATATATGCTAAAAATGCTAATTATGCTAGCAATGCTAACTTTACTAACAATGCTAACCAGGTTGATTAGCTAACTTAACCGATGATTTCTAGCAGTAATGCTAAAAATGCTAACTATGCTAACAATGCTAAATTTGCTAACAATGCTAACCAGGTTGATTAGCTAACTTAGTTGATGATTTTTTGCAGTTATGCTAAAAATGCTAACTATGTTAACAATGCTAACTATGCTAACCATGCTAACTAGCTAACTTGCTAGTGAGGACTTTTATTTTGAAACATTTGTTGCTAGGGTATCCATGGTGGCCACTATCAGGAACCAAGAAGTTACTGCAGTATAATCATGTTGGTTGCTATGGAAACGGTCATAAACACTTAATTTTAATGGTTGCTATGTTGGTTGCTAGGTACATGGAGGTTTCATGTAGTTGACTGGAGGCATAGTTGATGATAACTGACAGTTGGAATGGTTGAACAGTTAAATAGTTGAGTAGTTTCAATGGTTAAATGATTTAATAGTGTATTATTGCAGTGAGGACTTTTATTTTGAAACAGTTGTGGACAGAGGAAACAGTTAACAGGATATGTAGTCTTCAGAGAGATTGTATGCTTAAAGCCAGAGAAACTGACAGTTGATACAGGTGTAATCAATTTAACTGGCTAGTCTTAGGAGAGCCAGAGTGTATCCTTAAAGCCTGAGACAGAGTAAATAATTTAAAAGTTGAATGTAGATAGTCTAATTAATGTTGATAGATAGAGAGTTTAATGGATGTTGATAGACAGTTTAATGGGTGGATGAGTCAATGGTCTGAAGAAGATGAATGGATAGAAAGTTGGATGGAATGTGCCTTATATTCTTGTCGAATGGAGACACAGCTCTCTACTGAGAGTAGTGGATACAGATACAGGTGTAATCAATTTAACTGGCTAGTCTTAAGAGAGCCAGAGTGTAGAGATACCTGAGCCTGAGACAGAGGAGATTGTTTAAAAGTTGAATGTAGATCGTCTAATTGATGTTGATAGGCAGACTGTTTAGAATGGGTGGATGAGTGAATGGTTTGAAGAAGATGAATGGATAGAAAGTTGGATGGAATGTGCCTTATATTCTTGTAGAATGGAGAGACACAGCTCTCTACTGAGAGTAGTGGATACAGATACAGGTGTAATCAATTTAACTGGCTAGTCTTAAGAGAGCCAGAGTGTAGAGATACCTGAGCCTGAGACAGAGGAGATTGTTTAAAAGTTGAATGTAGATCGTCTAATTGATGTTGATAGGCAGACTGTTTAGAATGGGTGGATGAGTGAATGGTTTGAAGAAGATGAATGGATAGAAAGTTGGATGGAATTAGGAAGACTTATGTTGATACAGTTGATGGAGGTTTCATGTAGTTGACTGGAGGCATAGTGGATGATACTGACAGTTGGAATGGTTGAACAGTTCAATAGTTGAGTAGTTTCAATGGTTAAATGATTTAATGGTGTATTATTGCACTGAGAACTTTTATTTTGAAACAGTTGTGGACAGAGGAAACAGTGAACAGGATATGTAGTCTTCTGAGAGACTGTATGCTTTTAGCCAGAGAAACTGACAGTTGGTGCCCAGGTGGCCGGCCACCTGGCGTAAGATTCTAATTGCTGCCGTGATGTCATAATGAGCAATGTTAAGTCTATGGGGGAAATTGTAATAGTTTTTAACTAATAGTTTAAAAAGTATAAAAGTTACAAAGTTGAAAAGTCATAGCACACATGTCATAAGTAGGGCCGGGACTTTAGCGCGTTAATTACGATTAATTAATTACACAAACATTAATGCATTAAAAAAATTGACGCATTTTAATCGTATGCCTATTTATTTTTGCACCGCGGAACGTTTCTCACTGGATGAGTTTCAGACGGACCGATTATACTGGAGCACCAATTAACGCGCATGAGTTCGGTTCAGACCAAAACAAACCACAGTGGCACAGTGAACATGAACAAAGAACATGATGTGACCGCGTTGGTTGGCCCCGTGGATGGGAAATGTTGTTACAAAAAACGAATGGATGGAAGCGTAGATAAGAGCATGGTTGTGTGCAACCTATGCAACAAGGACGTATCACTGCAGGTATCACCTCAGTGCAAAACATAAAGCAGCTAGCTGCTAGCGTGGACAAAGTATTGTGATACTCCAGACACTTGAGGGAAACCTCGCTTTCTTTATTAAACAAATAGCAACCGAGTTGCTGTTACAGCCACAACTCACGCTTATAACAGTAATCCACCGCACCTAATTCCGTGTCCAACTTTCATAGACCTAAAAGAAACTTCACACTCAGAACCGCATACAAGCACACACGCACACACGTAAACTCCGCCCCCCAGTTCCCCTTAAAGGAACACAACAATTTCATGAACTCAACTCAAGGTAACAGGTGACACAATTAACAGGATATCACAGTATTATAGTTTACAGAAGGTCTACCTATCTATAGGCTACATGAATTTCTGAAAATGTACTATTACTAAATATGGTATTGCTACACTTTATGGCAAAAATTGCACTGGTCTGTTGGACTTATTAATAAACAATATTTTTGTTGCTTAAGCTTAGGCCTATGTATTCAGTCATTATCCAATAGTAGGCTATACTAAAAATCCATGTGAAAAAAAATACTTCTCACTGTTCTCAGGTCATATATTTATATACAATTAAAATGCGATTAATTTCGATTAATTAATTACAAAGCCTCTAATTAATTAGATTAATTTTTTTAATCGAGTCCCAGCCCTAGTCATAAGTAAGACCTACGTAACGCAGTTTGAATGAAGTTTCTACGTTAAACGGTTCTAGCTGATTTGCGTGCGTTAGAAGAAGAATAACTAGATGTACCGCAAAGCGATACACAATATGACCGCCGCTCAGTCCTGCACATTCTCTCCGCAAATATCAATCACGCTTGTGTTTCCATCGCCTACTCCATCCCTACTGCAACTTTTATGTATGTAAATGAGTGTGTGCATGTGTGCGCTTGCTTTTGTGTATGAGTGCTTCTCTGTCTAGTGTGAGTGTGTGTCTGCTTGTGTGTGTGTTTAATGTGTCTCTGAGTATATGTTCACTGTGTTCTCTGCCGTCACTGTCACTCCAATATCAGATAACACACACACACACACACACACACACTCACATGCGCGCGTGTGCACACACACACACACACACACACACACACACACACACACAAACACACATACACAGGCACACACTCACACACACACACTCGCACACACACACACACACACACACACACACACACAAACACACATACACAGGCACACACTCACACACACACACTCGCACACACACACACACACACACACACACACACACTCGCACACACACACACACACACACACACACACACACACACACACACACACACACACACACACACACACACACACAAACACACACACACAGGCACACCCAGAGAGAAAGAGAGAACACACACAGAATACACACAGATAACACAGACACAGAGAGAGAGAGAGAGAGAGAGAGAGAGAGAGAGAGAGAGAGAGAGAGAGAGAGAGAGAGAGAGAAAGAAAGAGAACACACACAGAACATGCACATACACACATATACACACATGCAAACACACAGATGGGCACACAGAAACGCACCCACACACTATAGTACATCACACACACACTCACTTCTCAGCTCCGGTGGTCTCACAAAATGTACTCAAAGATGTGTGTGTGCATGTGTGTGTGTGTGTGTGTGTAGGTGTGTGTGTGTGTGTGTGTAAGGGTGTATGTGTGCATGCGTGTGGGCGTGTTTGTGCATGTGTTTGTATAATGTTTTATGTACATGTGTGTATGTAGTGGTGCGTGTGTGTGTAGGTATGCGTGTGTGTGTGTGTGTATTTATGTGTGTGTGTGTGTGTGTGTGTTCCTGCATGTTTGTTGCACCCAGAGCAACCATTCTCTTTTAAAACATATTTGGAAACTAGTTGATTAAAGGTTTCTAATGGTGTCACTTATATGTTTCTAGGACAAAAACTAGCAGAGATTGAGATGTTTGGAACAGTTTTTGAAATCCCCAGGGGGGGATTTAGACTCCAGATAATACCACCATCTACTGGCCGATGGGTATACAGTCCTGAATGTACACATAAATCCATTTATTTTATAGCCCCCCATGGATGAAATTCCACAAAACTTGGCATACTCCCAGAGGGTGTCAGGTTAATCATACACATGAAATTTGGTGCAGTTCATAACATCTCATCTGAAGATAGGGGCAATTAAAGCAATATTACATTGCATTTTCAATTTTTACGATGGGGGGGCAAATCACAAATGACTGGTTATAAGCTAAGTTGATGCAAGCTCTAGAGAACAACATACCATAAACATTTTGTCATCCTCGGTGCCACGGTTCAGGTAGTTATGTAGGAAAAACTGTCATTTTTGGGCTTCGGGCGGGGGCAGCGCGGGGGTGGAGTGACCCCCGGGGACGAAACGAAAATTTTCCATAGAACTCTACTGGGGCTACATGCCCACCAAGTTTCATGCGCTCCGGTGTTGCGGTGTCCCGGGAATCGTTGACGAAAAATGACGGGAAAAAAGAAAAAAAAAAAAAAAAAAAAAAAACTTTGACAACAACTATATGACCGCTTCGCTAGCTACGCTAGCGGCGGTCATAATAATAAGAAGAAGCCTAGGAAGAACAGTACAGTGCATTTTCATGCACTGTAATGAAAGAGGTGGTGTATTCTGCTCGTGTTCCGATTGAACAGCCATGTACACAGACAATCTAACCGTTCGCTGTATCTTCTGAAAGGAAAGTAGGCAACAACAGCTATTCCGATCAATCGGAATAGAACATACTCCATGTAAACAGATGCCACACATTTTTCAATTGAATAATTTAATCGGAATGCTAAAACAAATTCTCCATGGAAACCCACCTTGTGTGGATTGGTGGATCATCTGACAACTTCCAGGATCAGCCAATCGTCATGGACTGGACAACACCATTGGCCATGGGTGATGTGGCACCTCACCGGTGTCTGATTGCCAGTATGCCAGAAAGGTTTTTCAGCCAGCTCATATATTTCCGTTGGAGCATCAGTTGTGTATTACTGTAAATGGCACCTTCTGTTAAATTCTGTTCCTTTTGTGTTCACTTGGACACTGAATGTCTTGTTTATGCCCAAACAGTGCAACTCTTTATTCAACTTTGACACGCGCATAAATCCTTCAGCATCTTAATATGCTCAATCACCAGGTGCCAAACCCAGCCAGGTCCATGTAAACAAGCACTAAAACAAAAGCCACTATACAACACTGCTGACGTTCCTCCAGAAATATATGAGCTGGCTAAAGAGCCTACTTGGCATACTTGGCAATTGGTTTGTTTGTGAAAACAAGAGTGGAAGTGACCACATGTGGATGCATTTTTTTTAAGATGGCAGCTGCCCACTGAGTATACATTTGGCTGAATTAGCAAGCATAGCTTGAGCCTTGAGCTGAATGGAGCCGGAACTCCCTCCCTTTCCCTAGTTCTATGTAATATCTCAATGGCTTGTACTGTCTGTCCCCTTTAAGGACTGTTCAAGCATAAAAGAGAAGCCATGTCCTTGAACGGCCTGTTGTGGCCTGGAGCAAAGAGTATCATAAAGGTGACTGTCTGCATGAGGAAGACACTCTCCCCCACATAGACCTTAGCATCCTACCTTCACATTTTTTTTTATTTTAACTAGGCAAACGTATTTTTATGGTCATAAACAATGTATTTAAAGACATGAAGCTTAATTGTTGGAGTCTGATTTAATACAATTTAATATTTTGTGTTGCATTCATCTAAAACAAATCAAATATATGCACTCATCAGAATTTCTTATTGTATAACACAAAAGTTTAAAATTAGTGATGCTCTATTAAGTTAGTGTTACAACTTCCCCCCACACAAGCATTCTTATGATACATTGAATGAAATAACTGTTCATGCATACATAATGTGTATGGATAACTCATAATATTGTTCGTCCATAGTGACAGCTTGGGTGCCTCCCAACATCTCTCCTAGATCCTCGAGGGGTATCCCATTGTTGCCGCCCCATCATTCTTTATCTAGATCAGTTAGGACGAGGATCGAGGAAGGAAGGGAGGATGTGTAAAATACCAAATGAGAGGCACCCCATGTGTCTGAATCACCTTTGCTTCTCCCATGAATGCTCTGTAACTAATGTTTCATATCTCAGCTTCCACACACTGGAGCACTGCACTGCAGGCAGCTTTGTGAAACTCCAACCAGAATGTTGAAAGCAGCTGGCTTCTAATGTCCAGCTCAAGGACATGTCAACATGAATGCAGGGCAAACAGGGTGCAAGCCTGTGTCCTCCGGGCACAACATGTCTGTTACAGTACATGACCTGAACTTGGGCTGCATCCACAGCTGCTGTGGCATGCTATGGCAATAATATAATATCAGTGCAGAGGCAGACAGTTTTCAGACACTCCGTTTCTCATAGCTGGGGTAGCAATGGATTGAGGTGTTGCCAAGTGTTGACAACTGATAGCTCGAGGCTGAAATTATACAGGGAAAGGATGCGCAGAAAATAGCATCACAGATAATATCTAATTAAATCAGTCCCATCCTATGTGTCTATTCAAGTACTGTGTAATCTGCCAGACACCTGCCAACAAGGTGCCACGTTTAATAGAGGTAGATAATGCTTACCAGAAATGTTTAATGTATGGAGTTGTCACCTCTAGCAAGATTGGAAACATTTAACAAGCATTCAGAATGCTTACTATTCCAAAAACGCAAGAGAGAGAAATTCAAAGAGAAGAGAAATTCAAATACATACAGTATATCAACTGTCATAAAACACATCATTAACAGTCTTCACATAGGTTCATAGTTGGAGCATATTTGATGTCATTTGGGAGTCAGGTTCAATGTTGAGCTCCATGTTTGGTTCTATGAATGATGAATTATATATCGTATTTGGTGAAAAAAAGAGTGGATTATATAAAATATTACAAATATTACTGTGCACAATAGATATATTAAGAATTAATCATTTCTTTCCCATGCATAATGTTGTCTTAATTGGCCCATTCTAGACTGCTGGTTGGGTTACCAGATAGATGGAGGAGGAGCAGCTGTTGACCGCAGGAGAAATCTGGATCCAGCCATCACATGAGCCAACATAATCAGGATGGGTGAGGTAAGTCGACCAAAGCAGCAGTAGTTGTGTTTTGGCAATGTTTACCCACTATATCTGATTTTCCACATAATGGAATACATTGTACTCAACATCTAGCTACTGTAGATGTTGGGATTATCAATTAAATAATCCATAGAGAATCGTCTAATGATCAATTTCCTGAACCAAGGCAAAAGCAAATGTTATTTATTTTATCCAAAGAAACATGTCCAAGCAGAGAGGTCGATGAGGTCCTCAAATTCTACCGTGAAAAAAAAATGCTGTGTAGATTTCAGTTCAAGTGACTATTAGAGGTGGATTTTATATAATCCATTTAAACTTAATTGTCTCCACGTTTCATGTCTTTTTTGTAGCCTACACGTATCATTTTGAGGAATTGTTACCGCAGCAATCATTTGGAGTGTTATTTATTTAGGTTTATAATAAGAGGAATTCCGTTGGCACTTCACCTGCTCAGGCCACTTTGGCTCAAGAACCCTTTAACCTCACTACTCAATCAGAGGGCATGAATCTACCACCACATGCTGTCGCTATGGAAATGCGATTCTTGACATTCTTGTTCTCTTGGATTCCAATTTAATCTTCAGACAAACATCACGATATGTGGGAGACATTTTATTTCTGGGAATGTTATAAGTGTATGTTCTCGGAGCTCTACAGTATATGGAAATATATACAGCAATTAAAATGGAGGTCTCTGGGGTTTTCTGTGACAGAGATACAGTACATTCCTTGCAGGATAGCCTGGCAGTGCAATATATCCTATTTTGATCTCTGTAGACATAATGACAGGCTAAAAAAAATGTCTGTCAACTGTGAAAAGATAAATTTCATTTCTCACGTACGAGATATATTAACCTCAATTTAGCACACACTTCTCAGTCCACCAGGCAGCCCTTGGGCAACCGCTGTTGAAATCAGTGCAATTGAAATCAATGTGAATTTATAGTTGTCCGCTCAAGTCTCTAGCCATACACAGTCCTATATCTGCATTGACAGCCTTGCCTCCATATGTAATCAACGGACAGGCAAGCAGTGAGATTCCTCTCCTCAAGCCGAGCCAGAGGCCTGATTACATATATGTGACCATAAATCCTGGAGCATGGATATCTTCAATTTGTCAAGAGTTTGTTTTTAAGTCTGACTTGCCCAAAAGGATTCAGGCTACTTCCTCATGGTATCCTAAAGTTTTGTACGGAGACCCATTAGATGCTGAATCACTCATCCAAATGTAGTTACTGGAACCTCCCCAGTGCTTCTGTTTGATTGGAACTAATGTATATCGCTTAGCCTGTTGAACCACTACCAAAAGATTTTTGGAAGGTGATGATGTTTTAAATGTCTCCAACAAAGTCATTAATCTGTCGTGGTGTGCAGTTTATGTACTCTGAAGTAATTAAGTATACCGATGCAAATGAAACACTTAGTGCGATACTGCTGTAATTTGATGCCCATACAAAGCCTACAAGACATAACACTTGTGCCACAATTTATCTTTATCTCGAGGGAAGGATTAATAAAACTCCTTCTTAAACCGGCAATGGTGCCCAGATTTCGCTTAACATTCATGCTGCAAAACCATATTATGAAGACGTAAAGCATAACAGTTGGAAATATATATATATATAAAACGAGCCATTTTAGCAGGCTAGTTTATCTTGGTAATAATATCTTCCTTGTGCTGCCATTTCCCTGTGAAGCCATTGGGGACCGGCCGCCATCTCTTTTCCGGTCACCTCTATTGAAAGCCCATCAGCGCGTTTTGTTCTCCGGCTCCTCTGAGACCTGCCAGGAGGAGCTCAGGAGGAGGTTTCCGCGGTAACGCTCGCCCGTCTCCCCTCTGTCTCCTTCTGGGGATTGAGCCATCAACACCTCTGCCGGTGCTGCTCCAGAGCGTAATTGTATCGGTGCGCATAGTCTGTGAAAGACTCTCAGGCCGTGGAGAATCGCATTAGGCAAGGCCCTTTCGCAGCGGTTCATCCAGGGCTCTCTCCTCTCCTCTCCTCTCCTCTCTTCTTCCCTCCTCTTCTCTCCTCTCTTCTCCTCTCCTCTCCTCTCCTCTTCTCTCCTCTCTTCTCCTCTCCTCGGGAGGTTTTTTTTTTTTTCCCCCCCGAACAAAAGCTATGATGAGCTTTATATTGACCATATAGCATTTTGTCACAGCCAAGTGACAAGTAGACAGGATGGCACTTAACATGCATTGATTCGGGCTCTCACACCACTCACTCCCTACACCACACCATAGCATATCGTGCCCTCTCACATAAATGTCATGCTGGAGCTGTCCTAAGTGATCCTATATTCCCAGATCTTAACTGACACCAACCATGTCGGGTGATGGCAAAGCAATAGGCCCGTTTTAATGAGGCAAAACATTGTTCTTGCTCCACGTGTCTCGTACGACTACACCGTTGTGTAAGCGCGCAACCGGCGTGCAATTCGGTGTCCTGATTGGACATCCACATGTAACCCTCCACGTCACATGACCTTTCTGGGAATTACTTGTGGCTCGCTCAGGAGAAAGATCAAACTTGCGTCGAATGAGGCTGTGTCTCTCTGCCATGATCCAACACTAACCCCTGTGAGCTTACACTGGGTTTTCATCTTTCGCATTTGACTCCCACTCCTGTGTCATTGTTTCACATACTGTTGCTCATCTCTGATGCTCTGTTCCTTGCATGTGGCAGTGAGCTTTTTTCAGGGAATATTGCCTCATTTTGCGGTTTTTCCCCCCCTTTCATCTGAAAATGCTACTGTTTTCTTTGATTATTGCTGCTATACCATGTTCAGTGAATTCCTGTCTTGTACTTGCACATGTACTGTATTCCATGGTGTAGGCCATTTATGAAATATTCAGTGGATTTCTGTTTATGCAATGTTTGAAAGAAGCCGGTGCTTTCTAGGCTGCTTACAAAAGCCTAGAAAATAATAAAATAAACAAACAACTCTTATCATGTGTGCCTAAATCAATAGCGAGCATCGATTGTTATGAAGTGCCATCAAATTTTCTTCAGTTGCCCTGTGATTCAAGTCATGTAACCTGGAGATGATTCATTGGGGATTCATTGCACAGACATAATTTGAACATTATCTGTCTGTGTGGGCTGCAAGGCCAGTACCTGGCCCCCGATGGTGAGACAGAAAAAAAAATAACACCATTATGTTCTGTGCACTGTTGGTTACCATGGTGAGATGTTCTATTGATGTTGGTCAGCTTTCATGTTCTGAATGCTTGTTAACAGACTCGGCACAGTGCTAGAACAGCCTGCTTACCACTCTGTTTTAGAATGTTCTGGAACTTCCAGTCCCTCGTCCTCACAACGTTTCTGTCTGCTTCTCTGCCCTTCTTTTTTTGTGTACAGAAATATGAATACATATACTGTATGTGTGTTTTGTGTGTGACTGTGTGTGGGCAGCTTTTATGCCTTTCATCAGACGAGACATTGAAGAGTGACAGGAAGCTAGTGGGAGAGAAATGGGGTGGGAGTTGAACTCGAACCTGAGCCCCTATGGGCACTTCATGTGATATGAATGCTGTAGCCACTTGCGTTATAGTTCATGAACCCCCTCTTTTCCATCTTTCTGTTTCCTGTCTTTACTGTCTTACTCTTTCTTTCTTTCTTTCTTTCTTGCACCCTTTGTCTCTCTGCATTGAGCTTTTGCCCTGATGAAATGACCAGCAGTCATCATCTTTGGTGTGGCCCAACCCGTCTATTATTATCATTGGATCTTTTACAATCACTGCATCCGCATGACATTTTTACGTCAAATCCACTCACGGGAATCAATCAGGCATAGGGCGCATTATTTTATTCCCATTAATCTGAGTTATAAAACCTTGACACAGGAGACTTGATTCCATTTGAAATTTACAGCCCATGGCGAAGTCGAGATTGTGGATGTAATTTTCAGCATTGTGCATCATGCATGCATGGCTCTCGCCACACACCTGCCGTGCTTGTGTGTGTGTGTGTGTGTGTGTGTGTGTGTGTGTGTGTGTGTGTCCACATTTCTGTAAACACAGATTGTAAACACAGATTGCATGCCCAAATGTTCTCCTTCTGTATTTGCAAGCTCGTGCACATCCCGTATGTCTATTTTTCTGGCTCTTTCCAGCTGGACACCTTCACCAGACACTTCTGTGTAATAATGAGCGTGCCTGCTGTTCACCACATCTACCACTTGGTGGCGACACAGACCACTCCTGTGGTGTGTGTGTGGTGCACCATCTGTGGCAGGCTGCCTGATGCTTTTCCTCTATAACATTTGTCAGTCAGTTTGGTTTGAAACCGCAATACACACTGCATTACTGTAAGGGCCATTCACAAGCACAACAATGTTGAGAAACCAATTTCCCTTCAGTTTCCCTTCGAAAACATTTGTCTTCACGATGATGATAGATACTGGCAATGCCCGTGGTAAAAAGATGCACAATACCCATCCTTCCTCAGCAGAGTCATTGCCTATCTGATAAGCCATACACAACCTATAATACTTATAGGTACTGGGGCCAAATTGATTTTCCTTTCGCTTCATTTTTTTTCTGAAATTCCCTGGTTATGTAAACTCATTACTATTGGCTAGTTGCCAAAACAATTGACTGCTATTAATGTTTGTACATAATTGTGTTACGTAATCTCTGCTGTGCTTTTTCTAAAGACAACTGGGTGGGATGACAAGCACTGGCTCCAATCTCTCTCACACACACACACACACACACACACACACACACACACACACACACACACACACACACACACAAGGTGCAGTTAAACCCATAAGTATGATGCGACAATACAATATGGCATTCAATTATGATAATTTTGTTTACCATTTACCGAGTATTGAAAAATTTCCAGGCAGGGCGGCCCCCGTGTGGCACTATAAATTGTCACTCAAAGATACCCGGCGATGCACCCCTGGCAAAATTAATGGCCTTTCTTCAATTACCTCCATAGCTTCGAGCGGTTGTCAGCGTATATCATGTATGCATGTATATCATACATCTGACGAGTGTGCCTCGGCGAAGGGTGTACATTAAGGGGACGATGAATGACTCCCATCCTCCTGGCCCTGAGTCGGAGCCAGCGTCTCTCACGCACGCGGTTGGGCTCGGAGCCCTGAGCATGTGGTGTGTGTCATGGCTGGGGGGGGGACGAGGAGCCCCGGGCTCGCGGCGATGCCGTCGCCGCTGCCGCCGCATGGTACGACGCAGCACCGGCACCTTGGAGATGTGCATCGTGGGTATTTGAGCGCAGACGGCATTCATCACGCCGGCGCGGCCCTACTCGCTTGTTTGTTGTGCTTGGAGCCCGTGCGGTAGTCTATATCATGAGACACGAGCTGTCAGTCATGAATAAGAAGAAGGGGAGAGAGAGAGTAAGTGAGAAAAAAAGAGAGAGAGAGAGAGAAAGAGAGGGAGGGGGGGAGAGGAAGAGGAAGAGAGAAGGAGGGAGAGATAGAGAGACAGAGTGTGTTGGAAGGAAGGAGAGATGAGAGAGGCACTGCATGTTTAATGTATGCATGCTCAAGAGTGCAAGATGGGCCTTTTGTGAATGTCATTACCATGCTAATCACAAACTCACTTTCCTGTGGAGAAAAATTACCCGTGCAAAAACACCTCTCTGCATCGGCTTGTGAAATTACCTTTCCGTGCTTCACGCCCGGCGTGGCGAGGAGGACCACCAGATGGCAACAGAGCTTCAATCTAGCGTCATCTCTCACAGATAGGCTGGGATGATGCAAGAGATGATCTGCCCAGAGCACTGCGGAGTCTGTGGCACACAGTGTTTAAAGGGTGACATCTTGCTCACAACAGTAACCCGTTTTTTTCTTTTCTTCCTTCCTTTCTTTCTTTCTTTCTTTCTTTTTAAACATGTCAACTCAACAAACAGCCAGAGCCAGCTTTTGCAAGGAGGATTAACATACAAGAGAGAAGGATAGAGAGAGAGAGAGAGTGAGAGAAAGAGAGAGAGAGAGAAAGAGAGAGAGAGAGAGAGAGAGAGATGGAGAGAAGGAGAGGAGGTGTGAGAGGATTTAAAAAACATAACATTCAGTCTGAATTTGAGAACAGGACCAATAATTGTGAATCCAACCTATGAAGATAGGCAAACGGACTCACCACGCAAGTAATTTGTCACCAGTCGATTAGACAGCCTCGGCATGGTTCGAATGGAGTGGTAAACTTGGACTTGAAAAGCACAGTGGGTGAGAGTCAATGAACAATCTGTTCCACAGCGATAAGTCAAAGGAAAATTTGTGTACAAGGGGCATAATTTGCACTACAAAGAATGTCAAAAAAAAGAGAAATGTTGAAGCCAAAGGAGCATGGCTTACTTTGTGGTACCCAGTCGTTCTATGTGTACAGCTCCTCAAGTTTATATTTCTTATGTTATCAAAACACTGTCAGCATTACTGCCGGTGGTGAGCTCTTTAAAGCAATCAAATCAGTGTGTAAAGAGGCCACCTAGAGATGAAGGGGCCAAGGCTCTTTCAAGCATGCTACATGTCTGCACGACACGACACGACACTCGCTTCAAAATAGCTTTTTATTCTCTCTGTATGCTGGGACTGTGATGGAACTCTATTTCAGAAGAACGCCGGCATCTGAGCTGCTCTTTTTTTTTTTTTTTTGGACAGGTAGATTGCAGCTAGAGAGGAGAGACAGAGATAGCCCGGTTTGCCAACAGCACAGAATGGTCCGTAAACATCCGGTGAAGTCATGCATAATAATGTGTAATTTCATGCACTTACTGAAATAGAAAAGTAAGCAAGCGTGTCGTGCTCTCACGATGCAAGTTCAGTATAAGTTCACATTTTGGAGGAAAAAAAAGGAAGATGTACAGTATGCCAGAATGTAGCGACTGTCCATCTGGGCCTGCAAACAAAGACTGTACAAAAAAAGGACATTTAGCCGCCGTGCCTGTGAATAAAATGGCAGCTTTGATGTGCTACAAATAACACTTATCTGATGTACAGTGCGCAGCGAAACACTCGCTCTATAACACGACTCGATAGGGAGCCGCCGCACTAATGAGTTTGCACTTCTATCTCGCTCTGGTTTGCTCAGTCTTTTTGTGCCAAGGCCTTTGAGGGTTCACTGTGCCAACTATTGTAATGGCTTTCTCATTGTAACACGCAAAATCACCCGTACCCCCCCCCCCCCACCACCACCACCACCACCACCACCACCCTCTTGCCTCTCTTTCTCTAGGAACTCGGGAACTCCAGCGACACACATTTTTCACGTGGGAAAGACAATGAGGCCACGGAAAAAACTTGAGTGAATTACGGGGCGCTTGCTGCGATTATGAGGAATTAAGATGACAAAGACACGGGCATGAAAAAAAATCCTGTCTCAAAACGCTCCAAAGGGATGCAATTAGAAAATGGCACGGCCGGAGCCCAGAAAGAGTAACAAGTCAGAGAGTTATTTCTCTAGAAGCACTTAGATAGAACATATTGTTCAATTTCCCACCGCACCCACAACCTACAACCCACACCCACACCCCACCCCGCTCTTTCTGTTACTGGCTGTGTTAAGCAAGAGAACTGTCTGACCATAGTGAGCCCTGCGCTTTAGTATGTGTCTCCCTCCGCCTTTTGACAATTACCCCACACCTACTGGTGGTTTGTACCCATATCCACACAGGGCGTTATCATCAGAGTTGGACATGGTACTGTTGAGGCGGAGCAAATCTGGGCAAATCTGTGCAGACAGTATGTTCCCACGGGCAGACGTGCCGTATTGATTGCTTTCTTTCAGCTAAATGAAACGTTTATACATCAGCCTGTGTGTGTGTGTGCGTGTGTGTATTTCTGTGCACGAGTGTGTGCGTGTGTTTGTACTATAAATGCGCACAAACATACATGTGTGTGTGGGTGTAAATGCTGTATGCATGTGTAAATATATTCCATATGTGTGTTTGCTGTATGCGTATGTCTCTCTGTGTGTATTCTATCGTATGTAAAAGTGTGTATGTATGTGTGTGTTTATGTTTATGTTTATGTAACTGCCTGTATCGTGTAATCATTGTTAAAGAAGAGGGACGCTAGAGTGCCTGTCCTTCTCCTTGACTCCCTGCTTGACATGCAGCAGAGGACTCTGACCAATCCGTTCGGAAAGAGAGAGAGAGGTGGGGGGGGGGGCATGGGGGGTGGGGGGGGGGGGGTTGTCACGCGCGGCGGTAATGAGTCCATTGGAAGGATGCATCAGCGGCAGACACTGCGTTTGTTACAGGCCGGGGAAACAGACAGCAGTCATTTGCTGCCAGCCACTCCATATCCTTGTTGAAGGCCCAGCCTTGTCCACTCCCATCTATTCAACCATTAATGCTGTGGAATGGACCGTGGGGGGAAATAGAATAGCCCTCACAGCAACTTTGTTCTGGGCTTCATGGTGGTGGGGTGGGGTGGGATGGGATGTGGGGTTAGGAGGGTCTTTGTGTCCTCTTGGTTCCAACTCTTTTGCCTTGATGTATTTCTTTCTCTCACACACATTCTTGCCATGTGGACAGCACACACACCACACACACACACACACACACACACACACACACACACACACACACACACACACACACACACACACCAGCTAGAGACATACAGACATTTCTTTGGATATGAAATTCGGTAACAATCCAAATTAGCTTTTAGCATCTGCACTGATGTGGCAGGCATCACATCTAGAGGGACCGGTATACAGTATATATATATATATATATATTAGCACTGGACTAAAGCGTGTTACAAATGCTGTTGCCATTACTGTTGATGCTGCTGCAGAAGATGGCTGTAATGGCAGATGAGTATTTTTGGAGGGATAGTTATAACTGCGACAGCAAGCGGCTTAGGCACGACAAGAGCGGGCGAGGAGCTAAATATGTGCGCGCTGACAAGAATATGATGCAGAGTGCTGAGGCCACAGAAATCTCCAGACTTGGGAGCGTCGGAGGAACTGTTGCAAATCACCCATGTGCTCAATACATACATATATACATGTGCTCAGACACACACATACACACACACACACACACACTCTCTCTCTCTCTCTCTCTCTCTCTCTCTCTCTCTCTCTCACTCTCTCTCACTCTCTCTCACACACACACACACACACACACACACACCCACACACCCACACACACCACTAGGCCTTCTACCTTTGGCAAACACCATAGAATGCAGATGCAACCATGGCTCAAGGTTGTTGTGCTTATTAAATATATCAAGTTAACCACTGATGTCATTGATCAAAAAGCCAATTCCAGTTCTATTATTGTGTTAGGGGGAGGGGGAGGGGGGGAAAGATTGCAAAATGACTTTGCGAGGGTGCAAGCACTTGGTAAACATATCTTAGATCCATTAGAGGGGACCGGGGAGATTATCAAGACTGGGCTCCAACAATTTGTGGGGATTGTTCTAAAGACACTCCCGGTGGCGCTGACCTTGCGTTAAGGCTTGAAAGGCGATGGAGGATGTGGCAACGAGCCATTCCACCCACCTCTACCTCTAATTGCTCCTTCCCATCTTCCAGCCACCCCCCACAGCCCCACCCCGGCCCCCCCACCCCCCGCACACACACACACACACACACACACACCCACACCTCCCACTGCGCCACCCACACACACCCCGTTATGTAATCATTTATCCCTATCAATGCCGGCGGACCCTTAGATAAAGTCCAGATGTACAGCACGCTTAATGGCCCCCTGGGATATTGCCGGCCACTGTTAATCAAACCATCTCCACTCCATTATAGAGATGCAGTGGCGTGCCCCCTCTCCTCATCAATTTTCATATTTAGAATTGACGGAGCTGCGGAATCTCCACCCCTCTCTCTCTCTCCACTCAACAAGGTGGGGTGGGGTGGCGTGGCGTGGCGTATCGAGAGGGCCTTGACCTTAGTGTATGCACCACACAGCCTTGACCTTAATCAGAACGTGTTCACACGCGATGTGTCGAGTGCTCTTGCTCCACTCTGCTCCGTGTTTGTTGCTCAGTGCACCTGAACGTTAACACGCCGTAAGCGTTGCGTTTTTAATACTCCACGCCATACGTGCACTGTAATTACTGCTGCATTTTCCACAGTTGATTGGTTCTGCGTCAGCAGAATAATTAGGGAATGGTTGGTACAACTAATCTTAAGCTGTGTAATTATGACGACGTGCAATTAGTCATTACTTGCATTTGTTAGATGCCATGGATAACCTCATACTGTACACACACAAACACATATACATACAAACACACACACACACACACACACACATACACACACACTGACAAATTCACGTTTATCTGGATACTGCCCCCTCACTCATCCATATGAGAAGCCTCATAAGTAGTTAGCCCTAGTATGTCATTTTGAAAGGTTGTTTATTTATAGTTCCTGTTCTAGTTTCTGCATCTATAACCATAACAGGTTTGTTTATGATAGTAATCCATATTCCCATTATGCAATGTGCTTTCGCATGCCTGAAAAGGTAGAAAGAAGTGCTCATCTCTTTGGCCCGACCCCCCCGCGGAGTCTTAGCATAAATAAAATATACTCTGGGTTTTATTCCCAAGCACCAAATCCAGAGAGTGCTCTCACAGGTTCTGTGTTGATTTTCAGAGCACACCCCCCCACCCTTCCAACACACACACACACACACACACACACACACACACACACCTGCCTCATCTGCTATACTTGGACACTGGGGCAGTACTCCATAGGGTTTTTTTTGGCTATAGTATCTAGCTCTGGTAGGCAGTTTTGCTGAGCTGACTTGCAAAAAAATAACAGCTAGCAAACCTCCCCCATAAATATGCTGAAGACAGTTAGTTAGCAAAGCCACCCTATTTCATGGGACGTTGATTACTAGGCTCCTCGCTCCATTGCTGTCCATGTTTTTGCACCCGCTTCTCTGCTTGTGTCTGCTCTGTGTCTCGCCTGCTTGCCTCGCCACAGACAAGTCATTGAAGTCACAGAAAAAAAGATGGTGTCTGTCTGTAGCATTTATTAAAGTGAGTAAGCCAACCGGTAAACAAGCACTGTGGCGGCCGTCCACCCCTTAGCAGAGAAGTGAGGTTGGCGAGGAGGTTTTTTTCTTTTCTTATCACCTGTTTGTGCTCACTGAATCAAAAATAGCTTTGCTCTTTGTCTTATCTAATGTTCTACAGTTGTGGGGAGATTGACATGTCATGCTTTGCTGCTTTCCTCTTAGCCATTCTAAGCTTCATATTCGCCTGTATTTGTGGTACTTAAGACAGCATTGTCTCAGTATCTGCTAATCCTCAAGGTATCAGGAAACCAGGAAAAATCAGGAAAAGGCGGTTGCTTGGTTGCTTGGTTGCTTGGTTTCCATGGCTCTCCTCTTGCCCTTCCTTCTCTGTCTTATCTTTCCCAGGTTTCAGAACTAACATGTGAGGAGATGGAAGAATGACAAGTATTTTTCTTCAGCTCTGTTCCTTTTCCCCTTCTTGAAGCCGTGTGTGTGTGTGTGTGTGACTGTCCTAGATTTCAAATGCTGTCTCAGAGACATGCAATCACCATGGTGGCACAAATCCAGTGATGTTGGATTTGTGCGTTGTTTGCAGCTCGAGAGTACACTTTGATGCATTCCAGCAACATAAGCGCCAGATCCTGACAGGCGTCCACAGCTCAGGGATATGTATATATAAAAAAGCCAAAACAAGCAAACAACTGATCGAAACCGGTGCCTTGCATATAGTGATGAACATGACACTTAGCTTCTGTGTCAGTGCCAGGACAGGCTGCCTACTGTAAGAGTGTTTTGGCGCCGTGTTGTCTTTTAACGCTCGGCTGTAAGTGATTGTGTTGAAGCCAGCATCTTTCAGTGCAACACCCCCTGAGCCACCGCTGTATTAATAGTCGGAGCCGTTCGAACCTGACAACCGCAGCAATTCGCCGGATGAGATGCTTGAACTTTGACAAACCCCTCGGCAGAAACCCTGGGTGTTGTTTGTGATTAATTTTTTCCCCCTCCTGAGAGCCACTGAGCTGATGAATTGAAACAAATGAAATCCATTCTGGTCAGTCACTCATTCATTGTGTTGATTGCTTCCAAATGTTGCCTCTCCTTTTTTACCTCTCAAGGATTTCTTAAGGTCGCTACACCTCCTGATCACCTACGATCTTTACCAGCTCACTTCTCTGTGGAGCATCCATAGCAACCACACTTGTAGACAGTGTATCTGGCTTCTCAGTGTGCTTATGTTCTCTGCAAAACCAATTACCCACCCTCTGCGGTGCTGCAGACATGCCTATTAAGGCTAGGTTTGTCCATAAAGGTCACGATTAATATGAAAGCATTACCATTTTCATATCTGAATTCTCAGTTTAAGTGATACTCCCTTGCGGGATTGTTACCCAAGGTAACTCTCTCCTTTTCCTGTCACGAAACATTCAAAAGCAGATATAATGATGTAGGATGTGACATTTTTGTGCGCTACAAATGCTCGGTATAGTGCTAAATGAGGAAAGGATTCACCAAAACATTCTTGATGCTTACAAAAAAATGAATGAAATGTGTGAATCCGAAATGTGAAACCGTGTCTCTGCCAAAATTCATTATGGCTGTCTTCCACCTTGTGAAAGAACACCCCTCCTCGTGTTTGTCTCACGTACACAACGGCTTTGCAATGTCTGTAATTTGTGTGGCTCTCTGTCTTCTCCCCACTCTCCATTTTTATTGATCCTACCCAGTTGTCTCAATTTAGTCCGGCTATATCCTAAATAGCTTACCTCTGCTCTCTCGCCGCGGGTAAAATAAGAGCGTGTTGGTGTTTAAATAATAATAGTGAGAAAGAAGACTATTTGCAGCCTCCTCCACATCGCCGACATGGCTTATTTGCATTCTCAGTAGATTTGTATTTCAGGAAAAAAAAGAGAAAAACAAGAAAAAAAAAAAGTTTTTTTCGACGACCACGCACGTGTTGATGACAGATTTCTTCATGGCTTGATGTTATATTCTAGACTGCAGTGAGCCTCTCATAGATCTGTGGCATGCTGAATGAGTGGCCTATTGAGATTTGGTTTTGGTGTACCAGTAGACTCTTCATTTTGATGGAGTCAACATTGCATGTGTAAAACAGAGAAGGCTCCCTGCTGGAGTTTCAGATTGGATTCCTGTCTGAGGGAAAGTGCGCATCTGTAAGGTAAGGTACACGGAGAATAATTATGGTCCAAGCATGCAACCTTTTCATAAACCTCATTGCTGACAGGGACTACTTCAAATCTTTTATATAAGAGTCCCTTAAGGTAAATCATAAAATGGTTCGGACTTACTGTAGAAATGTATAAATACCAATACACGACTCTAAAACATTAATCCATATAATATCATTTGGTAACAAGTTGTGGGATTTAAAACATCCCACACATGCACGTCATTTGTTTCTTCGCATGACTGGGGACCAGGTATTTTCTAATTCTTCATTTATAAGAAAAAATCACTCACACAAGGATGACGTCTCACAGAGAGTTACAGAGAATGTTCAAAGACCAGACATAACGCATTTCCTCTCTCATTTTCCGTTCCCTCGTGTCTGACCTATTACAAAGTGCATTAGCAGCTAACGAACATCAATCACTGAAGAGGCACAAAAATAACCACGACAAATAAGCCGTGTCCATTATCCTGAGGCCTACAGTAGCTATAGCACACCAATAATAGTCACCACTGGTGAAGTTCTACCTGATGCTTAAATACGTGCTTGAGGCATTCAACATATTCCTGCATTAATCATCCATTTAAATGCACAAGTTAGCAGTTATTTTCCAGCCTCTCTCTCTATCTCTCTCTCTCTCTCTCTGTGAGCCTCAGCAGACTAACATTATTGTTTAAAAGATTAACAGTAAATCCGTCGCTGAATATTTAATGTAATTTTCATTGTTTAACACCTCCACTGCAGGAATGCATGTGTAAACCTAATGTAATTTCATGCCCCAAAACTGCACCGGCTCTAGCTGTGCAGAGCGTGCTTGCAGGGCCCCAGTCATTGTTTATCGAGGTGTTGCCACCAAAATGACAAAAGCTTTCACCGACCCTCTCACACACCACGCTGCAGTGACTGCTACTGAGACACTAACACGTTTCCATGTTTGTGAATCGTGTGTGCCTGTGTTAATGTTGCTCCAGTTACTTTGTTACTAGTACTTTGTAGCCAGGGGGAATACCCATAAGAACCTCGCTCTGCAGATCGGTCTGGCCAAGAGGCCATTGAAGCCCATTTCCAATATCCCTGAAACGTGGGCGGCGAAAACAATCCCACATCCAGCATGGACGTTTATTTCTTTAGCATCATGTATTGTTATTCATAGCTACTGTAGGCATATAAAATATACAGAAAGCATTTACGGTACATCTATCAGTCAAAATGCAGTAGCCTATTGTATTGCATATTTACAAATACATATAAACATTTCAAAATGAGGTGTAGTTGTACTGTAATGTTATTGAGTGTTTCCAGGACATGTAGGCTTAATTAATGTAAAGAGTTTTTCATATAAACTTAAAAGATGTGGACATTCCGTCTAAGCTCTGTACGTTTGGCCGGGTTTCCCAGAATCGTTAAGAATCTCTGAAGAGCTAAGAACTTAGGAGCGTTCTTAGAACATTCTTACAACGCTCCTAATAAGTTCTTAGCACTTAAACCCGGCCATTGTCTTCAATTCCAACAACTAGCTCTGCATTTTCATCAAAGTGCATCCAAAAATATCCATAGCATACAAGTACACTCTGCTTATCAGTGAGGTATTAACTGTATACTACACTTTGATGCATAATGCTCATTTGGAATGAAATACATGGCATGGTTGTCTCATAAATTTAAAAAATGTGAGACCACTAGTTGGATGATGTCACTTCCTTGAGACACTACCCAACTCCCCAGCCTCCCAGAAAACCTCTCCATTTTCAGGCGGTAGCAAAGCCGAGAGCCTGGACGTATGAGTTGTTATTTTCACCATGAAAGTACCTCGGGGAGCCAAGATTCATTAATTCCTTTCAGACCGGGAGCTTCATCTCCAGCTTTAAACTAAGTGTTCGCGATTTCTCTGAAATTAATTGGAGTGGATTTGCAGAGGAAGGCTCCATTTCATCAGCTGGATTAAAGGCGTAAGGGAAGACACAGGGGGAGGTGGTGCTGGTGCTGCTGATGGTGCTGGTGGTGCTGGTGCTGGTGAGGGGGTGGAGAAAAAGATACTCGACATCCACACGTGATTCCATGACGACAGTTTCCGTGTGCAACCAGTGGGTGTCATTCTCTAAATACGGGTTAAATTGGGATAGGGATGTGTGTGTGTGTGCGTGTGCGTGTGCGTGTGTGTGTGTGTGTGTGTGTGTGTGTGTGTGTGTGTGTGTGCGTGTGTGTGTGTGTGTGTGTGTGTGTGTACGTGTGCGAGTGCGTGTGAGCATGGCGCGTGCGTGCGTGTGTGTGTGTGTGTGTGTGTGTGTGTGTGTGTGTGTGTGTGAACGTGTGTGGTGAGGGTATTTTCAAGGGTGACGTTTTTTTTTTTGTTTTTTTCCCCTAGCACAAGGACGTGGGTTTTGGAGCTGGCATTCACTCCCTTGACTACCTTTTCTCTTTTTTCCCTCCCCTGCTCTGTGTTCTCTCTGCAGGGCTGGTGCCAGCCTCCCTAATATGAAGGCAGATGCTCCTCCAGCGCCTCTCCAAAGGCAGCCTGGCACAGTGGCGGGCCTTGCTAATGCCCATCCATTCATCTCCACTCTTAGGGAACATAAACACTTTGTCAGATGGCTCTTTCTCTCTGTCAGACGCTGGGCTGAACATTGTTAAAACAGCAAAAGGAAAGAAAGGAGAGGAAGGGACAGCAAGGGATGGTGAGAGAGGGGGAGAGTGTGTGTGTGTGTGTGTGTGTGTATGTGTGTGTGTGTGAGAGAGAGAGAGTTAGAAACAGGGAGGGATGGAAGAAGAGAGAGAGTGTGTGTGTGTGTGTGTGTGCGAGGGAGAAACAGGGAGGGATGGAAGGAGAGAGAGAGAGAGAGAGAGAGAGAGAGACACACAGAGATAGAGAGCGAAAGAGAGAGAAACAGGGAGGGATGGAAGGATAAAATGAGAGATGGAAGCTGAAAGAAACAGGGAGGGAGGGATGGAAGGAGAGAGAGTGTGGGATGTAGGGAGGGCAGCGAGTGTGCAAAGGAGAGAGTGAGAGAGTGAGTAAAGTGCGATGTGGAATTCTAAAATACCTGTGTTGTCCGCGCACTGTGGACCAGTCGGGCTCCAGAAACTCCTGTACAGTAGCAGAAAAAACATTTGCGCTAGCTAAATAAATGATGAGCAGAAAAGTGGTAGGCTGCATTCATTTCTGAAAGATTAAATTTAACACACTTTTTTTTTTGGGTGAAACAGGTTTTTATTGAATCATTTACCCCCAAGGCAGAGCATTATGGTGCCAAATAAAGTAGCACTTTGGAGTGAAAACTTACGATGTTCCTTGCTCAGAACTTTGAGTGTGCTGAACACTTTCTCCTCTATTTGTCATGGATGACAGATCTGTTTCGTTCTGGTTGTGTTCCCCTGATTTTTCTCGATTGGAAACAGTTATGAAAACACCTTCCACTAGTTCTGACAGTTTAGCTGGGAAGAAGAAGAAGAAGAAAAAGAAGTTGGGAATTGAATTGTAACCACTGCTGGAAAATAACCCCATGATTCTCAAATGACATAATTTCTTTATCGCTTACTAATCCATCGGGTTTAGCAAACAGGCTCAGATGAGGATCAAATCCTAATCCCCGCCGTCAGTGCACCGTGCTGGGAAAGTAATACAGCCCACTTCAGGTAACCAGAGAACCCACTGATACCGTTGAAGTTCACATCACAATTTTATAAGCGGAAACACATTTAAGTTTTTAGCAGGGAAAATAGTGATGCCCAGATCATTGCAACAACACATGAAGACATCCAGAGACTTCCTCAGAGCTATTTTTGTTCTTAACAGCCCATTTTAATGAATGAGGACCATCCATTTCTTTCAATCTGACCCTCGATTATAAGCCAATCATAAAAACGTATTGCAATCAGTACTCTCAACAGCAGGAGGTGAAAGAGTTGAAAGACAGCCGAAAGTCCAGAACTTTTTGCTTCTCAGCGTTTCAAACTTCTAATTAGTTAGCAACAGAGCCGTTGTTCAACTAATAAAGTTACACAAGCATGAATAAACACCAACAAAATAAATAAGCCTACCTTGCGCATCGTGTAATCATTAATTGGACCATATGTTACTCATCCAGTATATCACCTTTATCAAGGCTCACTGGGAGAAGGCTGTGTGTTTTATAATTAGTGGCTAAAGCGCTGGGGTAAACGTCCTCGTGTCGGAGTGTGAAATGGATTGGGAGCGGGCGGCTCGGTACCTCACGCTGGCGTGCCCTCCAGGGAGTGGACGAGGGCCCTGCCTGTCACACCACATCTCCAGTCACGCCGTCCTCGGGGGAGCCTGAATATATGATCACTCGGAGCGACTCGGATTCCGCAACGCTCGCCCGTTCGCTATAGGACTCTCCAGTGCCAGCGGGTCACCTCTAGCATTCCGAGAAGAGGGAGAAGGAAGGAAGGAAGGAAGGAGGGAAGGATGGGAGGCATATGGATTTAAACTTTCTCACTCTGTTTTTGTTTTATCTCCGACAGAATGTTTTGACTTTTTTTTGTTGTTGTTGCATTCGGTTACATCTCACACTGCTTTCATAACAGCAAAGACTTAAGAGATAATATAACCTCTTACATCCCCCCCCCCCTTTTCTTTTCCCCCCATCAAATCATAACCGGTCCTTAGAAACCCTCAAATGCCAAGACAGGTACTTAAGCATTCCAGGCACACTTTCTCCAAGCTTTCAGCAGACATTTCCATTCATTGCATATGATCGCTTGTAATGAAATGCTGGAATCATGACTACAGTAGATGTTATCATATCAGTGAATGTCAACCAGATCCTGGCTGCCTATAGATTTATTATTGCAGTGCAGAGAAAGAGAGAGAGGTAGAGATAGAGGTAGAAAAGGAAAGAGAAAGAGAAAGAGAGAGAGAGAGAGAGAGAGAGAGAGAGAGAGAGAGAGAGAGAGAGAGAGAGACTGCAGTTGCTGAATAGTGAGTTCCCAACAGATGGCAATGTTGTCTCTTTCAAATTGCTCACCAGCACCATGGTGACTCACCTTAATGCTGAAGAATAAAACGTCTCGGAACCGGAAAGAACAGGAGAAGCAAGGACCGAAGTTGTTAGCCGTGTGGGAGTGGTTCTGATTGGCTTAATTGCCAGTGGGCAGACCACATATTATCAGGCCGCTATAGCCTTGACCAAGATCTGATGTGGAGGAGCTCAGGCCAGTGATACAGTGCCAGTTTGCTTGTTTGTCTGTCTGTTTGTGTGTGGGGGAGAGAGAGAGAGAGAGAGAGAGAGAGAGAGAGAGAGAGAGAGAGAGAGAGAGAGAGAGAATGCTGCTTTCATACACTTCTGCTTGGTGGATTTGCATTTTGGTGGTTCAGCTGCGGCTCTTGTCTTGGCTCCCTTGGATCCTGAAAGCAGTGGCGGGCGGGCGGGCTCTGATTGATCTGGCCAGCCACTGTGCTCCGCCGTAGCCGTAGCGCTCCTCAGCTAACGAACGTCAGGTCTTGTTTACATTCCTGCCGACGAAGCCTCACGACAGCATTGTTGCATCAGCTCTCTCTCTCTCCCCTCCATTTCTTTTTAGCCCAGACCAATTATGCAGCAGGTGCATTCTCCAGGACAAGCACTGCTCTGCTCCTCTCTCTCCCTCTCTCTCTCTCTCTCTCTCTGTCTCTCTCTTTCTCTCCCTTTCTCTCCCTCTCTCTCTCTCTTTCTCTTTCAGTGCTCTGCATAGCATCATTCTCCTTTGTTAAACAGCATAGCATAATCCCAGTTTCCCTCTCAGCCAAGGTCATGACTTTAATAACTCTGCAATGCAGATAAAAATCTCCAGTGGTGTGTATAAATGTACACACACACACACACACACACAAAGACAGACATGCTCCCCTCTCACAGGTTTTGTTTCTGCTTTTTTGTCCTCCGTCAGGTTGGCAATATTGTCACGCATTATCACCTGGGTAGGACTGGCGGCGTGCAGTGTGTCACATGACAATCGGCCAGCCTCGGCGCGGATTCACTGGGAGACGGAGATAAGGTTGGTGGGGAGATAAGACATCCTCCTCGTGGATGATCAAGCGTCGACCCACGTGCCTTCCTTTTTTTTCTTCCACGGGAGGAAATGAAAGTACCCCTGTCATACACGGCGACGGCGGTGGCGGTGTTGGTGGAGGCGATGGTGGTGGTGGTGGTGGTAGCGGTGTCCCCTGTTTAAAGAGGCCGGGGGAAAGGACCTACAGCAGCCTGCAAATCAGGCCAGCCAATCACCTGCTGCAGGGGACGCTTTTTTCCTTCCCTGTTCGACGTTTATTCATTATGCCTGAGTGATTTGGATTGATAACGAGGGGAGAAAAATGAAACAGATGCACGCACGTATGCGCACACACACACACACACTCACACTCACACACATGCACACAGACATACACACACATATATGCACATATGCACATATGCACACATACACACACTCACATACACACACACACACACACACACACACACACACACACACACAGATATATGCACATATGCACACACACACACACACACACAGAGAGAGAATGGCGTTTAATAGATGAAAAGATGATCCATCAGAGATAGCAATCTTCAATTAAATTATCTCCATCAGGTACGAGCAGCTGGGAACTTATATTAGGTGATTAAAGCGAGTAGCTCATAGGCGGGGGGTCAGGAGCGGGAAGCAGCTCCGCACACAGCGCTGTGCCACTTAACCACCGACCAGATCCAGCTGATCAAATGCACAGGGAGGCTACGCCAGGCGCGGAACTGAAACGCTTCGTTCGCGTTGCGTCTGCTGCTAACAATTGGCTTCCACTATAATCAGTGGAAGAGATAGCGGCACGTACGCTTGAAAAACGGTTTTTTTTTTAAAAAAAAACTTTATTGAAACGTAGACCATTCTTCTGATGTTAACGGAACGCTTTAGTTACGCGCCCCCGTGTCGGTGTAGCTTCCCAGTTAGGTTACAGTTGACAATGTGTATAATGGTCTCCATTATCTTGTGCATGCCGAGAACAGGAGACGGCTAATATGAGAGGGCCCTGAGGAGATGCTAGTGCACAAAATGGATCCTGTCTTTTGCCGTCTCTGGCGAATAGAATGGATGAATTGAGTATTGCATTGTGTTCTCTGATGTTAAAATGGTATATATTCAACTTTGATTTAGAAAAATAAACTTGATTGCAATTTTACAAGACTAATTAAAACCATATATTTAGGCTGGGTATTGAAATGGTCCGTTTGACTAAATGGCGCCCTCTTTGGCAACCCCAACTGAACTTCAATGGCTTTGCGATGTCTGACATCACAAGCAAGCAGTTTTGCTGAATCGCCCATTTTTTTGTGTATATATTCTTAAGTTCAAGATTTTCATATGAAGGAGGGCACAACCATGCCTCATGTTCATGATAGCTCTTTGTTTATGCACAACCTCTCATAATTCATGAAAACCAAGAAAAAAAATATTTCCTTTCTATGTCACCTTTAAAGGGAAAGTGTGGTCTGCAACGTTCGACAAGAGTGTCAAAGCTTGTGTGGCTTTATTTGAGGACTAAATACATTTTGTGTTAAGTCGTTTTTTATGGTGGCGTGTTTGGTTTGCCAAACGATACTTCAGAGATGGTGGGAGATTTATGCGGTCGAGGTTGAAGACGCAGAGGGATATAGATAGGAATTAATAGGATAGCATAAGTGTCATGTAGCTCTGCTTCATGCTGTGATTCCATTATACTACAATTACTGGTGCAAGAAGAGGTTTTTCTTGAGTGAAAGTGAATGCTATAACATTCACCTGGGGCCAGGCAGTTTGTTCAGCTTCTTCTTTGTGATATACACTTGTGGAATGGGAAAGATTGCTCTGTGTGACATATACCGAAATGCTACACAATGTTACAAATAAGTAGACAAAACATTGCTCAAATATGGCAAGAGATCACCACAAAATGTGATTGGTTTTTAACAGACTCTACTGTAGCATTGCGCGCCTAGCTTCATAAAAGAATGGCAGGACTGTGTATACTCCATGTTGGCCAGGAAATTCTTCACAATGCTTATGATACTTTTGTAATGTAAAGACTCACACCCATTGCAGGCCTATATTGCACCTCCCACATGTTAGCTGGGCATGCCAAGCGAAAGCAACCAACGGTGGGCGCAAAAACAAAACGGCTCAGAACAGTGTTGACATCAACAGGGGCGCGCTGTATTGGAGAAATAACTCGCTGCACGTCATTTACAGCGTTGCTTGCTCCTTGTTGCATTTTTTATGGATCATCTGCATCAGATAAGGGGGCCGGATCAGTTCTCGGGCTTTTGGCGCTGCCGGGGCTTGTGACAGATTGCCGCCGGCGTCGAGTGACAGGATGCCCGAGGCTCCGCGGTGCCAAAACTATTGTTAGAGCTAATGCTTTCCAAACATGACATGTCAATTGGATTGGTTACATGACTTTCACTCACAACAACACGCCAGGCTGTTTGTGTTTGTCCTCTGTGAATGCTTTTTACAATGTGTGAGTAATGAATGCAGTGACTTTCCAAAAAAACAAGCACTATAGCCAGCATGAAAGAGGATGCACTAGAGAATAGAGATATGATGAACATCTAAGAAATGAGTTTAAATGCCTAAATTGAGCTCCATTCAAATAAAAGTGCTACATGCATAAAACACAATATGGAAAACGGTCATTTGTGGGAAGATAATGTCTTTAAATGAGAGCTTGTGTGAGCGTGGTGTTATTATTCTCATGCTCACTTCTCAAGTAAAATGTTCATTAACTGCTGCAGAGATCTTATCAGAGAACATTTCCTGCTTTTTGCATGGCAAATGTACAGATTAATATTGCAGGGTACTGTAGCAACCCCGTGCCAACGTGGCCCTGTTGCAGACCTGTAAACAGCTCTTCAAATCTGCTCCACTCGTAAAAGAGAGAATGGAGAAAGGAGACCCATATGCCCCTGAATGTTGGCATGGGAACAAGCACCTGATTGGATGTAGGTGGATGGTGTTTTTTTTTTTTCTTTCTTGTTATTTTTTCATTATTACAGTACATTTTTCCTCCCCTCTCAGTTCCTCCAGGCTAGATGTTTTCGGCGGGAAGGCTATTCCAAGCCCTGGGAATGTGTGATTCCGTGAAGGGTCATGTATGATCGACTGATGGGGAGGGTTCAGCATCACACACCACCAACAGCACATCAGTGGCGGCGAGTCTGATGTGGTCTTCCCCGTGAATGAGAGATCTCCGCTCGTGTCCGACAGTAATGGCACCCTGTGGGGATTGCATCAGGTGGACGAATGGGCTGAGAAAACGTGGCCGAGATAGTGTAATAGTTGTGGTATGGTTTTTATGAAACGCTATTGATTTTTTAGATCTGTCAGACACAAGCCCAGGAACGAGCCGTTATTCTTTATTCTTATTATCGGTCAAAACCAGTTAAAGATAAAGCACTGTCGAGTTGGCGTTAATGCAGTCGGCTAACACAAAAATACAAGCTCGACTAAACTAAGTCGATGATGATAATTCGTACACTGTGGAAAAAAAGAATAAGTTGCTTCCAGAACTAGTCTGACCTCTTGCTTGGACTGGACTCAGATCCATACGCATCGCTCTCCTACCAAGCCTCTCTCTCTCTCTTTCTGTCTTTCTTTCTCTCTCTCTCTCTCTCTCTCTCTCTCTCTCTCTCTCTCTCTCTTTCCCTCTTTCTGTGTGTGCTGCTGTCTGCCTGGCCGCTAGTGTGACACTTCGGCATGAAACCTGGCTGCGTTTCAGTGGCGCCCGGGCGAGTGTTTGTTTCTCCGGGAGTGCCGCGAAGCTAACGAGACAGCTGGTGGCGTGCCAGGCCGCGTCCCTCTCTCTGTCTCCCCGTTCCGCCTGATTCTGACTAATGCAGGCGTGACTACTGACATGGCATGGCACACCAAGCACCAAGTCACAAGTGGCCTTTTCGTTCATCCACTTAAACAAAAAAAGAGAACGAAAAAAAAAACGGAAATGGAAAAAGGAAAGGGGAGAAAGAAATCACTATCTTGGAAATGATTGGTGGATGAGCGCTGCCAAGGCAACCTTTCACCCGCCCTCCCTTTCCCCCCTCCCCCCCCCCCCCCCTCAAATGCTGCTTTCATATTGATTTCAAAACACTATCTGAAGTTTTATGAGTAAAATTGCCCTGAGGTTTCTTTTTTTTCTTTTTTTTTTGTGCTTTCCACAAATAAAGAGGCTTGATTTTTCTAGCATGGAGCGTTGGATGAGTTTCACCAGGTCCTTAAAGACACACTTGAAAGAAATGCCACGGTGTCGTATATAGTGCCTATGTTCTGAGGCACAACAAATAAAAACCCAGATGAATGCGGGCCGGACTTTCTTCTCGTTTTTTGCACAGGATGTCTGAATTCTTAGATGGAGTGAATGGGCTGAGTCGAGCCCAACCTCACAGCCCTGGCCCCTTCAGTCCATGCTTTGGATAAAAGGTGACATATTGTGTGACTTGGCTGTGGCCTCAGATAGGGAAATAATTGGTTTCACAGGGACATCTGGCAGCTGAAGTTTGATTTCTCTCTCTCCTCCTACTCTCTCTCTCTATTTCCCTCTCTTCTCTTTCTCTTGCTCTCTCTCTCTCTCTCTCTCTCTCTCTCTCCTTGTTTCTCACTCACTCTTGCTCTCATGTTTTCCCCCCTCCCTTCCCCTCTAACACATTCTATCTTTCTCACACACTCTACAGCATCTCTTTCTCTCTCTCTCTCTCTCTCTCTCCCTCCCTCCCTCCATCTCTGGTAACAACAGGCCATTGGAGAGCAGCCCTGATCAGATGAGCTGATGACAGATTGTTTTGAAACCCCCCGGTTTCACTTCCTGTATTCAAATTACAGCTGTCATCATGAAGACCCTTATGGGAGTTTTTAGTGTGTGTGTGTGTGTGTGTGTGTGTGTGTGTGTGTGTGTGTGTGAGTGTTGAGGGGGGGGTGGGGTGGCGTGGCATGGGTGTAGGGGGCAGGGGAGAGCCACCTCTGATTGCCTGTCGTCTCTCGCCACTCCCAGCGGGACGTAAAAGCTGCTGTCCACGTTCACAAGTCCGCCGCCCGCCCGCCCGCCCGCCCGCCCGCCCGGTGTACGGTTGCGAGCAGCAGCCATGGCGCACCCTGGCCTCACAGCGCCGCTTCGCCTCACGTCAGCCGTCATGATGGACGGATGAGCCTCCTTCTCCTCCTCCTCCTCTTCCTCGTCCTCCTCCTCCGCCTCATCCCAAGTCTGCTTGGCAGCTCGGCGTCGTAATGACCATTTATGAGACTCCAGTGCCCCGCTGGCGATGCTGAGCCGCTGCGCTTCTTTTAATCTGGCCAACCATGTCCACATGCTCTAATTAAGTTACGCCGGCCGGCCCCTGCCTCCATGCATATTCTCTTATTTATCACTCGCCTCTAACACACTCTCTCTCTCTCTCTCTCTCTCTCTCTCTCTCCACTCCCCCACTCTCCACTTGTGTTAGAGCATGCTACAACTTAGTCGAAATTAATTAAAGTCAGGACTTTTATATCCTCCCAAGGGCACCTGAACAGAAACGTAATGACGGCGTTGAACTCTCGTGCCGTTCGTTCCCCCCCTTTCTTCCGTTTCTTGGCGGGGGCTCGGTACTGCACATGAGACGTTTTGAAGAGAGTTACTGTAGCTCCCCCCCGCCCCCCCCCCCCCCCCCCCCCGGCTCTGTGTTCTCTTCTGGTGGATGGACATCTTATGTTTAATTATGAAGTC